>NC_135793.1:5667205-5971470 GCF_051106095.1 Pogona vitticeps | reverse complement strand
ACACATAATAATGGGCTCAAACTACAGGCAAGCCGGATTTAGGCTGTAAATCAGGAGAACCGTCTTAACTGTTAGAGCAGTATGACAACGGAACCCATGACCTCAGGAGGCGGGGAGCGCTCCGATGTTGGAAGCGTTCAAGAGAAAATGGGATCACCATTCGTCAGATCTCCTTTGACTTGGATTCCTGCCTTAAGCAAGGGGGTGGAGTGGATAGCCTTATAGGCCCCTTCCAACTCAATTATCCTATAGTTCTAGGCTTCCGAGAGATCATGTGATGTATGGGTGAATCGCACTCTAGCCTGGCCCCAATCGAGGTCCGACCTGGACCTTTTCGGTCCCCCAGCAGGGCAACTAATTTTGGGAACCAGGCTGGAGCACTTCCCTGATGGACAGAAGGGGTCACTCTAAGGGACAGCTTTACCATCCAAGTGACCCTTTGGGGTGCAATCAGACACACACCTTTTTTCTCCCGAGGTAAGGCACAAATATAGTCACCTCTCTGTAATGGCTGGACATGAATGTTCAACAAAGATAGCTTTGGAAAGCAGTCTTGCTTCTGGCAGAGGGACCGAACCGGGTGGTTTATGAAGTCCCTTCCAACTATAATCGCCGGCAATTGTCTTAAAATTGCTGCTAAACGGATGATACAAACAACCATTTGCAATTCTTCCAACCGCTCCGTTCCCACTTGTTTTTTTCCTCTCTCCAAGATAAGAAAGTGGTTTTCTAAAAATACACAAAGCCTGCACGTGGCAGCTTAAAGAGAAGGAGAGAAATGTAATTTAGAGATAGGTGTGTGGTGTGGTGTGTTTTTTTAACTCGATGCAAAGACGTCCAATCTACCTTAGCCACAGCTGCCCAACCTAATCTGGAAAGCTGCACGCCTGCCAACGGTGTGGAATGGGGGGGGGGGATCTTGGCCACTGTACGCAGAGGTGTTCCTTGGCTCTGGACCAAGTCACCAGGAGAGGACTTGTGAGGTAAAGAGACTCATGCTAATGAGCACTCACGTCCTTTGGCTAATCTTCATACCCCCCCCAAAAAAAAACTCCTGTCTGCACATGGAAAGCTTGAATATCTCCTGTGTTTCTGAAGCGGAGTGTTGGCCACGGATGGAGGTGTGATCTGGCACCTCAGGCTCCCAAGCTTGGGCTGCCAAATAACTCTGGATCCCCGTTCAGAATTTTATTTTGCTTTGTTCCTTTCCCGTTGGAACAAGGGACCTCGCTCCCTTCCCCATTGTTTATCAGCGTTGTCACCGTTGTAACCATCGTACGAGTTTGTCGTCGTACAGAAGTTGAAAGACTCCTGAGAAGGTCTTCCAAAATAAGCTTCCGAATGACATTTTGAACGGCGTTCCTAAGCAGCAAAACCTCTCTTTCTGTTCCCCCTCGTTCTTGGACAAGGCGAAAAAAGTCATCCAGAGAAGGTCTACTTTTAAGAGACGAGGGTCTGGAATTCCCTAGACTGCAAACACTGTAATTCTCTATTCTTTTGAGTTCTGCTTATCTTGCAGATACTTTGCAAACGCCCCAATGTGACAAACCTTGGAGAAAACCCTAATTAGTAGGCTTTGAGGTTTCACTAGGCCTAGCTTCAGTTCAGCTTCCTTTTCAGAAAGAAAGCTCCCAGCTAGCACTGGGGCAGGAAGAGGAAGCTTAGGCACAGCTAGGCCTAGCTAAGGAAAAGGTAGGTTCGCTGCTATCATGACTGACCATGGTTTATATAATGATATCCCAAAGCAACCAAAGTTATATCTGCGCACTTTTTCAAATCCTGTATCCTATTGGTGGTAAAATACATTCCGAGGGATTGTTTTTCTAAATTTTGGCGAGGGAAAGAAAATCTCCAGAATTTCTCAGAGGTGATTTTTTTTCTTCCTAAATTCTCCATCCATTCTTCCTCATGAGCATCCTTGATTTGTAATTGATTTGCTTATTACTTTACCTCTAACCTGAATTTCCACAAGATTTTTCAAAGTTCCCTTTCCTTTTGCTCTTGCAAGCATAATTGTAATACCTCCACCTTGTGGTCAAATGAAGAATAAAATTCTACATATGACAGGGCAAAGAGTTAGGATGAGAAATCCACTGTACATTAATGGTTTCTGTTTGGCTTTCTTCTCAGCAAGGTGTGTACAGTGGTGCCTCGCTTAACGAGCGCACCATTTAACAACGAATCCACATAGCAATGTGTTTTTTGCAATCGCTAATACGATCGCATTGCGATGTTTTAGATAGGGAAAACATCACATTGCGATGATCAGTAAGTGTTTTGCTTACCGATCTTCGCATTGCGATGTTTTACAAACAGCTGATCGGCAGTTCCAAAATGGCCGCTGGGTCAACAAAATGGCTGCCCCAGCGTTTTCGCGCCATGCCCTCGCTTACCGGGCAGCAAAAATGGCGGCCGGATGGAGGATTCCCTGCATAGCGGTGAGTTTTTCCCCAATAGGAGTTTAATGTGTTCCTATGGGTTCCCCCCCCCCCCCGCATAGCGACAATCCGGATAGCAACGTTAATCTTGGAATGGATTAACGTCGCTATGCGGGGCACCACTGTATCTGGATCCTACCAATTGAGATGACAAATAAGGCCTGACATGGCAGAACTCTCATCTGTTCAATTATACTTATTCGCCTGAGAAAATGAGGATGTCAGAGCGTGCTTTTCCTCCACTAAACAGCTCTAATACTCAAGTGACCATCATATGCTTAAGTCATGCTGTAGATACAACATCTGCATTCAAATTCAAAGGCAACCCGGACTCTCTGCTCAATGTTCTTTTCCCTATCTTTGTCAATTTGTTACCTTGCGATCTGCTGTTCCCAGCTGTAAGTCATGAAACCTATTTATTCTTTCTACTACTAATGTCTCAGAGTGAGTTAGGGAGACAGTAAGTGCAAGTGAATGAGAAAGGGGTGGACCATCTGGGAACTTGAAGCTATTCTCCTCTGTACTTCTGCTGCGTAGCACAAAGGGGTTTTAACCAGACATCCACAACTCTGCCATATATTGTACACTAAGGCTCTGCTCATGGATCACATGGAATCGTAGTTCTCTAGCTTTAGCCCTCCAAATCCTTTAGACTTCCACTTCCAGAAGCCCCTGCAAGTAAAACCGAGGCCCTATGGTCACGGGGTCCCAAACGTTCATGATCAAAACATCGGAAAGACTAAAGGTTCCAAACTACTAACCCAGACCACCAAAGATAAAACAGGGCATGTGTATGTTCCTGCAATAACCAAAATTACTCCAATGAGCACAGGCAATGATCACTGATTATTCTCAAAAAAAAAGTCATCCAAAAATCCATCATTCCAACTCTGTAGAGAAGCCATTCTCAACGGGGGGGGGCATATAGCACACTCGAAGGAGGACACAGACTGGAAACAATTCTTCACACACGGTCTTACAAGGTTTGTTAGGCAATTTATACAGTCCCGATTCGGCCTACATGGAATGGGCTGCCAGGAGCATGAGATTCTTCTCCTGCCAAACAGGCGATCCGTATGAGACATTTAGAGCCTCGGAGGTCCAGACGACTCAGTCCACGCTCCCTGATCTCAGCCTGGCTCAGATCCCTGGCCGTGCCCGCCGGCGGCCCGCTTACCTCTTTGCTCAAGTGGTCCGAGTCGCTGCTGTTCATGTGTATCTGCCAGCTCTTGTGTCTCAGGATCAAAATCTGCTTGGCTTGTTCTACGGGTTCGTTTTCTCCGGGAGGAAGGGTATGCCTGTTGTAGGCCGGCACCTGGTCAGGTCCAAGGCGAGCAAAGGGGAAGGACACGTTAATCGTTTTGGGTCTCAGCCATCCTTCAATTGTCTTTTGGTCCTAGGGAACATAGCTGATCCAAATTCTACTTTCATCTAAGACAGGGGGATCCTCTTTCTCCCCTTTAACTTAGCAAGCGACTTCCCACTGGGCAGGTACCAAGAGAGTATAATCTAGCATTAGGTGGGACCAGATATAGCTTGCATGCATTAATACTCGGTATCAGTGGCCTTTATAGCCTAATGTGACTGTCCTTGGCCACTAATGTGATTGGTAAAGCTCTCCCTACTTTTAACATTTGAGGCAAGCTCTAGCACCCTTTTGCCTTTTTTTCTCCCATTGTTTAGTTGATAGTCCCTCCTTCTTCCTCTAACCATCAAGCAACAAGCATAGAGCAGCTCCTGATTGCTAGAGATTGCATTCTTCTTTTTTTCCTCTGACTGTAACTACAGATGGTTGCTGTAAGTAAAGATACCCTGTTTCTACTTTAAATGCTCCTACAGTGATGTTTACCATACAAAGTGCTAGCGTTGTGTGCAAATCAGAGAGGATGTGAAACTGAACTGATCTCTCCACATTTCTGTTTTCCCCCACACACACACACACACCCCTTATATTTTCCTGCCTTAGTTAGCAGAATGCTAACTAAATTCCTAGAAACCTCCCCTTTTTAAAACCAGAACTCCCCAGTACTGCATTGGTTCCTGTCCCAGCTTGGAGTAGAAAACCATGGACCATTTTACCCGGCGGTTGTTCAGGACATCCATTATCCATTCACAATCAGCTGAAGAAAGATCTCACCGTCCTCCTTGTTTTGTAAAGGTTCCTCTCCAAAATCTTCTGAATATCGTCCACCACATCGAGACTGAGAGTGTCCGATTCGTTGACAGAGGTGGCAGGTTTGTCCGGGTGGCTGTGGGGAGAAAAAGATGGAAGAGTTTCAGAAGAAGGAACTCCAGTCCGTGGTGAGGAAGAGAATCACTAGGAACCAAGACCGACACCCCCGCGCATGAGCTCGCCTATCTGTTGGACGGTGGGCGCATGAGCAGAAGCAGCAGGTTTAGCCCCAGGAAGGGAGGCTGGACCGGCTGCCCTGGAGGATGTCAGCAGTGGAGGATGATCGAGTTGGGGGGCAACAGGAGCAGCGGGAAGGGGGCAGGTAGGCATCCCCTTTTGCCGAGCGAAACAAAGCGCCGAGGGGATAAAAAAAGTTCGGTGCTTTATTTCATCTCAGCAAAACAAGGATCCTCAAAGGCAAACCACGAACCAGCTCGATTCGTTGTTTTTTTTTTTCTGCTTTGCGGTCCGGTTCGTGTCCAATTCTAGAGTGCAACGCTCAGCAAAGGAATAAAGTCAGACTTACAGCAGTGGATTATGGGACGGCCCATAAATGAGTTGGCCTGCTTCTGCTAACTCGATGGCGTGCTTCCTCTCCAGTTTCTCATAAAGGAGCACAATGCTTGACTTGGGTTGCGCGTATTCCCGGAGTAAAAACTTCTGCAGGTATTTGCTGTTAAAGTACTCCAATCTGCCCGGGAACAAGCAAACGACTCTTTAGGGTTGAGCAAAACAAACAAACAGGATTCCTTCCTTCCCTATTCCTGCTTCACTCTCAGGGAGGTTATCTTAAGAGAAATGGAGGTGATCCAAAGACAGGGCAAAGGCATGGCCCTCCATAATGTGGTTGAATTACAGCTCGTGAAGAATGCTCAGAGTTGACGTCCACCAGCATCTGGAGAATCGTACCTCGCGTTACCAGCAGAACATCCCTGACTGAGTCCCAGAATCTTCAGTGAATACTTGAGACCCGTGGGTACCAGCCTAGGGTCCCCAGATGTTCTTAGACAACAACTCCCAGAAATCCTGGCCAGTACAGGTCATGGTGAAGGGTTCTGGGACTTATAGTCAAAGAGCATCTGAGGACCCAAGTTTGGGAACCACTGACTTAGACAACCGGTGATGGAAAAGACCTAAGATCTTGAAGAATTCCTGGGGGCAGGGCTGAGGATACTTGGCAAGAGGGGCACCCTGGCATCACCAGCAAATGGGCTGCTCATTTTAGTGGTGGAAGCCAGAGGCACTGTTGTTGAACTGCAGCATCCATCTGTCCTAGCCAGCAATGGCCTCTGATATGTCACAGTTCAACAATGTTTATATTTGTCCATCCTCATCAAAAACAGAATATTTTAGGGGTGACCTGTGTTTGAATGGACATCTACAGCACATTAGCTTCCAGGAAATCTACTTCTAGTAGATATTAAAACCAGACTTTGGGCATCTCCAGAGACAGAAGCTGCCCAAAGTCTGGTTCGTGCTTAAAATGTTCATACAGTATATTTAGTGTAATTTGTTTAATCTCTCACTCAAGTGATCCTTCCATTCACACCGACTGAGGATTTTTCCTTCCATGAGTAGAGTCTAGACAGGTCCTTAGATTGCCCCAATTTGTCCTCTTTTTGATTAATGACACTCCTCTTCCCAACCCATTCGGTGGGTTGCAGAGACTTCCCTTTTTATTATTATTATTAAAGCAAACGACATAGTGAAACAGCAGTGTATCTACCTAGCATGGTACATCTAATACCACCGATGTATCTCCTTTATCTAGCATAGCGCTGCATCAATAGGAAAATACATACAAAAAAATAATTAAATGGTACAGTAGATGAAAATATAGGTGAGATGAATTCTCCATTACCCCTTTCAATGCCACAATCCACCACAGGGTTGTCACCGCAGATAACACCCACAAATCTATATTGCTGTGAAATAATCATCTATATGGGCCGTGGAACTGGCTAGTTAGGAGTGCTCCGAATCACTCTAAAATCTGTGGTCCTAGTGCTGTGCCAAAAAGGAGCAGGGGCGCTCTAAAAAAGGACAGGATGGATCACTCCAAGTCAAAGCACAGGTGGATGCTATGAAGTCTGAAGGAAGTCACGGCTATATCATCAGAGTGTGACAGAAGCTTATCTATAATAATCCTCTAGTCTTTCTAAGGTTGTTAAAGTCATGCTCTTTTCCTGATCCTTCCTTTGATGGATCCGCTGTACATCGTATTCTAAGAGCCAGAAGGCCTTGTGCACCAAAGAATGGTACCTTGCCTTTCAAAGAAGGGGAAATTGAACCCTCCAGGGTTTGGGACCACACTACGTGTTGGAGCATCTTTCCCCAAGATCATCTACCCGCTACACTAGGTCCTCCCAGGCCAGGAAGATCAGCTATTAGAAGCAGGGCCTTCTCTGTGGTGTCCCCCCCCAAACACACACTTTGGAATCAACTCCTGGCGGAGCTTTGCCTGCCTCCCTCCCTCCCATCCAACATTTAAATGTCTTTTGAAGACTCTGCTTTACAGAGAGAGCTATTTTGGCGACTTGGCCTGCTGTGTCTCTCTGCTGCTCTCTATTTGTCCTACGCATTTCAGCTCGTAACGTGTGCGTCTCGGAGTGGGTTCGTGTGCTGCGTATCTATCTGTTGTCATCGTCCTTTGCTTCATGAGTGCTATACTTTTATTTTACTGTGAATTGCCCAGAGCAAGTGCACTGCACTAATGGGGTGATAGATAGATAGATAGATAGATAGATAGATAGATAGATAGATAGATAGATAGATAGATAGATAGATAGATAGATAGATAGATAGATAGATAGATAGATAGATAGATAGATAGATAGATAGATAGATAGATAGATAGATAGATAGATAGATAGATAGATAGATAGATAGATAGATAGATAGATAGATAGATAGATAGATAAAAGCTTCCAAACAATCCTAATCCTATCCTTTCTGCTTCAAGGAAAGGGGGGAGTGGGAAGAGATGGTTTTGTTGTTGTTGTTGTTGTGCAACAAGGATCTGCTGTAACAGATGAAAAGGAACCATCCCTTGAGGGAACTTTATGGAAAACAAAAAATCAGACTGGCGAGATGTTGTTTTCCCTCTTTACACATGTCAAGACCGGTGTTTCTAACAAATCCTTACTTGTCTTTCCAATAATACTGCCCCCAGTGTCCTGATATATCTTCTATGCCAGCCAACAAGTGATCCAGGAACTAAACAGAGGAAGAAAGAGAGAGAGAGAGAGATGCAGAGCGGGAGAGCCAACAGATTTGCTGGAGCCAGCCGTCTTGTTATCCCCGTTGCTCGCAGGGAAGACTCCGAGAGATCGTATCAGAAGCCGAACGACAAAAGAACCCTGCATTTCTGGAGAGTCACACAAGACCCCAGTCAGGAAGAAGGATGAGACCTGCATACATTTCTTATTTTGCCTTCCACAAACACACAAGCCTGTTTTTTCCACTGCCTGTATTCAAAGCGAAAGCCTTTTACTCCAGGCTTAAGAAGTTTCTTTTGAGAAGGAATGTGTTCCAGTTTCAGCACCACTCCTGACAAATCGGTGGGCTACTCGCACAGCTATGACTTCTAGAAAACGAGACTTGCCTTTCCCATCATCCAAAAGCAACAATGGTCTTTCAGTGTCTTAGTCAAGAAAGCCATCAAAATGTTACAGACTGCTGACCCGTGGCATAAAGCATACCCAAGTGGCAAAGCAGCTCGTAATCATAAAAGTATCTAAGAAAATTGCAGTTATAGCACAAAGGAAATGAAATTTACCCTTCATGGCATTGCAGTTGGGCTCTTCTCAGTCATGGAGTAACTGAGTTATACTCTAGCCCCTTCAAAACAAAGAGGGGGGGGAAGGGATGAATTAGATTTTTTTTTTAAATGCTAATTTCCAATCTCTTGTTGCACTTCCTAAATATAATATTAACTGCAGATTTTTAAATGTGACGAGAACTACACAACAATTGGTGCAGTCCAAACATCCTGAATGTCATGCCATAATAGCTAAGCAAGTATGCGTTTAGCAGCTGAAAATTAGACCAGAATCTGGTTTCAATTAATATAAAGATGTGGTTGCCACACACCTCTCTACCCCCTCTGTGTCCCCTCCATAACAATAAAGATTATATGCCATGCTTCCAGAATTTTGGACGTACCGAGGACTTAGATATGATGGTTGTTGTGGGTTTTTCAGGCTCTTTGGCCATGTTCTGAAGGTTGTTCTTCCTGACGTTTCGCCAGTCTCTGTGGCCAGCATCTTCAGAGGACTGGAGTAGGAACTCTGTCCATGCACAGGGGACTGGAGGACTTCAGAGGAGTGGAGTAGGAACTCTGTCCATGAACAGAGCATGGACAGAGTTCCAACTCCAGTCCTCTGAAGATGCTGGCCACAGAGACTGGAGAAACATTAGGAAGAACAACCTTCAGAAAACGGCCAAAGAGCCTGAAAAACCCACAACAACCATCAGATTCTGGCCGTGAAAGCCTTCGTGAATACATGGACTTAGATATGGTTTGCCATTTCTTTCTTCTGGGGCTTGCCCAAGGTTTCACAGGCTGGCTCTTTTCCTCTGATGCACCTTGGGCAATCAAATTCCAACTCCTCACTCCCCAGCCAGACACCTAACTCATGTGTCTGCTGCTACTATTGGATCGGAAAGGAAGCTGAATTATGCCAGCTCAGACAATTTTTCCCCATGCAGAATAAAGTTCCAACACTTGTAGCAAATAATGTGGAACAAGGCAGAGAACAAGAGACACATAGCCCAAATTTGTTTTTCCTCTTTGATCTTTTCTAGCTCAATGTTCAGAGTGATACTGTTAGGTATCCTTACTTCCTCTTTTCTCTGAAACCACTTCATGTTTGTTCTTCTTCTAGCTAAGGAAGAGTCTACAGTTCATAGTCTCTCCATAAGAATTACATGGGGACTATACTTTCTCCTTAATGTCTGGATTGTCTGATAGAATAAAATATTTTTAAAAAAAGAATCAGAGCTCCCCAGAGCTTTTTCACATATATTCATCACTTGAAAGCTGTAGGATGGAAACAGGGCTTGCAAGCGTGAAATAATTAATACCGTGCTGGCAAAATCCGTGGGCTGTTTTCAGTTCACCAGACATCACACCCACACACACACACACACACACACACACTGCATCTCAATAGGAAGCAAATTTCATCCCGTTTGATAGAAGGCCCATAGTATTCTATCAATATTGCAAAATGGGGACGGAATGAAACGGTAGACGGGTCTATAATAATCTAGACATCAGACTCCAATTCAGACATCAGGCATAATTTTTAATGTCTCTTGACATAGAAATATGCTCTGGAAATAGAAAACTAACATAGCAAGCTGAAGACTGGAGCTTAATGTATTCATGTGCATTTATTCCAATTTCTAGGGACTATATAACATAGGGAAACACTCTACAGCAGTGATGTCGAACTGTGGCCCTCCAGATGTTCTTGGACTTCAACTCCCAGAAGCCTTCACCACCACCTCTGCTGGCCAGGATTTCTGGGAGTTGAAGGCCAAGAACATCTGGAGGGCCACAGTTCGACACCACTGCTCTACAGGATCATTACCCAGCGCCAGCTGCAACTTGGGGTGGTGTCGTCCACTTCTACCATCGTACAAGGACTTTATTTATTTCTTTATTTTATTAGATTTATACCCCGCCCATCTAGACCAAAGGTCTACTCTTTGCAGCCTCTCTCAGAAGCCTATGTAGATCCAGAGATGTTCACCATGACATTCAGGATGCGGCCCGCTCTCTTGAGCAGTGGTTCTCCACCTTGGGTCTCCAGATGTTCTTGGAGGTGCAACTCCCAGAAATCCTGGCCAGCCCAGCGAGTGGTAAAGGCTTCTGGGATCTGCAGTCCAAGAACATCCAGGGATCCCAGGTTGAGGACCACTGCTCTAGAGCAGTGGTCCCCAACGTTGGGCCTCCAGATGTTCTTGGACTACAATTCCCAGAAGCCTTCACCACCCCCTCTGCTGGCCAGGATTTCTGGGATCTGCAGTCCAAGAACATCCGGGGATCCCAGGTTGAGGACCACTGCTCTAGAGCACCATGATGGCTTTGAGAGTGTGTGGGTTGGTCAGCAGCAGCTTTTCCAGCGAGGTGGACACCTGTGTCTGAGCACTTACCCTCATATGAATTTGTTCTCCCACCGTGGGGGTGCTTTCTTGTTTTCTGGTGACATCTAGCAGGTCTACTAGCGGCCGGATGGTCATTCCCTGCAGTGCAAAAAAGAGAGAGAGACAAATGGGATGCGAAGAGAGGTTGTGTGGGAGGGAATGATGATACATGCTTGATCCAAGATCAGGGCAAAACCGGCATTCTACTTTCAATGCTTCGGCCTTAGTCAAACAAAATAGCACCACCCAACCCATCTGGTAAGTTTGGGGGTGGCCGGACTTTAACCTCATAGATCAGAATCCATGCTTGGCCATGGAAACTCGTTGGGGAGCAACAATGGGAACTATTCCTTCAACATCGTGCTTACCTTGAACCTGTTAAGGTTGCTGCACATCAGATGTGACTTGATGGCATACAACAGCAATATGACTGTAGCCCCTGTTTGCAGAAATTCAACAGATGAAGCTTCACCCTACGGGACGTGGTGGCACTGTGGGCTAAACCGCAGAAGCCTGTGCTGCAGGGTCAGAAGACCAAGCAGTCGTAAGATCGAATCCACGCGACGGAGTGAGCTCCCGTCGCTTGTCCCAGCTCCTGCCAACCTAGCGGTTCGAAAGCATGCAAATGCAAGTACATAAATAGGGACCACTTCGGTGGGAAGGTAACAGCGTTCCGTGTCTAAGTCGCACCGGCCACGTGACCACAGAAGATTGTCTTCGGACAAACGCTGGCTCTATGGCTTGGAAACGGGGATGAGCACCGCCCCCTAGAGTCGAACACGACTGGACAAAAATTGTCAAGGGGAAACTTTACCTTTACCTTTAAACCTGATTGTGTTTCTCAGCGCTGACCCTTTGACAAAAGGCTTGTTGTGTACTGAGTTGTTTCCAACTCATGTTGACCCTAGTAGAGTTTTCAAGGTAGCCGAGATGTACAAGGAGTAGCTTAACACTGTGGCCTCCCAGTGAGTTTCCAAGACTGAGGAGACATTTGAGACCAAGTCTCCTGAATCTTATTTTATGCTCGAACTCAGTGGTTTAGGAACCTACTGTGGAGACAGAGACTGGAAGTTCAAATCCCCACTGTGCCTCCTTGAGAAGAGCTGTACTTGATAATCCACAAGGGTCCCTTCCAGCTCTGCAGCTCTAAGATTATTCTATCCACTACACCAGTAGTGGAGTTTTGGACTGCAACTCCCAGAAGCCTTCACCACCAACTGTGCTGGCTGGGGTTTCTGGGAGTTGCAGTTCAAAAACATCCGAGTAACAAAGGTTAAGAACCACTGCACTACACCACATGGGCTCTCTGAAAAGAGGGGTTAGTTAGTATGAAGATTATATTTAACCACAAGATGGCACTAGAAGGCCAAAAAAAAGTCGGATTCGTACACTTCCCTCTTCTCAAAGCACATCCTGTCATAAATATGAGTCAACTGAGTAAAATCTTTAATCCACAAATCCACTAATATGGTTGTCAGTGGCACCCAGAAGTGTAATTCAGGTGGTTCTGGAAATTCTCCAAGAGAATGTGCTATAACACTGACATGGTGTTAATATTACTCAACTTTAATCTGAATGAATATGAGTCGGTGATGATCTGTAGCATTTCAAAATTTGGATTAATGGAGTGTCTGAGGGTGTTAAAAAACATTGACCCAACAAGTTCCTAACGCTGTGTTAAGTGTCAGCCTAGAAAGCTGCAAGAAAATGCTGATATTGAGTAGGGGTTCCTCCTCACAAAATGTCTATACATACAGCCAAAACTCTGGTGAAATGGAAAAAAAACAACAACAAATCACCTGCATTTACCTGTACAAACACAGTGAAGAGGATCACAACTGTGGTTGCAGCGATGAAGAGCTTCTTCCTTTGGAAGTCGGGAAGCAAGAAAACAAGAGAAAAGCAGATGGCCCCTCTGAGGCCGCCATATGCAATTATGAACTGGTCCTTGGATGTCACCGTATTCACGTGCAGCCGGTTTACGATGAAAGTCAGGACAAGAACTCCTGAAATGAACAAAGCCAAGGAAAATTCAAAGGCCTGTCTTAAAACCAACCCCAACTTCCTCCATCATAATCCCCAGTCTCCAGCAGTGACCCAGAGGGCAAAGATCCAGTGAGGGATGGCCGAGGAGGCCATGGGCCCAGGCGCTGACAAATTGCCCAAGACAAGCCATAAAGGCCGGGCAGCCTCTCAACCTGGACTTCCCGAGGTTATATCTCATGAATGCAATGCCACTGAGGGAGAGCCTCCTCCTCTTAGTATCACTCTTGCTATCCACTGAGCAAGTTAGCTGATGTGGTAAAGGTAAAGGTTCCCCTTGACATTTAGTCCAGTTGTGTCCGACTCTAGGGGGCGGTGCTCATCCCTGTCTCCAAGCTGTAGAGTCAGTGTTTGTCTAAGGACAGTTTCCGTGGTCACGTGGTCAGTGCGACTAGACACGGAACGCCATTACCTTCCCACCAAGGTGGTACCTATTTATCTACTTGCATTTTTACATGCTTTCGAACGGCTAGGTTGGCGGGAGCTGGGACAAGCAATGGGAGCTCACTCCGCTGCATGGATTCGATCTTATGATGGCTGGTCTTCTGACCCTGCAGCACAGAGGCTTCTGCGGTCTAACCCACAGCGCCACCACATCCCTTGTGGAGAGTATATCCCATGGGAAATACAGGCTGTAACAAGGGCACCAACATTTAGAGGGCACCCTCATCATCTAGGCAGTGGTTTCCAGCTTTAGATCACCAGATGTTCTTGGACTGCAACTCCCAGAAGTCTTACCACTAGCTGTGCTGGCCAGGATCTCTGGAAGATGTAGTCCAAGAACATCTGGATTACCCAAGGTTGGGAAACACGAATGGAGACAGCCCTTAAAATAGGTCAGCTGGCCAACACTATGGTGAAAGAAGTTCCTGGATCAACTTGTACACCCCACCCCTCCACTTTCACCCTGCCCGCTTTTCCCCCTCTCTACCTAGAGCTCTCCAAAGGAGGCAGAAAATGACGGTGAAGCAGATGTAAGGCCAGCTCCACTCGTGATTGTCACCAATGGTGGAGACGCCAAGGAAGATGAAGATAAGTGTGTCACTGACGCTGCTCCACATCTTCATGAAGTATTTAATGGTGGTGTGGGACTTCAGAGAGATGTTGGCCTCCACGTAGCGCTTCATGCCTATCGCACAAGCAATGATGCTGAAAAAGAAAAAAAAGCACCTCATACGATTGCTTGCATACATCATCTTAGAACTGCAGAAGCTGGAAGGGACCCTATGGATCATCCAGTCCAGCCCCTCCCCAGGAGGCACCGAGTGGGGGGGGTCAAACTCCCAATCTCTAGCTCCGCAGCCAGAGACCTAAACTGCGGAGCTATCCAGCGATTCATACTTTGAGGCATGTTTGCCTGAAAATGAAAAATAGAAACCCTTCATTCTGATGCCGTCAAAGCCTTTTGTTTAAGAAACTTCCAGCCTAATATATTTACCTGCATAAGATTTTGTGGTTGTGGAGTAAACAGAAAACCTGGACACCATTTAAAGGTAAAATTGAAAATAAGGGTACAATCAGACAATAATTTAGATCTTCTTCCTCTTCTTCTTATATTTTTTATTTCTTGGAGCCCTGACAGCATGGTCTAGTTTGCTTCTATTAGCCAGTGACCAGATGACATTCTCCAAGTTGCGAACCAGCCCAACGCTGCTCTGTGCCTCGTCCAGACTTTTTGGATCGAACGGCACAGCTGTTCTCTCTCTCTCTGTTTTTGGAAAGGGCTGGTTTGATCCTGAACCAATGGAAAGGTTACCTTAGAGCAATGGCTCCCAATCTTGGGGCCCCCAGATGTTCTTGGACTAAAACGCCCAGAAACCTTCGCCATTTGCTGTGATAGCCAGGATTTCTGGGAGTTGCAGTCCGAGAACATCTGGATTACCCAAGGTTAGGAACCATGTTAAGATCACACTCTGAAAGCAACTCTTTCCAGCACTATCCGATGTGGTGTTTATGTCATCATCAGATTGCACCTAACCTTATTTTTTCCACTTGTTTTTTTTGCCTTACTCTTTCTTCGAGGAGGAAAACTTACCACACAAAAATAAATATAAAGTAATGCAGCCGCCTGGGATCCTTTGAAGGAGAAAGGTGGGGTAAAAAATATTTTAAATAAAGGAAATAAAGGAGAAACAGAACAATAACATTGCTTCCTGAACTGACGTTTTATGTTCTGTGAAGTGCAGTGTAAGCTACCTGAGCCCTCAGTTTCACAGTAGGTTTCTTCTTATCCTTATTATTCTCAGAGGAGCTGACAGAGAAGCTTTTTTCACATCTTCTCCTCAAGAGAGGAGAAGCCAAAACATCTGCTCAATGGCTCTTCACAGGCTTCCCTGTTAGTCAGCTGTGTTGCTGAGCCCGTTTGTGAAAATGTGAGAGATTCCCTATGGTGTATGAAGCTCCCGTTGATTGTTCCTGTTGACAGAGTGACCTCCATCTCTTCACTAGGCATAATGGGGGAATCGAACTCCCAGCCTCTGGTTCCGGAGCCAGAGATCTAAACCACTGAGCTATCCACCTCTGACTAAAACACCAGGAAGTTGAGAAAAAGCAGAATCTCAAATATATAACTCTCTTTCTCCCCCCCCCTTTTCCCCCATCCATCCTCAAAGGTCAATATGATAGCCTGGCTGACTATATTTGAGAAAATTTAGTTAAACCGCAGAAGCCTCTGTGCTGCAAGGTCAGAAGACCAGCCGTCGTAAGATCGAATCCACATGATGGAGTGAGCTCCCGTCGCTTGTCCCAGCTCCTGCCAACCTAGCAGTTTGAAAGCATATAAATGCGAGTAGATAAATAGGTACCACCTCGGTCATGGCATTCTGTGTCTAGTCGCGCTGGCCACGTGACCACGGAAACTTTCTATGGACAAATGCTGGCTCTATGACTGGGAAACGGGGATGAACACCACCCCCTAGAGTCAGACACGACTGGACTAAAGGTCAAGGGGAACCTTTACTTTACACCTTCTTTTCTGCCTCTTTTTAGAACTATAGTTTTGTCCCTGAGCCAGTGTTCTCCAGACATTTTTAGGCTCTTTCCCCTCAGGATCCTAAGACGTGTGCCTTGTTCTAAAGCCTTCTGGGACCCTTGTGAAACAAAAGCCTGACTGGGTTGAATACTGAGTCAGTCAAGAAGCCTTCAGTATCCGAGGATACTTACGCCACAATGCCAGAGAGATGGAACATTTCGGCCGTGAGGTAAGACAAGTAGCTGTAGAGGAAGACAAACAGGGGCTCGATCACTCGGATATTGTTGGTGAAGCGGGTGGTGAAGGCCGCTATCAGACCAAAGAGGAGGCCTACCAAGACGCCTCCGATGCCCACCACAAAAAAGGACCCGATGCCTGCAAACACATCCGTTGTTTTGATGGACGGCATTTCACAGAAAGATCGGAAGAGCTTGTATAAGACCTACAAAAGGAAAAACAAAAAAAAACCAATCAGGAGGTCACAGAAAGCACCGCCACTCTAGATTTTGGATCGATTCTTCTTCCTTACATGCTAATGGGGCTCCATTCGGTTTCGAGCTACTCACCACGCTGACGGCATCATTGAGCAGAGATTCCCCGAACACCAGAATGTGCAGCTTTTCATTGACGTGTATTTCTTCAAATACTGACAGCACGGCGACCGGGTCGACAGCTGCGATCAAGCTGCTGAACAAGAGGTTATGAAGCAAAGATATATCGCTGAGGTGGAAGATGTCAACTTGGCATATCCCGTAGAGGGAGAAGCCGATCCCAAAGACGTTCCATATGGTTCCCACCACGGCGTACAAGAGGATCGTCCCAATGTTCTCAAAGAAAGGACGGTTAGGCATGAAGTAGCCGGCGTCCAGGACTATGGGGGGCAGGAGGTAGAGGAAGAAGATGTCGCTGTTCATGACGGGAGGGGATTTGTCATTAAGACCATAAATGATCCCTCCCATAATGAGTCCCACAAAGATCAATAAGCAGCTCTCGGGAAGGACGGAAGGTAATTTTTCAAACAGATGGAAAGCTGTGGAGGGAAAGAAGCAAGGCTGTTAGGAAGTGAAAAAATATAAATGAATAAAGCAGGAATTTAGCAGTGCTCCTTTGTGGTCAGTCCCTGCACTTACTCCTCATCTGTTTAATCCATGAGTGTGGGCTGGGGATCCAAACTTAAAATTTCTTCTCAGTTGTGTATAAATATCGCCTGTAGCTTTAATCCAGTCTCCACTCCTCCAGTATCAAGCATGATTTACTTTCTAGGCTGTTGGAAGTTTCGTTTTGAAAGATTTGAAAAATATACCATCTTCATCACTATCATCATCCTCATCTGCTTCCTTGCAATTTTCACTGATGGTTTTATAGATTTGCACTAGGAACAGCAGAGAACAAGGTCTACATACATCCAAGTGTTAGTCTTCATTGGAGTAGACCCATTGAATCAATGGGATTTATATAAATACTGATTCACCGTCCAGCATTTGAGGCAGCAGGTCAGCTCTAGTTGGGACTAGCAACTGGATTTATATCCAGATTTCTGTTTTTATATAATACCAAGGCTAGCATTAGTCTTTGGCATAGGCACATGTGAAGAATTTTCACCCACAGTTCTTTCCAAATGCATACATTCTGTCTCTCACAGTTATTTGAATTACATTTTCCCCTCTATTTGAGTGTTTGTGGGACACAGCTATACTTCCGTCTTCCTAAAATCCTGTCAAAATATCACATGAGCTGCCATTACGGGGACTACAAACCTAAACCTCTTTCGTTCATTGAGGCATAAGAAATTGCTGGCAGAGGGGAAGGCAGGAACTGACAATGTAATTAAGTTTCTGAAAACAAGTATGATTTATGGATGCCAGGGCTCTTCAGAAACACTGCCAACCATTGTTTTTGAAACAATTAGAAACTGGTGAAACAGTAGTGGTTGGGACTGGTCATAAGTTCAAAGATTCTTCTCTATTGAAGGAGTAACAACACAGTATTAAAATAACAGTGCCCTATTGTCACTGCAGATGCAGTTATAATGCAAATGCACACAGGACTGCCAATGTTGTATTTTTCATTTCATTCTGATTTGTTCTGTTTGATTCCTGTTTTAGAGCACATCATTATGTCTCTGCTACTGGCTTTCATTTGATGTTTGTTTGTTCGGCGCTAAACCCTTTTCTTCCTGAAGAAATGCTATCTATGCTTTCAGTTTAAAGAACGACGCAAAACAAATGCCATCTGGTGACCGCTAGTTATTATTGGGCATTCAGAAATGAAAAACAAAAGTGCCACTATTTGCAGGATTAGTTGGTAGGGACGGTGAAGAGGCAGAATAAAATCCATTTTGAATGGGATGACTAAAGAAAAGATGACCCTTTTGGGGGTGTTTTCAAGGTAGAGAATACTCAGAAGTGCTTTACCCTTCCCTTCCTCTAGGGGCGCTGTGGCACTGTGCAGCTGGCCCAAGGCCACCCAGGCTGGCTCTTCTCCCTGGAGGCACCAAAGGGGAATCAGACTCCCTACCTCTGGCTCCGCAGCCGGAGACCCAAACCACTGAGCTATTAAAAGGGATTTTCAAAAACTTAGGGATCTACTTTAAGTGAAAGTTCAGTCCGCCTTTTTCACTGGGGGCTTGTAAGCCTTTTGGTGGTGCTCCAGCTAATTCTCTGGACCTCAGAGTATCAAAATAGATGCAACTGTATGCATTTTTAATCCTTTCTCTTTAAATATCTCGGTTGCAACAGTCAACTCAGCCCAAGGTCTGAGAAAGGAATAAAACGTTCCATAAAGGACCAACTTTCCAACATGCTTTTAAGTGGCGATAATCAGGGAGGGCTCTATTATTCATGAAGCATTTTATATATAGTGCATGCTGGTCATTCAGATTTGGGAAGAGCCAAAAACATCAACATGGCCTTCTGAAACCCACTCTGGCCAATGCTGCCAATGTGTTTTCCCTCTCTCCCTAAAGCACTCTGTTTTTTATGTCTCTGTGAGCTTCCAGAGACTCTTGCGCTTTTTACAGAGATCAGCGGTTTTCAGACGGATAAGTGTCCTGGTTCAGGTCCATGCTGGGCATTGGAACCCTAACAGACATGAATTGTACACACGGACAGATACGTCCTTGTGCTCCCTGGCTGCAGTGTTAACACGAGAAAGGAAGAGAGGCCAAGGGCTACTCAGAGGCCATCTGAGATCTTTGGCAGAGGTAGAGTAGGATGTTGAAGTGGGGAAGCCGGAAAATGCAGCAACTGTTTTCTAAAATTATCAGCTTACCCAATTTGTGGCTCGCAAGATTACTAATAGTGGAGGGCCACGTGCGGTGTTGGAAACCTGGGTTCAAATTCCCGTGGAAACGCTGCAGTGGGGATGGCAAGAGCAAATACTCTGAGGCAGAGACGGGCACGAACTTCAGTTTGGAGGTTTGTGCCAGTTCGTCAGCGCAGCACTCACCTGCCAGGTCACACTGCTCTTTTCCTCCTCTTTGTGCGATCGTTCAGTCCCAGCAGAAGCACGTGCTTTACTCCTTTGCCTCCTCTGTTAGCTGCCCACTCAGATGAGGAGGCGGGGCAGGGATTCTTGCAGTGCTGCCTTTGAGTGGGTGGCTGCCAGAGGAGGCAGAGAAGGGAAGCATGTGCTCCTACTGTGACCAGACGATCACACGAAGAAGAGGGAAAGAAAGAACAGCATGTACCGGCTGGCGAGTGGGGGAGTCAGCCAAGGCTAGCGTGGGGGAAGGGAACATGTGGCATCTGTGTTGCCGTACTGACAAACCAGCACAAATCTCAAAACTGAATTTCGTGTCCATCTCTACTCTGAGAACATCTCACATATCTGTCAAGCATGGTCTAAGAAGAAGAAAAAGAAAAGTGAGCTGCTTATATATATCATAACGCTTAAAGTGCTCTCTGGGTGGTTTACAATTTAATTATGTTGACTACATTTTGCCCCCAGGGAGTTGGGTACTCACTTTAGCGACTTTGGAAGGATGGACGACTAAGCCAACCTCAAGCCAACTATATACCTGAGACCATCAAGATTGAACTCAGGTTGTGAACAGAGAGCCTTGATGGCAGTAGTGTAGTTCGACCCCTGTGCCACAAGAAAGGGCTAAAGAATCTGAGATCAAAAGCATCACGGATGCTCAAAGGAAGAGAGAAATGAGGCAGCAAGGATGGAACTTCTTGACATTCCAACGAGCCCAAAACCAGCTGACGCTCACAGCTTCCACAGCTTCTAGGCTAAGTTATTATTTGCCTTCATGCTGTATGCATCTGCATGCTTCTGCTCAGCCTTTGCCCGTCACTTTTGCTTCTTTTATTCCCTAAATGGTGAATTTGATGGAGATGCTCTTCTTCAAAAATGAAGGAGGAACTCTTATCTCACGTATGTTAAATCCTTGTTAGAGTTGTCCTAACTCAACATTATGAGGTACTACAAGACGATAAGCAGAAATTTCTTGGGGGGGGGGAACACAAGTGGGAGGTTGTCCCACCCTGTAGTTCTTCTTTGAATTACACATAAATAAATGTTAACAACTCAAAACTTCCCGTCTCCAAAAAGTGCTGACAAGCACGCTTTGGTTACTATGAAAAACATGCCCAGGCACAGAGAAATATGTCTAGAACTGCAAGCATTTGGGGAAGTATATCTCAAGATATGCAAGAATTTCAACATAGGGGGGAGAAAACACCCAAAGTGTTGAAAGCTGGAGAGGAAGAAAATGTAGATGGGATTTGGAGAAATAGCATGAAATCAAGACAGAGCGATTTTCACATTTCGGTTCTGAACAACCAGACGTTTTCCCACGGACTAGAACAGATTTCCAACTTCCCCCTGACTCAGGTTTGCTAATAGCAGCCATTTTCTCCACAGTCTTTCAGTGGAGTTCAGTAGCTAATGCAAAAATGTCTCTGGGCTTAATGGTCACCAAGAATAGCTAATGATGGGTGCCAACAGACAAAAGACGGATCGTTACTGCATTAGTGCTCTGACTGGCTCATACTTTAACTATTGTCTTTTGATCATGTAAATCACCATGGTATGCGCATAATTTTCAGCTTTAAATATTGCCTGTCAATAATGCAAGATGCCTTGGGCCTCCTTGCTCAAGGAGAAAGGCAGGGTAAAAATATTTTAAATAATAAATATATAAAATAAAAAGAGAGAGGGAAAGAAGAGAGCAGAGAGGCGGGGCTATCTTTGAAATCAGAGGCAGGGGAAGAACAATTGGTTAATTTCAGGTAGATTGACAGTCACCCCAGTCCAGAAAGGTTCCTCCACAGCCATAATTACTAGAGGCAGGATGCAAGGTTGCAAAAATGCCAACAGTACATTGGGTTGCAGCTCCCAGCACTCCCAGGTGTGCTTGTTTGAGGATAGTGGAAATTGTAGCCCTCATAGCTGTGGAAGACATCAGGTCGGATAAATTCTGATTTATTCAGCCATTGCTATCCTTTGATTCCCATCAAGCCTGGCCAGTATTGCCAGCGGTGAGAGATTGTGGCCATTGTGCAAATATCTCTGGAAGGCCTCACTATCTAGTTGAGGTCTTCTCTGTCCATTCCAAAGACCCTTATGGAGGTTTCACACATGACAGCGATCATTCATAATTATAATTATAATTCATATCAGATAATGCACACCGGAAATGAGCGAACATCAGCCTTGTGGCTTATACTCCTTTTTCTACTTGATCCCTCAGTTATACCTAAGCCAAAATTCAAAAGAAGCTCACTCAGAATTAATGAATGCTGAGCCCAGGAATTTAATTGCAAATACCAGAATTGATCTGAGCTCATAGACCTGTTTTGTGAAAGAAGAAAAAAAATCCACGCTTTGTTATCTTTATTTCTGCATTATTATAAGACAGAAAAGGTTAAGTGTCACAAATGCTTTGCTGATCTGTTGCAAATCACTGATCAACCATTCACTCACATCTAGTGTATGTAATACCTGTAATATTGCTTCGTGCTACGCGTGTGTGGATAGTGGAGAAGGGCTACCCAAAAATGGCATCGTTCTCCACTGTGCAGGGGTCGGCAAGCTCTGCGCCAGCCGGCGTTTGGCTTCCAAGTTCCTGTGATCCCTTAACATTGCCCATGCTGGTCTGGAGAATCAACATCCAAAAGGAAGAAGTTTCCATAAGGAAACATTTTCTTGTCGTCATCAAATACATGCTTTAACTCAGATCTCTGTGTTCTTCTCATCACCATTAAGAAATTCCATATACTGTACGCATGCAGGGAAAAACAGGCTGGGTCGGCTAATATAACCCACCCTCCTGCTTCCAACGGAGGTCAGCTGGACGCACCCGGGAAGCTTTCGAGTCTGACGTGCAAGCAACAGGCCTCCGTCACTATCTGTCCTGAGTATGATGAGGTTTTAGTCCTCTGAACAGCCCAGTTAGACCTTGAGGAATGTTCTCTTTTTTTTGACCTGCAGAATCTTCTAGCTGTGCCGCGTAGGGACTCTGGGAGTTGCAGTTTAAAAAATAATAACTTTTATAGTCTTTGCAGCCAAGATTGTTTTAGTTTTAAATGCACTACTTTGTTCGTTAGGCATAATACAATGATAATTGGTGCCTGTTCTCACTAAGAACTGCTCAGTGGTTTTGGTCTCTATATCAGATATCTGGTGCAAAGTTTGGGAGTTCTAGTCTCCACTGTGCCTCCTTGGGAGGGGCTGATGATCCATAGGGTCCCTTCAGTTCTATTATTATTATTATTATTATTATTATTATTATTATTATTATTATTATTATTATTATTATTATTATTATTATTATTATTATTAGTAGTAGTAGTAGTAGTAGTAGTAGTAGTAGTAGTAGTAGTAGTAGTAGTCGTCGTCGTCGTCGTCGTCGTCGTCGTCGTCGTCGTCGTCGTCGTCGTAGTATTAGTATTAGTATTAGTATTATTAGTATTATTAGTATTATTAGTATTATTATTATCATCATCATCATCATCATCGTCGTCATCGTCATCGTCGTCGTCGTCATCTTCGTCATCATCATCATCATCATCATCATCATAGTTGCTGCTGCTGCTGTTGTTGCTATTGTTGCTATTGTTGTTATTAACTAAAAACTACGTATCTGTTAAATATTGATATATTGCTGTTTTTTGTAGCTCTGATGGTGTTATTTCTGAAATTCACAACTGCTTATCGTTGTTATTATTATTATTATTATTATTATTATTATTATTATTATTATTATTATTATTATTATTATTATTATTATTATTATTATTATTATTATTATTATTATTATTATTAGCCATGAACATTGCCATGATATTTGTGAAGCTGCTACTGTTAAAATATACACAACAGGCAATGCTCACTGAGGAATCGTTATTCTACACCAATGTAACTTTTCCTCCACCCTCGGTTGAGGGGGCTTCTTACCTATTTTGGCTAAAGAAGCCAACATGATCCACAAGGTGATCTCAAAAGGTACCTGGACGTGCTCGTAGTCCAGGGAGAAGAAGGTGTGGGCATCGGACTCGTTCCCTGTGCTGTCTCCAAACCTGGCATCCTCGAGAGATTCCAGCATCGTCGAACCCTGGAGACCTGCAGCCCCCGGGACGGAGAGGAGAAGAGAAGCAGAAGTTCCCAAGAAGGGCCATGATCCTGGCAACGTCTCCCCTCCAGGGATCAGGGTCTCCATTTGCCTGTTGGACCCGTCTCTGTCTCGGAAGGTTCTGGGCAGGCTGCCCGACTCTTTGAACTGCTTCTGGGCACGACTCTAGTTAAGTGCACCAGGCAGGCTGGTCTAAATTGCACGGAGGGGGCGTGTATGAGAGAGAGAAAATCTATTGCTCAGCTGGGCTGGGAGGAGAGGAAAATGTATGCTCAACTTTGCTGAAATAATACATTCCAAAATCATGTCTTTTTCTGTGCTTCGAACCAAAGGGTTTACTACATGGTTCAGAACCTGGTCTGGTAATCTGCAGAGACCTCAGCTGCAAAAACTTTCAGATCTCCAGGGACCACATCTACCAAAATGTACACTTCTGAAAACCACATTGTGAAATAGATTGGCCTGTATGATGACGGAAGGCCAGCCTCTGCATTACAGATAGACAGTCCTTAAAAATCATAGAATCATGGAATCACTAAATTGGAAGGGGCTTATAAGGCCATCAAGTCTAACCCACTACTAAATCCAGGAATCGAAGTCAAAGCAAAACAGAAACCCTCTGAAATGCTCCAGACACTCAAGTCCAGCAGATTTTTTAAATATAAATATGCTTATCTTTTTATATATAAGATGTTACAGTTTTTCCATAAAAATAATACTTGCAAACATTGTAAACATAGCTAATGAATAACCAAGAAATGTTTGTGGGTAGACCCACCAAAGGCCTA
This sequence comes from Pogona vitticeps, assembly GCF_051106095.1. Taxonomy (NCBI): domain Eukaryota; kingdom Metazoa; phylum Chordata; class Lepidosauria; order Squamata; family Agamidae; genus Pogona; species Pogona vitticeps. The sequence goes on along the minus strand of NC_135793.1, from coordinate 5,947,325 downwards.
GCATTAGCAAATAAGGAACTAAGTACTTTTAATAATGTGATATCATGTGATAAAATATTTCCTGGGTTTATTAGATGCATGAACAATCTGAAGATCTAAATGTGTGGTGCCAATATTCAGTGTGAAGCCGGAAATGTTATGCAAGAGATTCCATAGGTCACAGCTAATTAAAATACAGGGGCTCCAGGCTACAGCCGAACAAAAAGCAAAATCAATGGCTCACTTTCACTCCGGCTTCCTAATGGACACCCAATGTTGAACAAAGGGCAAACTAAGAATCTGTTTCCCTCCTGACTCAAATCGAGAGCAGAAGCTTGTATTTCCTTCTAATTAATAGGGACTCAGACTTGGGACTTGGGAACCTCGGACTCAGACTTGGGAACCTCAGACTCAGACTTGGGACTTGGGAACCTCGGACTCAGACTTGGGACTTGGGAACCTCAGACTCAGACTTGGGACTTGGGAACCTCGGACTCAGACTTGGGACTTAGGAACCTCAGACTCAGACTTGGGACTTGGGAACCTCGGACTCAGTCTTGGGAACCTCAGACTCAGACTTGGGACTTGGGAACCTCGGACTCAGACTTGGGACTTGGGAACCTCGGACTCAGACTTGGGAACCTCAGACTCAGACTTGGGACTTGGGAACCTCAGACTTGGGACTTGGGACCCTCAGACTCAGACTTGGGACTTAGGAACCTCAGACTCAGACTTGGGACTTGGGAACCTCGGACTCAGTCTTGGAAATTGGGAACCTCGGACTCAGACTTGGGACTTGGGAACCTCGGACTCAGACTTGGGAACCTCAGACTCAGACTTGGGACTTGGGAACCTCAGACTCAGACTTGGGACTTGGGGCCAAAGACTTGGATTTGGACTATTGACTAGGACCCAAAGACTTGCCAACATCCCTGACTGAAAGTACATGTGCAAAAATGGATAGGGTGAAGACCTGATGAAGACTGATTCGCTGGTTCCTACAGAGAAATCGCAACTGCAAACCATCATTTGATGTTTGGTTTGCTCTCCAGAATATAGGTCCCAGGTGGGCAACTTGAGCTGCTCTTCCTGTAGCCCAAGGAGTTCTCGGAGAGGACCAGACACTTAATTTCATTGCCCAAATGATCACAGCTAGGCTGTTGGGAGGAGATCCTCATTCCTGCATTTGGCCAGCAACATGACGGACATGGTATTGTTTACATCAAGACTGCTAGAGAATGGTGAGCGTATGGTGCCCATCTCAATGCAGACACTTGGCACTGAGTTCACTCTTGTGTTTGTGTGTGTGTGATTAAATCTCTTCATTCATTTCCCTCTCCACTGCCACAGCTTAATCTATCTTCCTCTGAAAACAAACCCAACTTCCTTGCCAGCTTGATTTATCTGCCTTCTTCATTCTGTGTTCCATTTTATCCACAGACATTTGACATAAGTTGCAAATGTAAATATCCATATTGCAACATATAATTTTAATCAGATACTAATTTCTGGTATTGTTTACCGACATCAGTCAGTTTAACGTCAATATGATTATAGATGCAAAATGTTCCATCTCTTGCATCTTGAGGGCTGTTCTGTTAAGTACCACACAAGCCTGGGAGATCGCAGGAGAAGTCAGCTGATCTCAGCATCACGTCCACCCAGGACCCGCACAAAGAGGGAGGGTGAAGGGTGTACTTCGTCAGGGTCTGGAAAGTTCTGGGACATTGCCCATTCTGGCAAGGTGATTTCAGAATTAAGAGAAATGGAAATAAAGAAATCTCGGTTGCCACTTGCACTCTTAGCCACAGAATTTATCAATCATTTAAGATACAAGGATGACACCATCCTATTGGCAGATAGCGGCAATCACTTGAAATGAACATTGGGAAAGCGAAAGAAGAAAGTGCCAAAGCAGGACTACAGTTGAATGTTAAGAAGGCAAAAATCATGACTACAGACGAAACTATGAAACGGTAACGTTGACAGTGAAGAAATTGAAATAGTCTGAGATTGGTATACTTTGGCCTTGAACAAGATGAACAGTCTCAAAATGCACCCCAGGAGAAGGGAAGAGTCAACCACTCCTAAGTATTCTCCACCTGGAAAACCCTGGAAAAGGGTCGCTGTAAGTCAGAATTGACTTAATGGCACACAGTTATTAATGCAGATGTCAAAGAACCAGGCACAGTCCATCTTCCACAACCTCTGTGTTACAGAACCCCTCATTCTTCTCCACTGGCTCTAGAACAGCTAGGGCTGATAGCAGCTGGAGTTCCCCAGAACCTGGGCGTCCCAAATTGGTCAGCCCTGCTCAAACCAGAGCACATTCCTAGTTCTATTAGCCCTTGTTGATCTATGGAATGTGTAGAATCAGGGGCAGTGTAGGTCTGACTTCCAGATGATGGGTATAAACTTTCTTTCTTTTATTCGTACCTCAGAGCGTTACACAATTTAAAATGATAAATGCATACGTAATAGAGGTGAAATTTAAAATAAATTAAAATGCTAAGTTAATTAGACTGTTTTTTGACCAGACGTGGGCTACTTCAATCGTGTTATCTTGGCCATTTGCTAGGTCTTCCTTTGTACACGTGGTGGGGAATAAATTGCATGCACGCAAGTACTGCACTGATCAAAGTTCTGCATGGTCACATAAAATTTGCCCCATTTTACTTGATTATTCTTTGATCTTGCTACTTCACTTTGAAGTCTGTTAAGTGAATTCCAGGTGGTCCAGTGAGAGAGAATCTTATCCTGGTGGGGGACATTCATCCATCCAACAAGTTGTGTTGATTTTGCTCTCTGTAGGTTTAGCCTGGCCTCTTCGGGTTTAATATTTGGAACTTGAGAGGTGTTCAGAAAACTTTTCCTCAATTTTAGCCATCGTAGAGAGTTGGTGTCTGCAAACTAGATGGTTTTTATCCTGTATTATCTTATTTCATTCATTGTTTGCTAGCACCTCTCAATGTACTTCTGCAGCCACAATGCCAGTCAAATAATAGACCATAGAAGTAACCATATGAGATGGTCACTCTTAAAAACTAGATCACCCTTTCGGTCTTATCCAGCAAGAACATTTCTTGCATATCCATCTGTGATCCGATTTCCTTGTTTCAAACAGAATTGTTACTTTATTCATGACTGAATGAATTCTCATGGCATTCGTTATAACAAGCGACTTGCAGAACTTGAAAAAGTTAGTAACTTTCCAAAGCTGTAGATGCGGTAATAATGTACATTTTAATCTAAAATATGGGGTTGTGCTTTATTAGCTCTTTGTTTATTGCAGGGGTTTAGTAGTTGAATGTACGGATATACCATTTATAAATTTTATATCATGCTGATTGATTTTTTTCTCTCTCTTTAGGTATCAAATGGAATATTTACTGCTATGTTAACTGTAATGTTTTGTAAATTGCTGGACCATGTTTCACATGGTTTGCTTGATTGGGTCTTGATATTTTTGTATAGGCTTCGGTATTTTTTAAGCACCTGGTGGCCATTTTGAAAACCTGACAATCAGTTGTTTTTGATTATCGTAAAGCGAAAATCGGTTCCCAAAGCAGGGAACCGATCATCGCTAAGCAAAATTCCCCCATTTAGACCATCGTTTTGCGGTCGCAAAAGCGATCGCAAAAACGTCATCGTGAAGCAGATTAGTCATAATGTGGGGTAATCATAAAGCGGGGCACGACTGTGTTTACTGTCAGTTGCTTTAGCTTCCATTGTGAATGAATCTCAATGAAAGCTTCAAGAGCTCCCCTGTACAGTATTCCAGCTAGATTACTTCCTCTGCTGCCCTCTTGTGTTTCAAAACCAAGGTTCACAAAATGGCAAATGAACTTTACACAAGAGGCACTTAATGCGACCACGGTAGCCCTTGTGGGAAGGCAAGACCACCATGCGGGGAGGGGGGGGATTTGAAGGCAGCAGGAAAGGAGGAAGACCAAATGTGAAATGGCTTGACTCCCTAAAGGAAACCATAGCTTTGAGTTTAAAAGAGCTGAGCAGGGTTGTTGAGGACAAGATACAGTATTTATGAGGTCACTCATTCATAGGTTCGCCGTAACTCATGGATGGCAGGGGACATAACACTGCAACAAGAAGCTGCAACGTGAGCAGGTAGGAGGAGAAAGCAACGTATCCATGAGTGACAGCCAAGTCTACCTCACATACAGCTTATCACCTAGCTCAGTAATTAACAGCTCTACAGTCCCATTCCTGTGTTAATGGACTATTGTCCTTTTGGCTATTATCTGTATATGAAATATTATCTGTATATTATCTGTTCATGAAATCTGGCACCCTAGGGATATGTATAAGAGACTGTAGTTGCCTTTGGGTCTAGAGAAGTGGATTTTTATCAACTAATACCTGCTCTGAAATAAACCCATTCGTCCTTAAAGCGTCTTTAAAGTGTCGCAATCTTTTGCCTTTTACATCAACCCCCCCGACACACACACACACTTTTTCTCCTTTTAAATTTGCCAAGAGGAGGAGAGAACCGAACAAGGAAAAGGAATCTCCATGTCCATAACAGACACTGAGTGACTGCAAGAAAAACTGGTGTTACACCTCATTTAGTGGACAACGTCCTTGAAAGAAGTCTAAGATCAAGACAAATTGGTATTTTATAATCAAAATATTTAAACAAGGAACAAAAGGCATGTTTTGGTTGCACCGTGTACTCCTTAAGCGTTGGTTTCCCTGTAGTGGTGCATGAACACTTGCGTGATGAGTAGCAGAATTTTTAAAAATTATTTTGAGGAGTGGGCAAGCTTTTGGACTGTTCTCTTGGATAGAAATGGAACGGATAGGTAGAAGGTCCTAAGTGAGATCCATAATGGAAAAGCTCTCAGACATGCATGGAGCCAGCGTAAGGCAGATGCTAAATATCGGACTAATGGATAGAGCAAGAAACCAAGACATTTGGCAAAAGACAAAAATAATAGACGTAAAAGAGCACATGGCGTCATGAAAATGGAGATGGGCAGGCCACACCACAAGATGGTGATAGAAAAGAGAAATACATGGACGACGACATTGGATCAGAAGAGGGAGTATGGGAAGATCTCCAACAAGATGGATGATATTGAAAGATCAATAGGACCAGCATGAGTTAGAATGGCGCGGGGATGTTGGCAAGTCTTCCGATCTGAGTCCCAAGCCCCAAATGGAAGCATTTTCTGGAATCCCTCACATCCCGCCCCACCCCCTCACTATACACACCCACATCACCGAGCCCTGGAAGTGTTGTGAAATCGTGTCTCCAAGTTCTACCCCAGCTAGGCCACCCAGGAGGATAACACCTCCACGGGTATCAGAGACATCGTAAAACATATTCTGAGGCAGGCATCTATATCTGCTCAAATATTTTTTGATATTCGGGTGGGGAAGAAGAGAAGGAAAATGAATTCTTTTCTTTCTCATTCACCATGCTTTTCATGTTTTTTTTTCCCTTAGGGAAGATAAAATGGCTGGCGGCTTCCATCCATGAGGGCTACAGTACCGCCGGCATCTAAGGCAGCCCATGTCTGAGCACCGTCTGCCAGAACAAGGGCAAGAGGAAGGCACTCTTGGGCTCATGGACCATTGGTGGACTTCCCAGAAGCATCTGGCCGGCTGCTGTGGAGACAGAAAGCTGGACCGGCCGGGCTGTTGGTTTGATACAAAATGGCTGGATAGAATGATGGCCACCAACTAGGGACAGCTTTAAAGGCAGATTGGGTCTGTTTATGGGGGATTCAGCTATCTATGACTGGATAGTCATGATGGAGATACCTCCAGATAGTGTATCAATTATCAGGGAAGCCAAATAGAAGTAAGCTGTTCCCCTCATGTTCTCCTTGTGGACATCCCGTAGGCCAGTGGTCCCCAACCTTGGGCCTCCAGATGTTCTTGGACTTCAACTCCCAGAAATCCTGGCCAGCAGAGGTGGTGGTGAGGACTTCTGGGAGTTGTATTCCAAGAACATCCGGAAGCCCAAGGTTGGGGACCACTGCCGTAGGCAACTGGTTGGCCACTGTATAAACAGAATGCTGGCCTCATTCATCAGGGCTCTTCTTAAGCCATGATATGCAGTCTCCAGCGAGAGTCAGTGTAATGGAGCAGGTTAAGTGTTAGACAAGGATTTAGAGGATCTGAGTACAAATCTCTGCTTATTCACAAAAACTAACTGGTGAAACCATTCCTTAAACATCTCACATAACTTGGACCTCTACTAATTTCACCGTAAGTTGGAATTGACTTGACGACACATAACACACCAAGGATAAGTCCTTACACTTATTTATTTATTTTTAAATAGCCGTGCTCAATCAATTCTGGGCATTGTTCAAGTCTGAGGTTTTTTTGTTTGTTTGTTTGTTTTGTGTTTTTTTGGTCAACATTATCCTGACCTTATGCTGTAACTTTATGTTGAACAGATCTGGTGCCACCATTAAAACATTCAAGGAGAGGCTACAGATCTGTTGATTGATGCACATTCCAAGAACCGGCTGTTGTGTCCCGGTGTCTCCCAAAGTCTACGATTATGGCCAGACAGAGAAGTGTTTGCCTTTAAGGAAGCAGGAGAAGAGGCTTCTTTCACACATGGAAATCAGCAATAGGAAGCAGAAGTCCTGGTTTGTTTCAGTTCTCCTATCTTTTTAAAGTAGAAAAAGATTGTCACAAGAACTTCAGTAACTCAATTGTTCCATAAATATCAGTTTGAAAATGTCACACACACAAACCATGTCATGTTCCAAGGCTTCGTTAGAATGATGCGCCTCTACCTCTCTCCGGAATGTTCCACCAAGCGCTTCCGCAACGCAAATGAAACCAAAAGCTGAAAGCATGGGTGCTCAAAATCAAACGGGCACCCCTGTGCTAGAATGAGCGAAAGGTTTCATTCAACTCTAAATGCTGCCAACAAAATAGCTTTTTAAAAATAAATAAATATTGACTGGATCATGACTAGACTGAAAATACTAGTGTCTAATGCAGGTTATCACGAATTTTTTTATTTATTTAAAATGTTTTACCCTGCCTTTAAAAAAAAGGGACCTAAGGTGGCTTACATTGTTGAAAGACAATATTAAAGCCAACAACGGCGAGTATACAAATATGAAAAAGGATCAAAAACACACTTTACAAAAACGCATAAGCAACACCAAAAAGCAGGGAGGTGCAACAGTCAATTTTTTAAAAAGCCACTCAGCCAACCATTCCCTGAGGGAAAGCTTGCCTGAAGAGAAAGGTCTTTGTCTGCTTGTGGAAGGACAGCAAAGATGGGGCCAGTCTGGCCTCCAGTGGGAGGGAGTTCTAAAGTCTCAGAGCAGAAACAGAGAAGGCCCTCTCCCATGTCCCCACCAGTCAACCCAGAGACTGGAGTTCAATTCCCCCCTGTGCTTCCTTGACAGGAGCTGGACTTGATGATCCATAAGGTCCTGTCCAGCTTCTGCAGTTCCAAGATGATTGTTGAAGACTCAGAACCAGATATCAAAAGGACCAGGGACCTTAGCTTCACACCGGCTTTGCAACAAGAGTCTGTGACGCTTTAAAGAGGAACGGACTCCAAAGTCTTCCACCACCCCCTCTTTTCCTTTTCCATCACAATGCAGAATGCACCGCAGATAATTTCCTTTTGCAAAGTGGAGGCGAGATTTGTAAATTCGGAGTGGCGAATTCACTGCTTTGCCCGCCGCTCGTGTTCTGCAGGCCAAAGGCAGCTAGAGATTGCAGGAGAGCTTTGGAGGCTCCGCCGTGCGGATCCAGAGACAGCTCGCCGATATTATTCACCAGCCAATTGGAGACCAGGGAGTGGTGGCCGCACTGGGTCAGCTTCTCTTCCAAAACCAGCTTATAAAGTTCTTGGACTTTGCTCTCCATGTAGTTGTTGATCATGGAGTTAGACAAGGGCTCTTTATGGAGGGTGATGGTTCTTTCTCCACATTCGTCACCATGGCTCAACTTGATGGCCTTCAACCTCTGCAGAGGTTCGTTGACAGAGGAATATTGGGACAGGATGTCTCTGGACCACAGAACAGGGCCAGTGGGTGGTTCATTACACCCCTGGTCCATGACGCAACCCGAATCGCAGGTATGGTAAGCAATGTGATCGCCTCCAATGTGGAGATCCGGATAGTTCTGATAAAGGCTTTGGCCAGACCAGGATCGATAGAGATCCAGCCCTTTTTCACAGAGTTGCTCTTTCATCGGGATATGCCGAGGAGCTGATGGAGGGATGTGGTTGAATCTTTTGGTCGGCAATGGCTTTTGCACAGACACCTGACGGTCAGGACTGAGTACCGCCATCTTTGTAAAGGCTTTCTTCTCAGATTCTGTATGGAAATCTCCATTGCCCTCCGGCTCTTCCAACGGATTCCTCCAGGATTCTGCTTCGATGGCTTCTAAGCCCTGGCACTTATGAGATGCTTGCAGTTCAGCTTTGTAGGCAATGCTGGTAAGGAAGCTTTCTGCCAGCATCTTGGATCAGATGGAGACTGCCTAAGCGGGTAACGTTGAGAAGGTTTCCTTTAAAAGAGAAGGAAAGTACAGATAAGTCATTTTGGAAAAGGACAAGGAATTTCATAGCACAACACTAAATGGGTTTGCCATTCCTGCCTTAATTCAGCAATGGGAGACTTCACAGCCGCTGCAGAACTGAGGAACCGACCGCCCTCCGGTTGTTTGTTTGTTTGTTTGTTTACTATCCTGCCTATCTGGTCTTGCGAACACTCTAGGCGCCTTCCAAACAGATAAAAACAGCATATAAATATAACAAAATGAAAAAAAATTTAGATCAAAAAACAAATTCTTCAAGATGGAAAAGAAATAACAGAAGGTAAATGAAGAAGGGAAAGTTAAGTATTAACTGGGGGGAAGGCCTGCTTAAACATCCAAGTTTTTAATTGGTTCTTAAAACTACCCAGCGAAGGGGCCACACTAATCTCTAGAGGGAAGTTGTTCCAGAGGCGAGGAGCCACCACTGAGAAGGCCCAAATTCTTATTTTTTTTTCCTTCCGGGCCTCCCTCGGCGTTAGGCTCCTCAGCCTCACCTCTTGGCTCGATCGAGTGATACGGGTAAATCTTGGTGGGAGTATGCGTTCCATCAATTATCGAGGCCCTAAACCGTTTAGGGCTTTACACGTAAGCATCAACACTTTGAAGTCAATGCGGAACCGAATGTTCCAGCAAACATCATTGGAAAAGTTACTTTGGGGGATTGAAACTTCCAGCATTCTGCAACCAACATGGGCAGTGGCTGTACTTGACAAAAAACAGCTTTCCCAAGCTCAAAGTGAGACATCATGGAAGCAGTACATCATCTGACTGATGTTTCTCCACCCCTGCTCGGTAGGAATTGAACTACTGCTCTTTTCCTTGGGAACCACTACTCTAGGACAATGGTTTTCCAGTTATCTGAGGAAAAACAGCAGCCAGCTGCCATTGGATATTACAGCGCAATGTAATTTTAATGTCCAATTGCTGTTAATGAAGTACATTGCACGAAAGTGGTGGCCAACTGTTGTCCCACCACTTTCGTGCAATGAGACAGATCATGTCACAAACTGAAAAAGTCATGGGAGAGCAGGGGAGTCTTTAGTTCCAAAAATCTCTCCTAATGGTGACATCATTCCATAGGCATAGTTGCACCAACATAGAATCACACAATCATAGAACAATTGATTTGGAAGGGCCCTGTAAGGCCATCAAATCCAAACCCCGTGCTCAATGCAGGAATGATCCCAGCTTTTATTTTTAAACCCGATTTCCACCGAACACATTTTCAGACAGAAATCAGAGGATTGCCCTCCGATATCCCTCCAAACGGAAGATAAGATGGTAGAAGAGAAGTCTAACATTCCAGTGGTACTTGAATAAAGCAGTTTGTATAGAATTTCACAGGTCAGCTCTATACACTCTTATTTAGGGCTACATCCTGCTGATTTCACTGGTACGTATTCCCAAATTTTGGCAAGAACAGAAACGGTAGCCCTATAATGCAATCTGACACATCCATGCTTGGATGCAAAACCTCATCTGCTTATGAGTTAGCCTTGGGTCTAATCAAGCTTGTGTTTTGTTAGGAAATCCAAAAATAATGAAACCGGGGCTGTCCCACTTTGGCCGTGTTGTGTGATGTGTTCAAGATTTGCTTGAAAATAGATCAAGGCCAGGAAAAGTTGAAGACAGCAGGAAAAGAGGAAGCCCAAATATGAGTTGGGTTGACTCTATAAAGGAAATCACAGTCTTGAGTTTGCAAGGGATGAGCAGTTGAGGATGGGGTGTTTTGGAAGTCACTCATTCATAAGGAATGAATGAGTTGGAGGGAATTTGACAGCATGACAACAACAGAGTCCTATTCAGTTCCATGGGAGTTACTCCCAATGAAATGCATTAAAAATGCAATGTTTAAAGGCTAGAGTGTTGAACATACTAACTATGGAATAAGAGTTAGATACAGTCAGACATAATTCCGAGCAAATGAACATAGGGTTAGGCTGGAAGCAGAGTGGAAGTTAATGCCAATATTCTTCATTTGATTTTATTTGAAATAAATGCCGAGAAAAAATATATACATGACATACCTTTGCAAGCAGGGCAGAGTAAAATCAGCTTTGAAAATGGCAGCAAAGCTGGATCGAAGGCATTCTTGGTTCCTCGTTCTGCAAGACCTTTCCAATGTCTTGCTTCTTTCAATGTCTTGGTTCTTGTTTTAATATGTCTGATACGGAAGTCACGCCTAGTGGAAAATATTGCGTTCATGCTCAGTGACAACAACAGCAAATAGAAAAGAGGATATGTGATTTTTTTTCCTCCTCTTTTCTTTAAAACAATTGTGCAATAAGCTAAATTTTCATTTTCCAAGCAACTTGGAGCTAATTGGGGAACTCTGTGGGAAATAGGAAGAACAGGTCAGTAATGAAAGTGCACTCGGGTTAAAGTGAACGTTCTGAAAATAATGATCTGCTCTATAGATAAGGTTGGGTGCCACAGTGAATTCTGTTGTTTGCAGATGTATGTGTTGCCCAAAAGCAAAGGTGCTTTTAAGACAGATAATTTGGGGGTAATAAACCAGAAAGTATGATTGCTTCATTACTGGTGATCATTTAGTGAATGACCATAAGGACCCCTTGAAGCAGCAGTAGCTTTCCAGCCATCTGTCTGCACTGAGTTTTATGGATGGAGTTGGTGGTTTGGTCTTGAGTGGGAAATCAAGAACCCTCACCCTTACAAAAGCCCTGTTCCTTAATAGCTGAAATGCACGGATCCAGCATCCTGCCTGTTTGGCCTCTCGTTCTGGAGTGAGGTCACTACAGAGGCTGTCAGGGGGAGCCCCTACACTTTTAAATTTACCACTGTATCACTGCTCCTGCGCCTTGCTCTTCTCCAATCCTGACATACAGAGACCTCAACAGGCATAAGAGGCAACACTAAAACTTGGAATACAAGAATAATGTCTAACATCAGTTACAAAGAATTTGTCCTTTCATCCCTCCAGCACACATAAATTATAACCTGCATCCTGAATCAAGGTGACAAAGGTCTCCAACAGCTAATGCTTGTGTCCAACTCTCTAAACCTAAGTCAACAAGCTCAGGACCTTTTTTAGGGTCCCCTGAGACTATGAGTGGTGCCTGGAGACATGGTGATCCTACTCAGCAGGGCTGACCCCAGATATTGTACTGCCTGAGGCAGAGTAGCAAAGGATCTTTTATCCTAAGACAGCTGTGCTCATATCCATCCATCCATCCATCTATCCATCCATCCATCTATCCATCCATCTATCTAGCTAGCTATCTAGCTAGCTAGCTAGCTAGCTAGCTAGCTATCCATCTATCTATCTATCTATCTATCTATCTATCTATCTATCTATCTATCTATCTATCTATCTATCCATCCATCCATCCATCCATCCATCCATCCATCCATCCATCCATCCATCCATCCATCCATCCATCCATCCATCCATCCATCCATCCATCCATCCATCCATCTGCATCATCTTTAGAAGCTTACTAGTCTTCATGCAAGGGGAGAAAGAAAATGGAGGTGCACTTACTTCTGAGAAAGCCCACCCAGACCTACCTAGGATTGTGCAGTAAGGGGGGATTTTCCTCACTAGTCAATACTTAGCGGATCCTCAGATTACTCACCCCGATGTAGGTTGCCACCCTTGCTTCATCTGTTCCAGTTTCCTTTTACTGCCAGTAGACCTTGCGCAAGTTGCAATGCTCATCTCTGCTCACAAGCCGAAGGTCAGCTGACACATCTGATTTTTAGCTGCTGACGGGGAGATTTAGGAATCTAAAGGAGACGCATGCCCCTCCATTTTTAACTGATTTCCTACCAACTCTAACTGTACCAGGTTGGTTTTCAGCCCTTAGAGGGGTGGTTCCCAACCTTGGGTGCCCAGATGTTCTTGAACTAAAATTCCCAGAAGCCTTCACCACTTGCTGTGCTGGCCAGGATTTCTGGGAGTTGTAGTCCAAGAACATCTGGGGACCTGAGATTGGGAAGCACTGCCTTAGACCCATATACTATGACTCTTCTCGTTGCCTGACCTATGGCCCCATGTCTTCCTTTGGGAAGTGGGTCAACATCATCTGGGGAACCCTGGGCTTCCTCAATCATAGCTATCCAGCACACCTGACAGGGCTGATTTACAGTATATAAGGCTTATTAATATTTTTAAAGCTCCATTTGGTTTGATCTGGGTTTGTCTGTGTGGAAATTTAAACAGTTTGCAAGCTGCCTAGAACCCAATCTTTTAGCACAGTGATTCCCAACCTTGGGTAATCCAGATGTTCTTGGACTGCAATTCCCAGAAATCCTGGACAGCAGAGGTGGTGGAGAAGGTTTCTGGGAGTTGTAGTCCAAGAACATCTGGAGACCCAAGGTTGGGCACCACGGATCTAAAGCCAAAAAAAAAAAAAAAATCATAAACACAACCGAAAAATAAAAATAAAAGAGAGCTAAACTAATACCAAAGAAGGGCTACAGATGTCATAAATAATATAGTAAAGTAAAATAAATACATGTCTATTCAGTCTCATGAGCACCTAATATAGTCATAGGCATATTCTAGCCTTCGAGGTTTTGTTCGACTACAATGCCCAGCAGCCTTGACCACAATAGCCAATGGTAAGAAGATGATGGGGGTGTGCAGTCCAACAGCATGTGGAGGATGGACCTCAGGTGGCCCACCCTGCTGGGAGTGCCTTGCAGCCCCTCAGAGTGACAGATAAAGGGTAATATGATTGCAAGGGGCCAGGTGACCGAGGGATTATAGGTGCTGTAGTCCTAGACGGAATTACTGTATTTTTCAAACCGGGAGTCGGGATGACCCAAGTTTGTGCCTTGAGAATTTCAGAGGAATATTGACAGGGCAAAAGAAAGAAAGAAAGAAAGAAAGAAAGAAAGAAAGAAAGAAAGAAAGAAAGAAAGAAAGAAAGAAAGAAAGAAAGAAAGAAAGAAAAGAAAAGAAAAGAAAAGAAAATACACTGAATCCCCCTCCAATGTTTTTTCCCCCAATAAAGTCGTTATCTGGACAGCTGAGGGACGAAACCTGGAGCGCTCAACGTTTTAATTTATGACTGCTGTCGTAACTCGACCATATCGAAGGGGGCGCCAGAGAGCCGAGAAAAGGCCAAGGAGCTGGAGGGCGGGCTTCTTCCTTTGAGTGACAGCTCCGGGAGACCATTCCGGGCAGAGAAGGGCGGGACCTCGAAAGAGCCGAGTCGCTCCGGCCGTTGTGTTGCCATAGCGACCGAGGAGGGGGCGGGCCGGTGGCGCCGAGGTGCAGAGCTGGGTGCAAGATGGGCACCATTCGGGTCTATTACACCAGCGTCACGGGGTCCCGGGAGGTGAGGGACGGTGGGGACTCCAGGACCCATCAGCCCGCAACCAGAGAGCAGTCTCTGGTTTTAAAATGTTCTAAACATCTTCTGTTTAAAATGTGTTTTTTTCTACAGCTCTGTAACCTGCCCTGAGGGCGGGTTACAAAGGCTTCAGCTGGGCTGGATAGCTCAGGGCGTTAAGTCTCTGGCTGCCAAGCCAGAGGTTGAGAGTTCGATTCCCCCATTGGGCCTCCTGGGGGGAAGAGCCAACCTGGGTGGCCTTGGGCCAGCTGCACAGCCCCAGGGCATCCCCCCCCCCCAGAAGAAGGGAATGGGAAACCACGTCTATGCATACCCTACCCTACAAATCCTTGGAAAAAGTCACCTTAAGTCAAAACTGGCAGCACACAATTCTTCTTCTAAAAATTTAAATCAACCACCCAACCCACGAATAAAATCAAGGTGCCATCCTCATGTGAGTTATGGCAGTGGTCCTCAACCTTGGGCCTCCAGATGTTTTTGGACTTCAACTCCCAGAAATCCTGGCCAGTAGAGGTGGCGGTGAAGGCCTCTAGGAGTTGTAGTCCAAGAACATTTGGAGGCCCAAGGTTGGGGACCACTGAGTTATGGCATTTATCTTATGGCCAGGATGGGTCCTGTCCTTTTTCCTTCCCTTCTTATCACTTTTCACTGAACTGTGAGCTTCCTTAAGCAGTGAGGGTGTCTAGCAATGCTATACAAGGTGGCCAGCCATTCGCAGGAGTTTTAAAACTGATCATCTAATTCCAGGTTGCCTGAAAGCTCTTCTGTCCACCACTCTTTATTTAATAATAATAATAATAATAATATAATTTATTGTCATTGTAAGTATATACACAGTATACCATACAACGAAATTCACAGACACCCAGAGACCAGACACATTTAACGGGAAAGCTTGCGTTTGTCTAGGTGAGGCAGCGGCAGTCCGAAGTCCTTCGCATTCTGGATGGAAATCGGCTGAAGTACCAGTTAGTGGATGTGTCCATCAGCGAACGTTTACTCCAAGAGATGAGGGACAAAGCAGGCAAGCCTGATGCCATCCCACCTCAGATCTTTAATGGAGAGGAGTACTGCGGGGTAAGAGCCATCAGACTTGGGGTGGGAAGCTAAAGTTATCAGCACAGGAACGTAGTTACAGCTGCATTTTTTTTATCGATCTGTTTTCATCTGAAGTTTGGCCTCTGTCTTTCCCCTTGCAACTCCACGGATCAGGACCATTTGCAGGGCCTTTTCGTTGGTTTCCTTCGGTTTTAGAACTCCCTCTCTGGGCAGGTAGGTATGGTTATTCCATACTTTGTCCAAGGAGATTCTTCTCTCCCACCCGTCGTTTTGTCCTTTCAAAAGGTCTGAGAAGTTGGCAGCAATGTGAGAACTGGATCATCCTTGAATCCAGCCCCCGGCCAAAGATGGAAACCACCAACAAAAAGAGCATCCCGCCCTTCAGGTTGTCTATCTGTTGTCCTCCCTTGCTGCACACAGTGATGCTCTAATTCCAGATACATTGCCCCCTGTGAAAGCAAACCCAGAACACCAGTTTGTTCTGTCTCTCTCTCTATGACGTTTCATTTGCATTTCTTGTAGGACTTTGAGATGCTGCACGAAGCCACGGAGAACGAAGAGGTGCCCAAGTTTCTGAAGACGACAATAGTAGACAATATGGCAGGAGGTTCTTTCTGAGGCTGTGGCTCCGTGCAGATGTCAAGCGATATTAAAATGTTATGTGGTTTTATATCAAATTTGTGAGTTGCGTGTGCTGAGAACATTCAAGTCAATGGCTAAAATCCTGTTGCTTGGCATAGAAAGTTACAACTCGACTAGGCCCAATTTAATCAGTCAAACTTGCAGAGGAATTGACTCACCTGATTCCCACAGATTCAATGGGCCAACTCTTGCTGTAACATTCTACTTTAAGCAACAGGATTTCAGATAAGGTACAAAAGATAAAATGCTAAATGAGAAACGAGCATTTTATGGAAGGTGTGAACCAAGTTTGCCACATTCCCCCCTCCCACTCTGTCTTCTTCCAAAGTTTAGTAGAAGCTTGCCATATTAAACCATGAAAAATAGCCACTTTCGAGCAGAGGGCAGGAATATGTGCCCCGCCAGGTGTTGACAGTATAAATTCCAGCATCTTTCACCATGGGCTATGCTGGCTGTGGCTATCAAATTTGAACACAACCAAATCTGGGAATATATCAGTTTTCTCCCCTGGTATTGTAGTGGTTCCCAACCTTGGGTACCTAGATGTTCTTGGACAACAGCTCCCAGAAATCCTGGCCAGCACAGCTGGCAGTGAAGGCTTCTGGGAGTTGCAGTCCAAGAACATCTGGGGACCCAAGGCTGGGAACCTCCGGATTAGAGGCATAGAGGAATGTTGCTCATGTGGAATGTTTGCTAGAAAGGCAGCTGACTTGTATACAGCAGGATCTGAATGCTTAAATGACACGTCTCTTAAGACAGGACACACCCTCCTCCATGCATTTTCTATGGGACTAACCATAAAAATGGTTCTGCAACCAGAGATGTCTTACTTCACAAGGCATTGCAATGACATGTGACTCAGCAGCACACACGGAACTGAGTGGAAACCAATGCTTCCTTCATTTAAGTGAAACCAAGTGGAGTTGGATGTGGCGTCTGTGTGTGATCTTTTATCTTGTCATTCCTTTTTATGATTTCACAATGCCGGAAAGGGCCGATGGGAGTTGTATGCCCAAACGCGATGTTAAGTGTATAGGGGACCCCGGGTTTATCTAGCCCACAGGAGCTGCAGTGTTGAATTAGGTATTTTCTATTCTTAAGTATTTTCTATCAATCTCGTGGTTCTGCACAGCATGCTGTGTTTGTTGTGGCTCTTGAGGACATCAAGAAAAATGAGAAGTGGGCTTGGCTGCAGGTTATAACAAAGTCTGGACCTGTAGCAGAAATAGGGAAGGTTTTTTTGTACTACAACTCCCAGAACGTGCCAGAATGGAAGTCAAGATTTTTTTTAAAAGTACCCATTCCAAGTTCCAAGAAATGCTGAAGACCACTGTTCTTACACAAATTTGTTGTAGGTTATAAATAACAACGCAGTTTAGTTTGTGTGTTAAGTAGAAACTTTTATTATGAAATGCACATCCTGTAATGTGAACGAGCAGAACGAAAACAGGCACACATACAATGCTTACTACACGTTTTTGGGGAAGTGGATATCGTGTGCTGATTACCAATAAAGAGATTAACTTCATAAAAAGACACCCCTCTGAAACGTTACTGTGGATCTTTAAATCTTCTGACATCTCTGTTTTGAGAGGTCATAAGAATTTGAGAGAAAGAAGAGAGTAACAAAACATCTTATGACTCTGTTCTAGGACTCAAAATGATCACAGAGGGGAGAAAGTTAAGGGTTTCAGAAATTAAAACCATACCATTCAAAATAGGAAAGGCAGCCATGAATTTAAAAAAAAAACTTGAAAGGACCAAGAATGCTCAACGAAGTCTGTTCTGACTTAAAAACAAAACTCAAATGCATTCTTAATTAGAAGAGCAAAAGCTCTCTGAAATTTTAAATGCAGCACACCGATTTATTATTAATTTATTCAGTTTATACCCTTATACCCAAGAATGTGGGTTATTGTATTTGGCACCCAAATGCAATGTTTGTCAAGTTTCAAAAAGTAGTCGATTTGGAAAATGAAGTGATGTAGGAGTATTTGTTTCCAGACCTATCCGGAGGGAAACATGGAAGTCTGAAGCAATGCTCGAACTGAATAAAGTCTCTCCAAAGCATCAAATTTTGCTTCAGTGCTTTGGAGGCTTAAAGCCCAGAGCAGCAGCTTTTATTCTAAAGGATCCTGCAGGGGTGGGAATGATTGCTGGCTAATAGAGCCCAGTTAATGCTGAATGGATTCATGGAAGGGTAGAAGCTGGGCAATGTATAAATCTGTTTGGCTGCCAATAATTGGGTGGCAGTGGTAAGGAAATCAAGGAAGGATCATTGGTGGGGGCTTTGCCTGCACAATGAAGGTTGAGCTGTAGTTGACAGTACCAGGTTTCACCTTCTCTCCCAGATCCCTTTATCTTTCCCCCTTTTCATGGTTTTTCTTGTACAGATACTCTAAAATATTCAAACACAAGCTGAACTGGACGGGCTCCAAACCAGCTTGAAATGAATCAGATGCACTTTGGAAGGCAAATAATTTGGACCGAATGGATGGCATTGGCACATCTTTAAGTTCCGACGTAAGTATGGAATGGAAAAGGCACTCCCATGCTCGTTCAGTTGGGCTAGGTTTACCAATACATGTTCCTATCACCACCCCAGGACAAGAATAAGCCTATCCCATCCTTCACAGCACTGTACTGGAAGAGAAAAAAGGAGCAGCAGTGAAATACAGGATGACTTCCTGGTATCTAGCTAAGAAGGCAGAGAAAGAGTAGACTCACACTATTTCATGCAGTCCTGGATCACTTTGGGCATATACAGGCAAACAGAAGGAACAAAATAGATCCGCACGAGTACAGGGAACAGGGAACTCAGGAAGGACAGGAACATCTTTCTCCTGTCTCAGAGATGGAAACTGTTCCTGCCTCTATATAGTTAACGTTCAAGTTAAACGATGAGGCATTTAGCCCTGGCTCTCTCTGGATGGCTGGGAATGTGCCAAGAGCTCATGGGCATGCAGTCACTTCTCGATTTCCTGGCCTCCTTTACAGCGAAAGCTGAAATCCAGAAGAGTAGAAATAGCAGAGAATTTTGGGAGAGCTGCCTTTTCAAGTGAAAACTCTCAGAATCCCCCAGCGATTATGGCCACTGCTCATGCTGCCTAAGAGACATGGAACTTGCACTCAGAATATCTTCTCTCTGCATCAAAAAGACATCTACAAACCATCCATTAACCTATCATGGTTCTTGGCGATTTACTTTAAATGTATTCACAAGGAAGTCTCCTTCTCCCATCACTTCCATCTTATCATGTGCATGACAACAGAACTTCTCTAGCTGCAGGCCTCCCACATAATTGGGAACCTGGAAATGAAAGCTTCTGATCATGTGGAGAGTCTCCAGGCATAGAGGAAGTCTCCTCTTCAGTCTGTTATTCTCCACATGTCCACAGTAATGGCAGAAGGGAACAGGGCTGGTGTGCTCGCCATCTCGAGTAACTATTTAAGGTTGATTTTAAAAAAAATTGAGTAGGGCAGGTATTTAAACAAGGAAGTCTGATTCTCAGTGAGCTTGTGGTCTGGAGGGAGTCCTGTAAACTGGTTTGGAGTTCTGGACAAGACACTCTAGTTCTGTTTTCAAAGGAGGAAAAAGAAAACACGCTAGCAAGCAACAAACCGACTATGGTGGCTAAACGTGACAGCTATGAAGCAATCTTTGTTCCATGTACAGAACAGACAAGAGCAAGGAAATGGGTTAGCAAGGGGAAAGTGTGCATGGTAGGTATAAATGGATAGGATCTTAGGGTTCAGACTGCTATTTCTGTCCCCAAATGGAGATGGGCCAGGAGACTTGATATATTTCAATACTGCTGTGTAGCGAGATACAACAAAGGCATTTTTGAAAAATGACTGAAGGGTTAACATTGCTAGACATTACCTCCTGTGTACACACCTACCTACAAGACTATTTAAATCTTTCTTCTACCAAGCTTAACTGTAGGTTTGGTGCATCTAGCTACGTGTTTTGGACTTCCATGTTTCTGTCCTTCACCTGATTTTTTCCCCCCACCACCTAGCTTGTGGAAGAGTTCTGGAAAATTGGAAGGCTTGTATATGTTTACTGACGTGCAGCAGGATTTCTCTTCTGAGGCATGCAAATGGGTCAGCAGGGCACAGATGGAAAAGTCAACAGCACAACTTCCTGCAAGACAAGGCACGGATTGCGGGGAAAAGCCGCCCTGCGTTGCAACCACATAATTTTGGAAAAGTTCTAAAAAACCAAGAAGCTCACAACTCAGCCCTCAATTTCAAGATATCTCTTCTTGTAGATCAGCAAAGTTTTACAAGTTTACTCTTTCAACCAGCAATTCCTGGCTGTTGCTTTCCAAAAGCTAAAACGAATGCAGCTGAAGCGGTATGGAATTTCTGAAAAATATTGCATGTTCAAAAGGCTTTGAGGTTACAGGAATAAGTACTATGGCTGTTTCTGTTTGTTTCTTTTTGGCTTATTTGTAACATACACATGCATGTCTCATCACGAATGCACGCCAGTCTTGTACACCTGGGTTTATTTTGGTCCCCGAGCGGCAATTACATGACATCATGATCAAAGCCTGGTTTGTGGAATTTCCCCACAATGAGAATCTCACAGCACTGAAAGAAAGAAAGCTAGCTAGGTAGCTATACTGAAGGCTACAAAATCACAGCATTTCAGTATCCAACAATATCAATGATACAAATGAAGATATGTCCTAACCATCACAATAAATGGTTATTTATTATACCACATCCTAGCTTTTTTTAAATCCACATTGTACAAAAAGAAAAAAGACATCAAGTATGGTTATTTTTTTGCTCTTTTTTCAGTAATGTTTTTGAGGCACTAGGATTTATGAATTATGGTTTCCCTTTGCATAAACAGTGGATCTGATGAGAGTAAAATATACATATTTTTTAAAAAGTATGCAAACAAACAAACAAAAAAACCCTCTACAACTGCCAAAACAGTTTACACCATGTGGGTGAGGAGAAATAACAATTTCTGAATGCTTCATTTCATGACATTTGTGGTCCTCTTGGCATGTTTCGCTTGGCGCTCCGTCTTGTATTCATGGACGGCAGAAGGCGGTGTGCCACAATCAGCGTTTTAGGAAAAACAACAAACCCTTTACCCCCCTCCCCCCCTTGAAGCATATACAATTTTGCTATTACAGAAAAGAGCTGCAGAAGTTTTCCTTTGCAGAAACATTAAGGCTTTGGGTGTGGAAAAAGCAAATTCATGCTTCTTGCTTGGCCAGAGCTTCTGCCTCCTGGAAGAACGACAACAAGGACCAGAATGAATAAAATATCTGGGCATGTGCTATGAAGTAAAACATGGCAACTTGAACATGAGCGCTTGTTCTGATGGGCTGATGGAAATGGACAGGAAGCAACAAATTATGGCAGCACTTGAGGAAATGCTGGAGACACTTCTCTCAATGCCAGTAAATTCTGGAAGATGCTGTGGTGGACCACCATGCAGACAGGTGCTTAAGGGCCCCAGAGTCAGAGAGGAGACTGTTGGCTGAAGAGGAGAGGTTGGAGCGCATTTTCCACCTGTGCTGAGAACCACCTTCAAACGTGAAGAGCTAGGTAAACCATTTGTGACTCAAATAATGGCTGAAACCCCACAGTTGCCACTTCCTCATCTTATGTGGACAAGTCCCAACATCTTGGTTCACTCTACCCAAGCAGCTGTGAACAGGGAGTGGCTGCAGGGCTAGAGGAGAGAAAGGAAAGGGGCAGGAGCGTCCAACAGTCCATGAAAGTCCAATCAGACCATAGTTGGACGTATCATTTGACGCGATTGAAGTATCCCTTCAAGGGGTGAAAGGGGTCTCTTGGCCAGAAGCACGTGGCGTTCCTCCCTTAGGTCTCTTGCACTCAACATGGTCTCTGGAGGGTAAACACAGGCTGAATGTTCGGGGCTGATGGCTGAAACATGTATCTCTGAAAAAAATCCCACCATGGGGTTGGGGGCCAAGTCAATTGTTGGGAACCCCCTTCCTTCTGGATGTTTACTTTGATCCTCAGTGGCTGAGATATCGACATTTAGGATGAACTCACAGCATAACTGAAAAATGTGCTCCAACATCTCTTTGCCTTACTCATGCACTAGGGGGTGACCATTTCATTCCTACAGTTATGTATTAATGCAAAACCCATAGACAGCTAGATCTACTGTGTAGCCCTCCTGCTCCTAGGTTGTTAAAAACTCCCAACTCCTGGAATTCTCAACTAATTCCCCAGGCAAAATTCTGGCAGTTTCAGCCTCCACACACCTGCAGATACCTACATTTCACTCACCTGAAAAAGGGACAACCCTCTAAGGATGCACGGCCTTCCCTGGCCTTGCCTCCTGTGATTAATGGGAAAAAAATTGAAGCTCCCATAATGCTTCCTGGGAGTTCTCGTTTTCCAGGAGGCGCCCTCCATAGAGCCTAACGAGCAGCAAAACTATAGCTCCCAAGATGCACCATGGCAGCTTCCTTTTTTAAATTAAAAAATAAACAGGAAGCAAGGCTCAAATGCTGAATATATAAATTTTTCTTTTTACTTTTCCAGAAGAGACTGACAAACCTGAAAGCAACCATATTAAGAAACAACCTTATTACATGGGAGTTATGGACAAACCTACACTTCTTCGTGCCAGTTTTTTTTCTTGGTAGACGTTCAAGTGATCTTCATGTACTGCCATGAAACCATCTGTTACTGGTCCAAACGTCTTATCTGGTGCTACCAGTATCAGAGGGGAATTTTCCCATTGTGAGATTCCTGCAGAGGTTTTAATGCTTAATGAGCCAAGACGGTTGCCACAAGACAGGTCTGCCAGCTCCCAGGGCAAAAATCTGTTCCAAAGCAGCCACAGTGGCCTGCATGTTCAAAGGATGGTCACGTGTTTCTCTGCTAAGAGATGCTTTGGGGTACCTGAAGGAAGCTTTCATGCATTAAAGCTGAGGCCAAAAGCAGCTTTCCACCTTTTTTTTCTTTTGGAAGCTAGAAGACATTTTTTTTTTTGCTTTTTTTAGTGCAAATAAACAATTATGGTTCCATCCTGGAAAATGTTCTGCAAATGTTCTCCTTGGCAACAAACCTTTTAAAAATTCTGTTGTCAAAAAATGCCATTCTTTACGATCCTCATTTGCTCCTGGGTTTTCCCTTCCTGCCCTCCATAGGTTCCAGGGTTCTATATTGATTTAAGGCTCAATCTGCTTATTACAGTAAGCACCACTTTACCCCACCCTGTCTTACAGTTTGCACAAAGGGCCATGGGGGGGGGAAGGGGCACAGTGGATAAAAAAACACTGTGTAGGAAGAAGTGGCATCATTTTTCCCTCCATGCACTGCTGTACAAACTGTACCTTCCGAGGCCAAAAGCAGTGTTGGAAGAGAGAGTCATTTGGGGTGGGCAAAAAGCATGGGGAGATATAGTTAACTCCCTCACTGGGTGTTGCAAGCATCATCCAACTCAATGTGCCACCCCCACAACTGCCTTTTGCAAAAAGGAGCAGACATTTCACAGGCATATGAAACAGATGAATGGCTACCATGAATGGCTGGTTAAATTGTAAAGTATTCTCCAATTGTCTGTGGACGAACGTGCCTTTATTCTGTCCATGGTTTGTGAATGTCAGACAGTAATATTCGGTACTGAAGATGAGGACTTCTGTTTCTTTATTGTGCTGATAACACAAGTACAACAACAATTACCTTTGAACCAGGTGGAGGGGTCAATCCTAGAAAAGCATATACTGCGTTATTCTCTCTAGCTTCAAAGAAAGCTTCATAATCCTTTTAGAGGGGAGAAAAGGAGAGAATTAAGTTAATATTATGGCCAAAAAGATCCAACCGAAGGTCTTAGTCATTGATGCAGAGTGGCTGACATAAACAGGGGCTAAAATATTTAGGCAGTGGACCCTGAAGAGGGGAACAGATGCTAAGAGTGACACAAATTTGATGTAATGATTATAGTTACATGATGCTTACCCAGTTAGTCTCCTATCAACTGACTTGTTGAGCTTCAGCAAGCCTGCTGCATCACCTGCCTTTCAAATAATGTCCAGGGACCTTAATGTCAAGGGTCCTCAAAGGAACATCCTCAACTATCTACCGTATTTTTCGCACCATAAGACACACTTTCCCCCCACAAAACAGGGGGGTGGAAAGTCTGTGCGTCTTATGGAACGAAGAAAACAGATTATATTTTCCTGTTTTCTTCTCCTAAAAAATTGGTGCGTCTTATGGAAAGGTGCGTCTTATGGAGCAAAAAATACGGTATGTTGTCTTCTCAGAGGAATAGAAGAAGAAGAGATCTAAAGGTCATTTTGTCTATTCTTTTGTCACCACCTCCCAACCTAACAATTCTTCCGCTGAACAGCTCTTATGGACCTAGAAGTTCTTTCTGAAGTTAAATTCAATCTCCTCCCTCTTAGTCCAGTGGTTCTCAACCAACCTTGGGTTCCCAGATGTTCCTGGACTACAACTTTCAGAAACCCTGGCCAGCACAGCTAGTGGTGAAGGCTTCTGTGAGTTGCAATCCAAGGGTAGCTGGGTTGGGGACCACTGCCTTAGTCTGACTCCTTTGGCTCAGGTCTTAGCCTCTGGAATGGCAGAAAACAAGCTTGCCCCATCTTCCATGTGATAGTCCTCCTCCAAACATGTTCCAGCTAAATCAGTGGTACCCAACCTTTGGCCTCCAGATGTTCTTGGACTACAACTCCCAGAAGCCTTCTCCACCACCTCTGCTGGCCAAGAACATCTGGAGGCCCAAGGTTGAGGACCACTGACCTAAATGACATCCTTCTTAAACTGCACTGCCCAGAAATGGACCCTCTATTCCAGGTAAGGGTTGACCAAAGCTGGATGTAGCTTTGAATTGTGTTAGCATTCCCCCCCTCCGCTTTTCCCACTTCACATTATTGACTCATATTTAACATGTGGTCTCTTAAAACCAAAGATACCTTCCACATAACTCTGCCCTCCAAACAGAAAACAAGGATACTTTTAGCACAGAGCAGAACCTTTTTGATGCCGATTCGGTATTTTTTTTAATGATCTCCCTTAGGAAAGTTCAGTTCTACACGTCATGAATGGCTTCGGAAGGCAGTGTATCTGCCAAGACTTTGGGGGAGGCAATGGGATGGATTTCGTAATATACTTAGGCATGGGGAAGTTTGTCTCAGTTGCCTTCGGGAGAATTCTCCTTATGCACTGTCTAAGCAAATGTAAACTTTTCCAAATACATTAATTAGGAGAGATGGGTTTTTTAAAATGCTGAATTGTTTTGTACCAATATCATATTGGGCTATATCCAGTTGCCATCCTCCACGAGACGATCCACTCAATGAATCCTGATCAAAACACACACACAACCTGAGTTCATTAAATGAAAAATTCCCAAATCCTGAGTGGTCTACAGTCATGGTAATTTCCTAGTTCTCAAATATAGCATCTGCATGGCATTTTTCTTACATTCAATATATATATATAGCTTGAATGTGGAGCCAAAATTGTAGATTTTAGCCTTTATGTCAATGGCTACACAAACAACTTTAAGATCTTGCTTCTACTCTCCACTACCCCCACACCAGGCAACTGCTTGATTATTAACCAGCAGCTGAGTCAAAAAAGTAAAAAAAAATCAGATTTCAGCACGATCCAGCAGTGGTGCTCTGACTTCCTACCACCCATCAAGCTGGAACCTTCAAGCAACAAACTAAAAAGTGAGTGTGTTTGTTTGTTTTTTCCTACCATAGAAATCGGGTAAGATATTACGGGTGATTCTGATAATAATGCCAGTTTGAGCCTCCCTTCAATTCATTTTTGGTGCACGGTACACATTCCTCCACTGTCTTTATTTTGAGCTTTTCATATTTCGACTGTAATGCACCTTCAGTCTTTTTCAGACAAAAGGTAGCTAAGAAGAAATACTGACACTTATATCAGAAGCGATACTTTCCGTGAAGCCATGCTTGTGACTTATAAATCAGCTCTTCACAAAGTCATTTATACGTAAATGAGAAACGTGTAAACTAACTGAATCAGGAAGCCAGCGTCGGACAAGTATTTCAACAGGGGAAGAAATTCCACGACTGTGCAACTGGTTATGCAAATATCACATATTTCGGAAGAGGAGCATTTTCCTTCACTTTCATCTTAAGAGTGCCTCTTGGTGCCTTAAAAGTGTAATGCTATCCTTCCTGGGTGGAGAAGAATGACAGAAGATAAGCCACCCAATAGATTCTGTTTAAAATGTAATGCAGATCTTCGTTGTAACCAACAAAATATTACATCACTACATTAAATCACAAGGACTCTGTGTTGACAAGCTTAGTGGTCAAATGCAAAAGAACTGGAGCTTGTATTTTGTCCAGTTGCAACTGAAAGTGCCAGTCAACAGAGAGATCCAGAGCTGTCTCAAATGCCACCCCCATCCCCGTTTCCCAAGTGACTTTCCCACAGGCCTCGTCCCCTTTTACCTCTTCATCTTGACCTCTTTGATCTCATGGGATCACGGAGGCCGAACAAGAATTGCCCAGCTCACTCCCAGAACGAGTGAAATTGACCACGGGCTCTCACCCCAAGGTACCGGCTGTCATTAAAGATCCGCGGGGGCAACGGATTCCCGCTGGTGGGACGGCTCTCTTCGGGGACGTTCTCTCGCATCCACTTGCGGTTCTCTTCGTTGGCCGCTATGTCCTTCTCCTCAAACTCGATCTTGTTGGCTTCCAAAAAGCCAAGCACATCTTGCTGCTGCTTTTTGATCTAGAAGCAAGACAGAAGACAGGGAGACTCATTTTCTAGTAATGGAACTCCACCGTTTCAACTCACTTCTCAGCAAACATGTTTCTACAGCAGGTTTGCATGAAGAACACGTGGAGCTAATAGTTGGGAAACAGCAGGAGCGCTTGCCACGTGTACGATTCCGTTTCTCATCTGCAACTCAAGTTTCTAGGTCTCAGGGTTTCCTGTGAACAAGAAAATTGCTAATGCATGCAACACGCTTTACTCTCTTCCTCGTGCAAGCCAAGTTCTTCAAGAGGTGCCCTGAAGAGCATAAAAGGCAACAGGTGCGAGCATAGGAAGCCTCGTGGCAGCTTCCTCCCAGGAAGCATTACAGCAGGAAGTTAAAGCCTAGAAGGAGACCTTGTCCAGGTGAGTGAAACGAAGGTGTCTGCTGGTATGTGCTTGTGAAGTGGAACTCCCCAAATTCTGCCTGGGGAATTATTATTATTTTTTTGTGAATTCTGGGAGTTGGGAGTCCCCAAACAGAACAAAACAAACACCACACCCCTAAGATTCAATAGCAAATTCAACTGGTTTTATGCATGGGAAAGAAGTGGTTGGTCCTCACCATTTTTTATCTCAGGCAAATATGGAAGAAGAAGAAAACACTCTCGACAGCAAAGCCAAGAGTCACCCTGTGGTCTTCCAGAAATACATTGTCCCGTTCGACCAAAAGGTGGTGAAGTGGGGAAGGCTAATGAGGGCCTTTGCTTAGCGATCTATGACCAGTGCCCTGCATTTGAGCTGATGTGGAAGGTTACTAGAATGCAAGTCACCAGACACACTGGAATTTCACAGTCCCACTCCTGATGGGCTTCAAAATCTGGCAATTCATTGTATACATGACCCTCTGTGGTAAACTGCATCCATGGTATACTGCCAGGAGCAAATTTCAATTGTTTAGAATGATTCAACAAACTTTGTTCAGACTGAAACAGCTGCTGTTGTTCAACAACAAGAGAAGTCCCTTGTGTATGAATGAATACAAAATGCCAGAAATGTGGGGGTGGAAAGAAAGGGGGAAAATACTCGAAATCTGCCTATGAGTAAACAGAAGTATTATGAATTCAGTCCAAATGATCCATGCTCCATGGAAGAAAGTACATGAACAGCCAAAGTAAATGTACCTGGGGGGGTAGGTTCAGTCTGGCTCGCTGGATAGCTCAGTCAGTTAGGTATCTGGCTATGGAGCCAAAGATTTGGTGTGATTCCCTACAGGGTCTCTTGGGAGAAGAGGCAGCCTTTGTAATAAAGGAAGGGGAGTGGAAACCCTGGCTTTAATCCTGTCACATGCTATGTTGTGTAATTGTGATACAAGTTACTAGCAAGGAGATATTTTCAAGAATTAAAAAATTCCTGCTTCTGTCCTATAGCTTGTCCAACTCACATGTAATGTCTCATTATGTTTTAGCTGTGGGAGCCCTGGGACGAAAGGAGGGATTCTTCTAATCACTGAAAAATTCCCCATGCTAGTGACATCATCATCCTTACAGTAGTGTAATTTACACAACAGGATTTTGGTCTACAAATGGCTTTTGCTGCTTATGGGTTATAGCGTTAAATGTTATCTGTACAAAATATGGGTTTCCTTGGCACAGAAATCTTCGGAAAGCAAAGCATTAGAGCTCCTGCCCTGTAAGAGTTCTGGGATGGGATTTGGAAGATCCAGATTCACATTTCTGCTGGGTAACTTTGGACCAGTCTTTCTCTCTCAGCCAGGCCTACCTCACAGGACTGGTGTGAGGGGAAACTGAGGAGAAGGAGGAGAGTCTATTTGACCTCCTTGAGCTTACTGAAGGAAAAGCAGGATATAAACATAACTAATAAATAAATAAGATTAAATAAATCTTGCTTGCCTCTGGTCAACTGCATGCAATAATATGCTGGTTCGGTGGGTGGTGTAAAATGTAATAAACACACATTTTTGTGCAAACCCTCAGCGCTTTTACTGAACCATTAGCTCTGTGACATTAAAAACTCCTTTAAATTCTCCCAACTGAACTGCCGTTGTAATATGAAGGAATGTAGAATTGTGCATGCAAGGAAGCTGCAGAACTGCACATCTGTCCTTCTCAGATCAGTCCTGTCACAAGGATGCCAGTGAAAAACCAGGAGGCAGGAGTTGTTCAGCTAATTAGCCCATCGTGAGAAAAGCAACGCTGCCTTTGGGGGGCAGATCTTGGACTCCACCGGCTGCTTTTCCCATATATGGGCAAGTAAAAAACATAAAAATCCTCCACCCGGCAGATGTGAGGTCAACAGACAGGCAAAAATGAGCTCCAAATATGGTTGCTGAACTCCCTGGCATGCAGGAGACGGAAAGAACAAAAGGGAAAGCGGGAGGGGAGGGGAAATAAACAGAAGCTCATTACTAATATTACGGTAAGCTCTTGGTAGGAAGAAGCTTACTCCCTCTTTCGCAATGACCCTCAGTTTGCAAAGGGAGGCTTGAGCTGCGAACACAACAGAACAAGGTGGTATCGCTATATATGAATTACACAGCTATATAATAATCTGACACCATTTTAAGTCACATGCCTTGCATCTGGAAAAACCCTGGGATCTGTGGTTTGGTGAGGCCCCTAGAATTCTCCACTAGAGGGGTCTTGAGCATTACCAGCAGAGATTACAAAGGGCTTGATCGTAATACAGACCTCAGGATCCTATAGGATGGAGCCTTAAAGTGCTGAGTGACCAGGAGCTATTTGTCTAACTCTACTGGGAGGGCCATTCAAATCTATATTTGAATGTGGCCTTGGGCTCTTTATAGGGGGCAAGGAGGGGCAAAAGTATTTCATGTTAAATAAATCATACATCCACAAAGGTGAAAATCTGAAAGCTGCCCCTTCTGAAATGACTCTGCAGTTCCCATTTTGGAACCTGCTTTAAACCAAGGAGCTTGATATCTGCATCAAATCGTGCTTTTTTTGGGATCATTTTATATTTGGTCTGCATGTCCTCTCCTCGGCGCCAGCAGGAGCCGAAAGCTAGGTTCTAACAAAATTACCCATGCAAGACTAGAAGCAGCAGCAGCAGCTTCATTTGTGACGACTGTCCCCTTGAAGGTGTACATGGGTTTGGAAAGTAGCCGCTGGGCCTACAGGAGAAGAAGCTGAGATGGATGCACTGCATAGTCCCCCTGCTTTGTACCAGGCTGGTTAGCAATCCAAAGGAGATCAGAAAATCTTAAGAGCTGTTGAATCCACAACTTTGTTTCTTACAACAAACTCTCCATGGCGCCTGCCTAGCCTATCTAATGCAGTCGTGGATCTAGAAGTGCTTCCAGATTCATGCTTCTACCATGCCATCATCCTGCTTATATTCAAAGAAGAAGCTTTAGGTCCAAAGAAGAGCTGATGTTGGTAGGTACAGTGGGGGATGCTGCTTCATGGCCACTGCTCAAGAAAGACTGAGCTGCTGATCCAGGTCGTGAAATGGAGCGCCATTCTGTTCCTTGCCTCAGGCAGCAAAATTACTTAGGTTTGCTTGAAAGACGGGCTGCCCTAAAGATCACTGTATATAGTTCCTATCTCACATAATGCCCTTTTCCCCTCTGCTCCGCAGAACTTCAGTTTTGTATCAAAGAAGACATGAAGGCTCTCACCCCAAATTTATCTAAGAACAAGCACACAAATTTGTCTATGCAGTGGTGCCTCGCTTAACGACGATAATCCGTTCCAGGAAAACCGCCGTTAAGCAAAAACATTGTAAAACGAAAATAAAAACCCCACTGAAACACACTGAAACCCATTCAGTGCGTTCCAATGAGGTAAAAGCTCACCGTCCAGTGAAGATCCTCCATACGGCAGCCATTTTTGCTGCCTGTATAGCAAGGAATCTGTCCCTAAACACAGCGGGGAGCCATTTTAGTTACCCAGTGGCCATTTTGAAACCACCGATCAGCTGTTTAAAAATAATCGTTTTGCGAAGAATCGGTTCCCGAAGCAGGGAACCGATCATCGCAAAGCAAAATTCCCCCATTCAGACCATCGTCTTGCGATCGCAAAAAGATCGTCGTTAAGCAGTTTCATCGTAATGCAGGGCAATCGTAAAGCGAGGCACCATTGTAATACATAATTGCTCAGAGGAAGCCTTGCCACACTCACAAAACTACAATTCCCAGATTCCTTGAAAGGGATTCAGGCGGTAAACGATGATGCACCGTCAAGTCAATTCTGACTTATGGAGACCCCCTTCCAGGGCTTTATAGGTGTAGAAGGGTACTGAGAAGCGGTTTACCATGCAGATTAGTTTAAAACAAACACACAACCAAGGGGTGGGTTGTACTAAAATACATCTATGAAGGTCTCCCATGAACTCTGCTAAGGTTCTGAAACGCCACCGATTTCCACAAGGCATTCTCAGTTCCGAGCCAACAGCATCCGTTCAAATTGTTGAACCCTTGCTGATAAATCTCAGAAGAGGCCTTCATTTCAATGGGAATAAGGCCATAACAAGGCATGGCGGGACCTTGCCAAGGTAAATTAATTTATCCACAGGGAACCAAGCCAGTCTGAGGTCCACACCAGTGTGTTTTGCCTTCGTTTTGACATTCCGAAGAACACGAGGAATGTGCTTCTCCTTCCAAGTCCAAAAGAGCGCCCTGCGAACAGACCAGCTGGGAACAACTGTTGCATTTCAAAGCCTCAGACAAAGGAAGGGCCGGAGCCGGCCAAGACG
This sequence comes from Pogona vitticeps, assembly GCF_051106095.1. Classification (NCBI taxonomy): domain Eukaryota; kingdom Metazoa; phylum Chordata; class Lepidosauria; order Squamata; family Agamidae; genus Pogona; species Pogona vitticeps. Next base: position 5,916,327 of record NC_135793.1, on the reverse strand, counting down.
TTAACCAGCGGGCTGCAGACAAAGCAAGCCGAGAACTTTTTATCTGAAAAGGGCACAGATTTTGCTTGTGTTCTTGGCAACTGCGTGCCACGTCTGATTTGTGCTAGAATTTCACAGTGGCTCAGGTCAAAAGGGATTGTGTGAATTTATCATCTGTGACTTGCCGGTTGTGTCCGCGCGCGCACTTTCAGCTTTGTGACAACATGGCTATTCATTTTCTTTACCTATCCAGGAGTTCTAAACAATTATTTGTACTTTACCAGTTAGGGAGCTTATTTATAATGTTAATGAAAATGTGCATTTCTGTTGTTTACTCACGAAGAAAAATAAATCACTGTGTGATCCTTGTACACAATACTGATGCAAACATGGGTGCTACGACTACTAAAAAAATCAGAAACATAAAGCTGTTTTTTTGACTCTTTATCAGGTTGGGCACCACAGGGCTGTGGAAGGTACAGGAAAAAAACATAAAAGTTTAAAAATTAATAGATGTGCCTGCTAAGCCCCTCTGTTAAAAGTAACTCTCAAAAGGATGGTTGTTGTGGGTTTTTCGGGCTCTATGGCCATGTTCTGAAGGTTGTTCTTCCTAACGTTTCGCCAGTCTCTGTGGCCGGCATCTTCAGAGGACAGCACTCTGTGCTCTGGTGTAGTTGGCTTGGGAGTGCAGTATTTACGGCTGTGAGACAGGCTTTTGTCTTTTTCTGTAGAAGGGTGATTAGTGTGTCTCAAAAGGATGGCTGCAGATTCCAAGTCAGAGGCTGATTTCAGATTCTATCTCTGGTGGTATAGACTGGACTATCTCTGAGACAAAAGGTATATTTATTGGTTGTTTATTGGTTATGTTTATATCCTGCCTATCTATTAATCAGCTCAGGACAGCATTCACGGTTCTCCTCTCCATTTTACTTCATTACAATCCTGTGAGGTAGGGCAGGAGGAGAAAGAGTCATTTGCCCAAGGTCCCCCTGGTAGATGTCCCGGCTCAAGGGTGATGGGAATCATCCTGAATCCTCCAATCTCTGTCCACCGTTCACTGCTCTACACTCCAGCTCATAAGCAAAACACTTGACTTTAGAAGTCTGTGAGAGCTGAAGGTGCTTTCTTTTACACTTCTTGATAACTGATGCGCTAACTGATGGAAACTGTGAGACCTGGGAAGGAAAGGTAAATAGACTGAAGAGGATGCTTGCCGTTTCTGTCTGGTCAACAAAGGAAGCCCAGGTTTTGTACAAAGCTTAAAAGAGGCCCCCTTGTGAAGAATCAAGCATGTAGTGTTACTTCTGAAGGACTTCAAAAAAAAACCCCATGCATGCTTAGATAAACAGAGAGAGAGAGAAAGAGAGAGGACACTAAATCTGTTTAAAATGATGCAGTGGCTTTCTAGGGGCTTGGCCGTTCTCCACATCCCTGCAAAGGACGCATTTGGAAACAAAAGACGATAAGATAAACATAGAGAAGGTTCCCAACATTTCCTTTCACAAGAAGTTAATTAACTCTGCTATGAAATTTCCTACTGCTTTGGGAAGCAGGAAGGAAAAAATATTCCTGGGAAATAACAAGACGCAGCAATGATTCGACCTCGAGGGCATCCGGCTTAGGGGTTCTACGGCCCCTACACGCCTACTTTCTTTTACTCTCCTCTAGGAAGAAACACTATTCTGCCTACCATGAATTCCTAGGCTGATCCCTTTCTCGTCATAATTCATCTGGTTTTTAAAACAGCAGGTTCTTTCATGGTGTGTAAATTCAGATTGATTCAAGAAGCGGTAAGAACCCCTTATTTTCTGACGGGTTGGCTGGGTCACTGGCATCAGAAATGGAACCACTAACGATTGTCCCAAAAAGCAGCCCCTCTTTGGAAGTCTCCATAGCAGCATATAAATTAGGGAAACCCGTGGTTTCTCGTTCTGGGTGGGATGCAAACTATGATTTGCAAAAGCTAAGCAGTGGGAAGAGAAAAAAAAACAGCTCACAAAAAGGGCAGAACACAAATCCAGTACTATCGCTAAACCAGAGATGGAGCATGGAGTGTGAGCCAGGCCTTAAAAGATTGTCAAATTTACTGCAGCAGAAAGCTGTGAGAATACGTCTGACTGCTCCACCGCATCACTGAGAAGTCACATATGCGTAATCTAGCCAGTGCAATCTCATCCCACTATAAATGTCACCACATGCCACCAAACAAGTTCTAGCTAAGGTTTCCTAAAAACTACACCGTTTCTAAACAAGACCCTAAAATGTCGTAGCTTCCCACTTTTTCCTAGAAGACATTAATAAACACAAACTGGGCGCCGACAACTCTTTTAAGAACCAAAGACATTCCAGCAGCATCAGAAGAACTGCAGTGACGAGTCCCAAATGCTTCCCTTGCTGTTCTACGTTGCATGAGGTCTGATAATAACCGGCTATTTTTAGAAATGGATAATTACTGCTGGGTTCTTGCTGGTTCTTTCTTCCCAGGCTGCGGCTTTTTGAGCCAAGAATCACACATTAAGCAATACTGCTCACAGAAGCTTGGGTTGCGGATTCCAACTCACTAACACAATGTTCCCGGCAACTGCTGGTCAGTCAAAAGGCACACTGATGGGAGTTGTTTGTCATGACTAAATGTCTCTACAGGGCATTCTAAGAGCTCTGTTAGCTGGGAAGCCAAGAAAAGAGGACAATAAATGCACAAACCAACTGAGTCTCGGGCAACAACAGTTGGACTTAACATGCTCAAATGTTATAGCAACTGGGAATTAAGAAAAAAAATTCAGCTGAATGTTGAACAAGCTGCTTACTGGTTCTCACTGGGCATCTGTGCCAAACTGGGAGTGGCTAAAGAAGCCAGAGGCTGTGTGTTCTGCTCAGCTTTGACATCCAGACCTGGAACTGTGGGTTGTTCTTTTAACAAGCCACAATCGTAGGTTAACAAGCATATGGTTCTCACTTGCTATGAAAGAAACAAGCCTGACTTCCAGGTTTGAAACACATGTTGAACTTGTGGTTTGGAAACAAACCATGTTAAACAATTGTGGCCAGACAGCTCCTGGTTCGCTTAGCCATTCCCATGAGCCGGAAGAGCCTAGAACGAGCGATCAAGCAGCATGCATCATCACGCTTCCTTCCACAGAATCAGCCATCAGTTTAAAATAATTCTGACTTTGCTCTAAATTCAACTCTTGACTGGACTAGACTGTGTGAAGATGAAGGACCCCCACTGCCAAAAAAAATCAGTCCATGAGTTTCACATGCTCTGATAGGCAAATCACATCAAGGATCCTGAGGCTGAACATTTAAACTCAGCATAAAAACACCTCACAGTCAATTTCAATGCTATTGGGAACTGCATAATGTGAATATTTGTACATAAAGCAATGTCAGAATTAGAAAATATGAATTCCTGTGCATGCTACACATATAAACAACTACTCAGAACCAAGACGTATTTTTATACCAAGCGGCTGCTGTCGTCTTTATGAGAAGAGCACACAGGGTGTATTTCATCATTTATGAACTGCTGCTTCCCTTCTATGACCCTTTCTCTTCTTTGGTAGACTTACCTCCTGTCCTGGAGGCTGGGTGGAAAATTCCAACCAAACCAGGGGTGAGGCATTTTACAACCCCCACCCTCCAAGCTGGCTGAAACCAACTCTCAGCTCACCTTAAGCGACATGTCCAGCAGAGCTTTGCCATTACCATTTTGGGACTTTTGTTCATTAATTTTTTCCACCCTGTATCTGAAGAAGTGAATTTTATCCAGGAAAGCTTCCACTGAATGTTTGATTTTTAGTGATCTCAATAAAGGTATCACGTCTTCTATATTTGGATCGTGTAAAGCAGTGGTCCCGAACCTTTACGAAACTGTGGACAGGTCAGGGTGGGGTGGGGTCCGTGTGCGGATGGGGGGGTGCACTCACAGGTGGGCAAGGCACGCTCGTGCTCATGCACAGCTGGGCGGGGCACCTGTGCATGCAGGTGGGGAGTGCATGCTGGGGGTGGGAAATCTGTCTCCACTGCCCGGTCCTACCAAGGCCATGGACTGGCACCAGGCTGCAGACCGAGGGTTGGGGACCCCTGGTATAAAGGACCACACGGCTATCTCTGCTGTTGATCTTTGCATTTTGTTGTTGTTGCTATAGTGCTAAAATAAGTTTAGAATTGACATGAAAATAAGTATTGCATTTATTTCCATTTACACACACACACACACACACACACACACACATTTCCAATCTTTGTTTGGCAGAAAATTGGGATAAAATTTTTCTTTCCCATGGTTACATCATTTCTGAATATTTTAAACCTCTGTGTGAGTGAACAGGGTTGCCAAGGGTTCTGCATCAGACCTTCCTTCTACACCAACAGAGAAAAATTGAGGGTTAGCAGATGGATGACTGGGAAGATTGATCCTTCACCTCCTAGTCTAGCTGATAGGTTAATTTTTCAACTGCCTTAAGTGTGGGGAAAAGAGCATGGCTACATGGAAACACAAACTGTTATTCTCTTGGCTAATACAAAAGACATCTGATCACTTGTTTTTGTAAATCCATACACTCCAATTGGTAACATTTCCTTGTAAGTCTTGACAGGTTAAAGCACCTTTTTAAAAAATATTCCATAAACTACTGACTCTATTAGCTGGAATTAATGCTATTAATTAACATTATTCATTTAATTTATTCATTTATTTTACCCCACCTTTCTCCTCGAAAGGACCCAAGGCGGCTCATTAAACTGAGCACTGATCCAGAATTTTCCAAAGGCCTACAAGAGAACCTCTACCATGTTTTATTTGTGCAGTGGAACAATAGTCAATATAGAAAAAGTTCCCAACCCCACCCAGCTAATAAAATGTTTTCAGAAGCTGTGGGATGAAATCAGCCAAATAGGTGACTAGGGAAAAGTAGAAACAACAATCCTAGGAATTACTCTCTTCTGTGTAATTTACTTGTCTAATAATCTAAAGCCAGGGAGCTGCTAAATCTCAGCACCAAACGGGACTGGCAATCACGCTGCTGAGCTTGAATTAAATGGTGAATATAATCTGACCACCTTACTCTAGAGGAAAAAGAGACCAAACTGGATTCTGGAGAAAGCCAGAGAGCTCCAGAAAAACGTCTGTTTCATTGACTATGCAAAACCCTTTGACTGTGTGGACCACAGCAAGCTATGGCAAATCCTTAAAGAAATGGGAGTGCCTGACCACCTTATCTACCTCCTGAGAAACCTATACGTGGGATAGGAAGCAACAGTTAGAAGTGGATATGGAACAAGTGATTGGTTCAAAATTGGGAAAGGAGTACGACAAGGCTGTATATTGTCTCCCTGCTTATGCAACTTATATGCAGAATACAGGAAGGCCTAGTGTGCTCTGGTCCATGGGGTCACAAACAGTTGGATACGACTTGACGACTAAACAACCACCACCACCTTACTTCCAAATAAGCATTGCCATTCAGCGCCACTTTTGTGAATCGTGCAAGAAGGTAACAGCAATTTAAGTATGAAAAACTGCACTACAGTTCTCAGGGCAGGTGGAGGGAGAAGGCAACTTGTTTCAAACAAACAAAAGCAATACCAGGAGTGCTGAGAACGCCCATTCCACACAGACCCAGGGCTTTTAATAAAGCCTGGAATACACAAATGTATTCCAAACGGAGGAGTCGTAGGTAGCCTGATCGAACAGGACTTCATGCCTTTTTGAGCTTTTTTCCACTTAACCGGGCTTTTTTTCAGGCAAGGGAAAAAAAATAACAACCACAAATTACCAATGGAAAAAAACATGAAAAGTTTACAAATATAAAACATTATTATTTGACTTCCTGTAAGATTATGAGAACAGGGCAAGGCAGCAGCACAATCTGAGCCTTGTTTGGAAGTGATGCGGGACTAGGGTACGCTTAGAGCAACGATTAAAAACCAAGCAGAATTCTGCAAACTAAGTAAATTGTTTACATCAGACTGGAAATTGCAAGACAAGGTTCTCCTTTCAGGCCCCTCCTGATGTGAAAAAAATGGAGAACTGGACATTTTGGGAGGGTGTAGGGCTCCTGGCAGATCCCTAAAGATCCCTTGTGATTTATATTAACATCTCCTATTGCTGCCACAATATTGGCACTCAGATGATGGACTGTAACTATCAAAGCACGCTGTGTAAAGAAAGGAGGGAGAAGGCCAGATATACTTGCAGATATATTACTTTCCTGGAGATGAGGAAAAGGCTACTCAAGCAGGAAGTGGAGAAAACATGCAACTTCTCTCCAGGCCATCCACACAAGAGAACTAATTCATACGCATGTGATCATTCCTGCATGCAGCCCCCAGCTTTGCACCTATATGCATGGGTTCTTGTAAAACTGCAATGTTACAGCTTTCAGCCCCATATCTCCTCTGCAGAGCTGACCACAGGAAAGGGGCTGTGGAAGGCAGTCCTGGCCCACTGTGCTATTTATCTTAAGGCCAGCCCTGACCAACCGTGGAAAGAGGAACTGGAAAGAGGATGGGTAGAGAAGACAGGGGAGTGAAGAGGTTAAGTGAAACAAGAATCTCCAAAGTTGAACAATGCACAATACAGTACAGAGAAGGGCTCTCTCTTTTTTTCTCTCCCACTGCTGTGATTGTGTGAGGACAGCCTGGCCTGGCCCCAAAAATCAAGATGAAAAGCTTGCTGAGGAATTAAAGGGAGAGGCAGACAATGAGCTTTATATAAATTTTTCTCTCCAGTTACCTCCTATGCAAGTAACTAGGTAAGAGCAGGTTCCAGAGATGAAGTCAACATCCTGACCAAGAGTGAATATAAAAATATTTGAGTGAATATAAAAAGTTTAACAACCAAACCGTACCAGCTTCTGTGTACCTGCAAGGTACATCTCACCCAAAGGCTGAAATCCAGCAACAAGTCACAACTAGAGCAGGCCCAGTGAATCACTGGGGGTTTGTTGAGTCCACTCTTCCAGATGTTCCACTGGTTCAATGGGTTACTCCATTTGCAACTTAATCCTGGATTTTAGCCAATGGGTCACAGCAGATCCACAAAGCAGAGGGAACAGAAAGTTGGTAACTGACTAATATCCGGTAGTGATAACTTTTTCTCCCAGGCTGCTAAACAAGCGTCTGGGTGTGAAAAGCAACAACCATCCATAAAACTTCAGAAATTGATTACATTACCATTTTGAGACAGCATGATATGGAAACAGCGCAAGAGAAGTCCTTCATGATACTCAGCATTTGAACTTTATTTCAGAGCACTTCACATTTATTACTTCATTGTGATGCTTTTAACCATCATCACTCTAAAAAACAGATTAGCACTGTAGGCTAAAATCCTGTTGTTCAGTGCAGTACATTAGGCCCATTGATCAGCGGGGACTGAGTGAGTCCATTCCTCTGGAAGTTCCATTGATTCAACAGGCCTTCTCTAACTGTGATTAACTACATTGAGCAACAGGATTTCAGCCAATTATCTCCATGCTACAGGCAAAAGTCTGGAAACTTACTGTTGGGTGGGTGGGTGGGGAAGAGTGGAGCATTCTGGGAGTCATTGACCAAAAAGAAAAGAAAAAAGGAACTTTTCCAAACTCTGCCACATGTAGAGATAAGGCCAACACACAGCAGCTTGCTGAAGATCTGTGTTCACGTCATGGCAGAGACAGTGTGAATTAAAAGCTTCCCGATTTGAAATTCAGTGTACCTACACCGGTGTAGCCCCGTCCTGTGGAATAACAGGGTTCACAGTGTGGTGAGTAAGTAGACCAGCCAGAGACAGTGGTCAGTGGAGGATGAAAAGATCATAAACTAAGTGCAAAATAATTCTCGCTGTTAAGAAAATCAGCGGGATATTTTTTGTTTCGTTTTAAAGAATTCGTCTGATGTGTTCCAAAGGCAAGGACTTCCTAAACTAAAAGCAGCAACAGATTTGTGTTGAACTGCAGATCCCTATAAGATCACACTGCTTCCGATGACTTCAGAAGAAAGGGAAGGACAAGCAGCTGGTTTTGCTCCAGAGGGGCCAGAGTTGTTAGACATGTCTCCAATTAATGCAGTTTCAAACTGCAAGCACAGTTGACTTGGTGGCAACCAGCCTTCCACAACTGCATCGGGGAACAGAGATTAGCTCTGCAAACTTGAACTCAGGGCTTTCGAGCTACTCAAGTATAATCCCAGTTGTTTTAGAGAAAGAGGGAAACACCAGAGGAAATAAAGGGGATTTGAATGCAAGTCTCCCCAGCTCTGTTTCAACCCTCTAACCAATACTAATGCTGTCTCTTCCTAATTTAGGATGGATGTGGGGGGTGAGATTCATTTTATCCCATTTATTTCATTCAGCTCAATTCTTACTAAAACCTTATTTCTCCCTCTTCTTCCTATAAACAGAAAATCAAGATTGTTTTGCTCCTTGAGATGGAGGCTGTCTGCCTACTATTTAGCGTCTGGTGTTTGGTAAAAGGTGATGTGTGGGTGTTGACAGTGCTGTGTAAATAAATAACAGGTTGGGGGAAATCCTCACACTATGGAGAAATTGTTGTTGACAACATAGTTTCTAAACCACTACATATGAAGCTACTGAGCAGACAACAGTTTCTGCTTTCTCTGCCACAGAGAAGGAAAAAAATATAATTCTTTTGAGAGCAGCTTTCTTTCTCTTTTTTTCCTTATCAGGATTAATCAAATATTTCTGCTCAACAACTCTGTTTTACTCAAACCTAAGAAAATGAGAAGGAACTGGCTAATTCAAGGAAAAGAGCAATTCAAATTAATCCAAAAGTCTAAGCACAATCTCACACAATCAAGAATGAATGAATCTGAGCTGCACAAATTCAGGTAGGGCTTGAATAATAACAATTATTGTGAGCCATCAAGTTAATTCTGAGCGATGGAGATAATATTTAAGGTTTTCTAGGTAGAAAACATTCATTTCCTTCTTCTGGGGACACCCTGGGACTGTGATGATTGCCCAAGGCTACACAGGGTAATTAATTAATTAATTAATTAATTAATTAATTAATTAATTAATTAATTCATTCATTCATTCATTCATTCCTTTTTAGTTATATTTGTATGCCACCCAATTAGTGCCAGGGAATAAGAAATACAAGCAAGATCGTAACAGCTCATCAGTAATAAAAGAAAAATGAGCAAGCTCTTGTTTAGTGTCTAACACAGAACCTGTAATCCAAACCTAAACAATGGTGTGATGGGCTGCATAAATGTGTTGTGCCTCAAGAAAAGAAGCCCTTAAAAGACTTCTGTAAACAGCATTGTCAAATATTTGTAAGAGAAATACTTGTTTCCGTCCTTTCTGTTGGCGAACACATATTAAAACCAACCTTCAAAGACCATAATATTCTAATATGGCAACAATGTAGTCAAAATGTTGCCGATAAAACCTCTGATAATTGTAACCCAAGTTATTTAAAAGCTATACAAACAGAATCAAAGTTGTTTTCCTTCTTATACCTCAAAACAACAACAAACATTTAAAAAAGAAAACGAGCACAGCCAAAACCACTAACTTCCATCAGAGGCAAAATGCAAAAAAAGAAAAACAAACTCAGGTTTCAGACATATGCTTTCCTGCAGTCCGCTTTCTTATTAAAGCATCAGAGAATCTCCCAAATCATTCCAGCCCTAACCCTAATGACTGCCTTTCAGCAGGAGAGAGTCAGCCTCTGAAATCAGCTAAACTACATTTGACTTTCATACGCCTGAAAACTGGATTTTTCTAGTCCAAAATATACACCAGACAAGCCTTCCCAATGGCTGGAGGGCAGCGGCTTAATGTGAATCATTCATTAACTTATTACTGTATAATAGTTATAAAAGTTCAGCCAGGAAACATGAAGCACCTTTCAGTTTTGTCTTTGGCTTGTGTATAACAACGGCAATGAACTCCGGAGAATATGATGGGGTGAATTCAATTTACACTTTTTTCTCTTGATTTTTAAAACAATCTGCACCCAGTTCGCTAGCCGTTGCACCCAGTTCACTAGCTGTTACACTGCCACTGAACCGAAAGGCTGGAGCTACCCCTACTTAGTGTTATGTGTGTTTCACAGCTAAATTGTACAGGAACTGAAATAAGCATCAAGCACAGGATTCAGCAGCATTTTCCCACTCTGTTCTGTTAAAAAACCAAGCTTCTAGCTCTTATGATGGCAACACTAATCAGTCATCCATTTCTGATGAGAACACTGTTAACTCCTCAAACAACTCCTTGCAGTTTTTTGGCCTCCAGGTTACAAGATGGGCAACAGGATATAATGCATCAGCTTCCAGCAATATCTCTTTATCTCTCCCACTCCCCAGCCCAAAAAGAATTCATTTTAAAATATCAACCTCCATTTGTTAAAAAAAAAATCAAAAATAAATTAAAATCCGGTCCCTTTAATTATTAAAGTGTCAATAACTATGTTTTTAAAAGTAAAAAAAATGTTTTACATTATAATTGGGGTAGTCTGGGGAAAGTGTAAGCCATTTTCAGTCATTCTTTTTTTCAATGTAACAATTCAATGTTATTTATTTATTTATTTATTTTTAAACCAAATCTCGCATAATGGTTTAAAGGTCACAGCTTGGGTGAAGAGCATTGACTTTGCACAGAGAAGGACTGATCCCTGGAATCTTCAATGAGAGCAGGAAAAAAAAATCTCGTTGAAACCCTGGATAGCCACTGCCAGCCAGTGCTGACCAAATGGGGCTAGCTAGATAGACTGGCCCTGTCTGAAGCCGCTTCCATATTTTTTAGTTAGCTTCCACTGCAGTTTAATAGGAACTGCTACTTTTAAAGCACTACAACAACGCTAAACACACCGGTCGTGTCTAATTTAGAAAGCTAAACAGGTTCAGGGCAGTTAGAACCTGAAGAGAAAACTACTTAGTTCTCTAGTTTGGATTAGGAAATAATCCTGTTTGGAGAACTGCTACAGTCAATAGCTGACAATACTGTGTTAAGATGGGCTGTGATACAACTCAATGTAGTAATAATAAAGGTGTGCTGTCAGGTTAATTCTGAATTTTGTCAACTCTTCCCAGGATTTTCTAGGTATGGAGTACTCAAAAGTAGTTCAGACTTCCCTTCTTGTTGGGGTGCTCTGGGACTATGCAGCTTGCCCACAGCTACACAGGCTGGTTCGTCACCTGGGAGCTACAATTCAATATAAGGCACCTTCAAAGCTTCCTAAAGTTAACACATTCACAAGAAGGTTCCAAAACTATTGATGATTAAATGTTAATGAATAGGTGCTAAAATTTCCAAACTTCCATTTCCCCCGTCCCACTAAGGGATCTGATTCTGTCTTCAGGGGGATCAGATGGGGCCACACTTTGTCCACTCCAAGCCCATCGACCTGTTTACTGAGATCTATCTGCTCCTCAGGAACTGTCATTCAAAGGAAGCGAAAACAAGACCGGGAATCTGTAGTGGAAATTCCATTAGCGGTTTGTTTGTCTTTGTTTTGAACAGGTTTGACCCTCCATCTAAGAGGGCAGAACCTGATCAGTCTCTGAAATGAAAACTGAGATTCCTGCAATTTAGAGGAAGCAACCATATCCTTTTCCAGACAGGCATGACTTTGTTGTACAATTAAAATTGCTTTGCTGCTGAGCCCTCCTGACAACAGATGTATAAAATGGCATTTTTCAGACCGCTGAAAACCTGGGCATCAACCAAGTTGTTTGTTTAAGCCTGCCAGGAATCATGTTTCTCTAAAGGTAGGTTGGTGTGCATTTCAATGCTATTATTTGCCACGTTCTCTTTTTCGTCAATAAAATTACATGCAATTTATTATTCTGTCCTAAACCTGTATGTTTAGGTATCAATCAGGCATCACAGTATCTGAGCAACAGATATGGGGCTACTTGAGCAATAGCGGAGTTCGTCTGATTAACTGACTTTTTGTTCCATCTCTTTAAAATTGCTCGGAACAGGGACCGCGATGCACATAAAATGTTTGTTAAATAAAGTTGGCAGCCTCCATGCAAGACAATCCACAGCTGTATCCAACCATATCAAGTCAACAATTTCCAACATCTGACCACCAGATCTCAGGAACGTCTTGGGTGAAACCTTAAAACTGCAGAGGCTGGAAGGGACCCTATAGATCATCAGGTCCAGCCCCAGTCAAAGAGGCCCAGTGGGGGAATCGAACTCCCAACCTCTGACCTGAACCACCGAGCTATCCAGCAGTTCAATGATCTTAGAACTGCAGAGCTGGTTTGTTATGTGACTTATACAATCCTGATTTGGCCAATATTTTTTTCATGTGTTTAGGGTCATGTCAAAAAAATAATAATAAATTTTTGAGAATGGTTGGGCTAAACAAAATGATTTTAACTGATATGAGAATCAGTGCGGTGTAATGGTTAGGGTATACCTTACCATTATACCACACTTGGAAGTTTAGGTTCAAAACTCCACCAAATACAACACTCATAGGGGGATCGTGGGCTGTGGGCAGCTAGCCACTTCCATGTGGGTTTTTTTTTCGTATTTCTCTGGCATTTCTGGACCTGGTATGGACCGTGTAGGGTGTTGAGGATGTCACTTCTGCTCCAACAACTATACCATAAGGTATTTGGTGGCCCTTGAAAAAAGACGTCCTACAAGATAGCTGCACAGCTACAGATGCTGATAAGCAGATTTCCATTACAAGCATCTTCTTGGCTGTTACAAACAAATCACACCACCTGCATGTGAAACATATGAAGGAGGTCAACAGCGACCAAACATATTCTCAAGCTGGTTCACGTCTTCGCTATTGTTCATCCTCTGTTGCATGAATCGGTTACTGGGGAAAAGGGGGGTGGGTGAGCGATACTTAATAGGCCGTATAAAAGCCTACACTTTCTGAGTGACCTATATACGAAGTGCACTTTGCCGTTAATAAACGTATCAGCACACGAGGATGAAAGCAAAGTTTTCTGCAAGTGGCCTTATTACAACATAAATCCTACTCAGGAGGCCCACTTGACTCCATTCAAAAATGCAAGCAAGATTCCTCTGCATGTTTTCTAGATTCTAGGGTCCGGGGGATATGTATGCTTTAGCTCAGCTTTTCAGTTACCCATGCTACCCATTATAACAACCAATACGATGCAGTAATTAGGAAGCTGAACTGGGGATCAGATGCAAACCCTTCAAGCTGTGAAACTTGCTGGGTGCCATCAGACCAGTCATGCTCGCTTCACCTGACACCCTTTGTGGGGCTCTTGAGAAGACAACGTAGAGAAGGGAAGAGTACTGGATGTCCCCTTGCACTCACTGGAGGAAAATCCATGAATAATACATAAAACCATGCCTTCTTCTAAGACCTCTGGCACACCCCAAGAACTTATGGGGAGAAGCAGCGTCCTTGCTCTCATCCCACATTGAGTTTGGGGTTGCAGGAGACAAAATCTGTCTCATTCTGCATGAATGTTGTGAAAGGGTCCAAATATGGAAGGGAGACTCGCAAAACCTCTGCCCTGAAGTCCAGTATGAAGCAACCAAGAAGAACTTTTGCTATAGTTTATCCTATATTATTTTATTTATTCATTTGATTTGATTTGATTTGTATCCCACCCATCTGGTCTATCCGACCACTCTTACCACCCACAACCAACATTGCAGGGAGAGATTCAACCCCCTGTTAGAAGTTCTTCCAGCTAAAGATGGGAAGTTACTTTCTAAACCCACAACTCCAACTGAAGTCCAAATAAAAGGAACATTTCTCATCTCAGCTTCTACAAGAGGATCACCCTGGAATCAGTAAAAGCAGGTGTTCTGCCCCGCAGGTGGGGAATTGTTTGCTTATATGGAATCATGGGCAAGGCAGTTCAAAGCAACACTGTTCCTCTTTTGTCAATATGTAAAAGGTGAAAAACCAACAGCAGATCTTTCAATCTCATGCAAGGCTTGCATGCTAACTATGAGGGACATGTTTTCAAAACAAGACTCACATACTGTGTCACGCTTAGGCACTGATTATGCTGTTTTCTCTCCTGGGCATGAGCTATAATTCTGCACGGTAATCTTGCACATTGCTGCTGTCATGCAAAAGCTGATACTGTACTCAAGAGCAGCTATTCTCAGTGGAGGCCAAATGCTCCCCTGGGGTGGGCCTTGACACATCTGAAGGGCTACAGGCTGGCAACAGTTCTTCACACACCACATTACTTAAGAAAAATATATCAATTTAAAAAATTTAAATCATTCCCCCCCCCCCACAAAAGACCCGTTCCTAGTAGCTCAGATACCATGGACATAGGGCTCCCAATTCAATCCCTCATTCCTCTAGTTACAAAAAAAAGTCACAACCAAAAGGGGTGCGAGGTCACTGCTGGCCGTAGGAACTTCTCATATTGGACCAGATGGGTCAACCGTGTGACTCGGGTCATGCAACTCCTTCAATCCACTCCAAGACAGCATTTCTGGGTTCAGAGCAGGAGTGAGAATCATGTGTCGACAGCACAGGGGTTATATATGGCCCCAAAGCCAAGCTTCCAGGCTTCTTCTGCTCTACCTCTTGTAAAAAAAAAAAAACAACCAACATCATCTTTTCAGAGAGAAAGGTAAATTGCCACCCCTGCATGCTCCCTGAAACACTCATTTACCTTTTAAATGTTTTTAAATACTGATGATTAATCCTTTGAACAAGTTCCAGTCCTCCCATTTTTTTTTAAAACAGAAGTGTTTTGGTTCTTCTGAATTTGGTGCACTTCCCCTGCATGGGTCTGGGGGCTGAGCCTCTGGACCCTTGGGGGAGGGCCGGCCCACCTTCGGCTTGGTGCATCTTCCTCTCGGCTCAAAATGAATTCTCTTAGGACTGAACAACCACAAGCTCCTTTCTCGTTGGGATTTTTTTTCCCCCACAGCCTAAGAGCCATCTTCGTTACTGTTCATTTCATTTTTATCTCATCGTGGATAGACTGAAGAGCTGGTGGAAGGTGCATACCTTGGCTTTCCCTATTTTTTCCCCAAAACAACCTTTGCAAGGAAGGCCGGATGATATGAACTGTCCCAAAGCTATCCTCCAAGCCTGATGGCTGAGCAGGAGATAAACCAATGTTTCTGATGTCTAAGCCTATTACCCTAGCCCAGTCGCATCCCATGATTTATCCCTCTGTATACTGGGTTGTGGGAAACGATTCTAAAACTCCTTCCAGCAATCCAAACCCTTCATCCATACTGCTAGTCCACAAGGATTTCTACTCAATCTACCCACTGTTGACTTACAGGCAACAGTCAGGTGACTCCCACAGTCTTCCTTCTGAAGTTATGTAGACCTGTGTCTGGACAGTAGCCAAGGCGTGAGACTGCCTGGGAATTAAATACTGTACAGAGAGCTGAAAACTACAAGAACATCCAGGTTTGTGGGATTGGGTGCCCAGGGGCTAAAAATAAAAATGAAACAAACCTCTAAAAGAAAAGCAAGATGGGAGAAATACTTGATTTCTTATATCCAAAGAAGGATCAGAGCTAAACAGCAGGAGCCTTGCGTTCATCTGAAGTCTGAAGAATGGCATTAAATGGATTAAACAGATGCTTACCTCCTGGCTAATCTCCCTCAAATACAAAGTGAATTTGCAAAAAAGGGCAAGTACCACAGTTGAAAGCTATTTTTCCCCCTAAATGCCTTCTCACCTAAGTTCAGAAAACACAGAGGTGTGTGTGTGTGTGTGTGGGGGTGTGTGTGTGTGTCCGTCCGTCCTAGCCATTAGGTTCAAAGTCTAAAAAATGAATGGTAATTAACCCCTGCCTGCCCAGTGAAAGCACAACTCCCCCTTCATATACACAAAATGCAAATATTCTCACCACTTCTAGGGTTTAACTAGAAGTTTTGTTCTTGGAACAAAACTCCCTGAAGCCTTTACTACTAGCCAGGATTTCTGGGGGTTGTAGTCCAAGAACATCTGGGGACCTAAAGCTGGGAGTCACTGTTCTAGAGCTATCGAGGAGGCTCAGAGGGGATGTGTTTGCCATGCAATCATTTATTCACAGAACATCAGGCCAAGCCCAGATGGCACTGTCCGTCTGTAACTCTTCCAGGTTTCCCCTTTATGCATTTCTTTTAAAATAAAGGTGTTAAGGAGAAAGCACTGGGATAGCTTCATGACACCTTAGCCCTCACTTTCTGGAAGCACTCTTTGTTAAAAAAAAAAAAACTTGCTGCAGTAACACACAATTGTTTGACATAAAGTGATCATCATGTGTACACAGGAGGCGTTGGCGGACTGTGCTCCAGCCACAAGCAAGCAAAAGCCATCTTGAAAACTAGGCGTGCCAAATCTAGAGCAACCTCTCATATCTTACAGCCCACCAATCAATCATTCTGCCAACGAGCCTGAATCTCACCACGATAGGAAAAGCCAATTTCCCCAATAAAGAGATTTCTATGTTTGATGTCATAAAGTTACTACATTTATTATTCATACCGTGTTTTCCTGAAAATAAGACAGGGTCTTATATTAATGTTTGCTCCAAAAAATGCACTAGGGCTTATTTTCAGGGGATATTTTTTTTTTCATGTACAACAATCTACATTTATTCAAACATAGTCATGTCCTCTTCTGATTGCTGCACAAGGGTGGAGGGTGAGGTCTCACTTAACTAGGGCTTATTCTTGGGGTAGGGCTTATATTGCGAACATCCTGAAAAATCATAATAGGTCTTATTTTCAAGTCAGAACGGATTTCCAGCTACCTTAATAGGGTTTTCAGGACAAGTGAGATATCTAAGGAGTGGCTTTTCCAGTTCCAAAACCAGGTGAGTTTCCACAACTAAGCAGGGATTTGAATCCAGGCCTCCTGATTTCTAGTCCGTCACTCTATCTATTTTCCGAGCTGATCTCAACCTTTATTTATTTATTTATTGCCACATCCATAAACACAATATAAAAGAAATATAAGCTGAATCAGGATTGTATAAATTGCATAATGAATCTTGTAAGGTGGTGTGTGAAGAATGGTTTCCAATATATGGCCCCCCCTTCAAATATGCCAGGGCCCCCCAGAGGTCCATATGGCCCCCACATCTGAGAATGGCTGCACTGCACCATGCTGGATATCAGGGTCCATTTTACGGCAGTAAAATGTCAGGAAGAATCTTCCCCCAAACTCAATACAACTGATCATGTAAATTGTAATTATACGGTTGAGTACAAGTTTTACAGCTACCACAGAGCACAGCACAAAGAATAACATTCATGACTCTGATCCAGGATTCATGTAAGGGAAATCCATGGCAGCAAATGGCCATGTATTCATGAGATGCTGGTTGTGTGTTCCTGGGCATGCACTCAGGAACCAAACCCGTACTTTGTTAATAATTTGCTGCCAAGACTCCCTTTTGAGGCCCTAAACCGGAAAGAGATTTTTGGTCAATCTACAAAATACTGAAGTCGTATGACTGGCATTTTGAGATGTTTCAGATAAGCAAGAGCAACTGTGATTCCATAATTCATGGCAACCCTAACAACCAACATAAGGTACTTCTGTGCCCTAATACTGATGCATACAGCACTGGTGCAGAACCACTGCCCAGAATACTCCGGTTTCTGGGATATTTGCAAGGAAACCGGAATATCAAAGGGCCTTGTCCACTGCGTGTTTACTCCCAAGTAAATTGTGCTGAAGTCAGTTCCCAAGTTAGGAACCACGTGGGGGAGCTGCTTTTTGTTTCAGCAGCAACTCTTTAAGGCCAGAATGTGATCCTCCTTTACTTGAGGATACGCCCCACTGACCACCGTGGGGCTTACTTCCGAGTTGACCTCGATAACTCTGCGCTCTAAAAGTCTCCCGGGAACTTGAAAACAAAGATAAGGAGTGCAAGCCTGACCCCGGTTCCTATTCGGGATACGTCTCTCCTTCCTCTGAAACGAAACGTGGGACGCCTGCATCGGAGGCTGTCCGCGGAACCTCACGCCACGAGATCTGCATTAACGCTTTCGCGGCTTTTGCTATAAACATCCGCTGGCGCGCCTTCGGCTCTGAGAGAGAAAAAAAGAAACGCACCGGACCCGAACACGCCTCCACAAAAGATGGGCGGCCGTGCACACGTGCTTCGAGAAGCCTGCCAGGATGGCAGCCCCCCCCCCCCGCCTTCCTGCGCCTGGGCTTAAAAACTGCGCGCTCGTCGATCCATTCCCCCGATCCCGTCAAGCAATCCTTTCTCCATCGCTGCTTTCTGCAGCCCTTTCTGAAAACGCCCGTCCTCCTTGCCTCCTTCCTTCCTCTCTCCACCCACTTTTTGGAAAACCTCCGGACGGTGCGGGATTTTTGCAGAGCCGCGAAAGCGCAGCGCTAGTGCGCGGGGGGGGGGGGAGTAGCAGGGAAAATCCCCCTGGTATGCAACTTTTCTTCCCCTACAGAGGGGTGGGGTGGAGGGGGCGGGAGAAAGTGTGTTTTTTTTTTCGGGGGGGGGGGAGAGCAAGCACCGCTTCGCCTTACCGCCGTGGAGCCCGAGGAGGACGCGATGTAGACTTTGATCACCATCCTGGCTGCGGAGCGAGGCGCCGGGCGGCCAAGAGAAGTGCCTCTGGCCGAGGATGGAGAGGCGGACGAGGGAGGGAGAAGACACGCCTCCCCGACACGCCCCTTACCTCGCCCCGCCCCCCCAGACACGCCCTCCCTTGGAACTCTCGCCCGGAGCGCCCCCACCCCAAAGAAGAGGGGGGGGGCTCCCCCTTGCCTTCTTTTGCTGGCGAGACGCGCTAAGACCCGCTCCGATGAAGAAGCAGGATCGGACAGACCCGGCCTTTGGCGGACCCCCCCCTCGGGGATTCCTCCCTCGGTTCCGGTCTCAAGCCCTCCCCACGCGCTCTTTGTTCGTTTCCAGCCGCCACTCCCGCCCAGACCGTGGAATGAGTTCTTCTTCTTTTTTCAACGAAGCGTTCCGTGGCGTTACTCGTTGCAGCCAGATGACTAGCATGCCCCCTCCCTAGTTTAGAGCAGTGGTTTCTAACCGAGGTGTTCTGGGACTGCAACTCCCAGGAACCCCCCCCCGCCCCGCCAACACAGCTGGAGGTGAAGGTTTTTGAGAATGGCAGTCCAGGGACATCTGGGTTGCCCAAAGTTGAGCACCACTGCAGTAGAGAAGGAGGAGCGTTCTGGGCGTTAAGAACTTGCTGTGTTGGCCTTACTAGCTATAGAAAATATAGCGAAATACTCTGGTTCCCCCTAGTGGTCAGTTCTGATATTGCACATGAAAGTACAGTACAAGATAAAACGAGCCTTTTGCTTCCTAGGACTGGTAAGAAATTGGCATCAAACGTGAATGCTTTACCAAACTGCCTCTTAAAACGCCCTTTAAAAAGTTCATAAGTAACTAGAAAATTCTATTGTCATACCAAAAGTAACTCTGAATACTTATTGTATCACTTTTGAAATATAAATCAGTTGCATCCTCATTTGCCCAACAGTAACTGATTACAGTCAGCTGCATTACTTTAAAGAAGTTACTTTCAAGGCAATTTGCGTGCTTTTGCCAGCTCCACTCCCCCAGTGAGTTCCCATGGCCAAGTAGGGACTTGAACTCTGTTCTCCAGAGTCCTAGTCTGTCACTCTGTCCACTACTACACCACCCCAGGAACTTTTCTTCATAGAAAAGCATAGAAAAGCTTGGAAAGCAAGCACTATTGAGTACAATGGGATTTACTCCAAGGTAAGTATGGGATGTGGTGGTGCCGCAGGCTAAACCGCAGAAGCCTGTGCTGCAGGGTCAGAAGACCAAGCAGTCGTAAGATCGAATCCACACGACGGAGTGAGCGCCCGTCACTTGTCCCAGCTCCCACCAACCTAGCGGTTCGAAAGCATGCAAATGCAAGTAGATAGATAGGGACCACCTCGGTGGGAAGGTAACAGCGTTCCATGTGTAAGTCGCACTGGCCATGTGACCACGGAAGATTGTCTTCGGACAAAACGCTGGCTCTATGGCTTGGAAACGGGGATGAGCACCGCCACCTAGAGTCGAAGACGACTGGACAAAAATTGTCAAGGGGAACCTTTACCTTTACCTTAAGTATGAAAAAGGAGTAAATCCCATTGTACTCTATAGTGCTTGCTTTCAGAGTCAGTACACACAGAGACATGTTGCCTGTTTAAAATGTTGTTTATGATCATGATGTAGTACCATCAAAGAACAAACGTACTGTATCTATTCTTTAGATGGATATCCTAGCCTCAGATCCTCAAAATCACAAGATTTATAAAATGCAATCAACACACGAAAAACCAACAAGGTGAGCACTGGCAGAGGTTTAAGTGGTGGCTAGAGCCGACAGTCTCATAATGCAGGCAGCTGTTAGCCACTGGTCCTCAGTAGCTGCCCAAGTATGAGAGAACCTGATGCCACTGTGGCTGAATTCACACTCAACCTTCCAGTGTTAACTAAAATATATTAATCTGTGTTAGCAACAGTTAGACCATTGGATCAGCTAGCTCTATATTCTTTACACAGAGTGGGATAATGGAAAGTGTAGTATAATATTACTGGCAGAAAGCACTGCTTTCTGCCATTAAGAAGGCAAAAATAATGACTGCAGAACATTAAGAAGGCAAAAATAAGGATTACTGAAGAATTATATGACTTGGAAGCCAACAACGATGGATCAAAACTGTCAAAATTTGCTATTCTTTGTTTCAATCATCAGTCTAAATGGAGAGTGCAGGAAAAACAAAATCCAAAACAAAACCGAAGAAGACTCAGGCTTTGAAAAGGAGCTGTGAAGAAAATAAAGAAAAGTGCTCAAGGATACGAAAGTGTCCCTGAAAATCAAGGCCAAGATCAGTGAAGGAAGTTGAGGGGGGGGGATAATTTAAAATACAGTACAGTATTGAAGAGGACTTTGTAGTGGGTGCTAGGTCAGATCAAGCTTAAATTCTCACCAGAAGCTAAAACAACTAAACCATCAGCTATTGTAGTTTAGTCACCTCATGAGAAGACAAGGCACATTGTGAAAAACAATGCTGAGAAAAGCTTTTGGGAAAGAGGAAAGACTGGACATGAAATGGATTGACTCAGTAAAGGAAACCACAACCTTGAGTTTGTAAGAGTTTCACAGGGCTGTGAATGACAGAGCTTTCTAGAGGTCACTAACCTATAGGGGAACCATAGGTTGGAAGTCCCTTGATGCCCCGTAACAAGTCTGATCTCTCTAGAATCCACCAGAGTTGGGAAAGTAACAACATAGCGATGGTGGGGACATCAGAGAATCCAGGTGTTTTGTGTTCTACACCCAGCAGTCACCGCTGTGGCAGTCCAACAGGCGTGTCAAAGCCAAAGGTTCCTTCCTGCCTTTGGCAATATGGAGTAAGTCTACAATTACTCCTGCTGTTTTCAGTGCCTGTGGAATGTGTGACGCATTGAGCCATCCGGGTGCCACTTAAACAAGACGGATGGATTGCATGGGCGCGGTGTGCACAGAGAAGGGGTATTGCGCAGGCCTGTCATGCATGTCTATCTTGCCCCAGATGTAGAGCCCATAGCAGCAGGAGCAGGGCGTGGAGGGCAGCTCTCCAGATGTTTTCAGACTGCAGCCCCCTGCCGGGGGGGTGTCATGCTGGATAAGGTTGCTGGAAGATACAGTCCAAGAACATCTGGGAGGGTTTGTTTTGTCCACTCCAGGCCTGCTACCACACTCTAGAAGCTTTTCAACTCCAAGTCAAGGTCCATTCAGAGGCCCATATTTTGCCATGTTGGCAGGACATGTAGGGGATTATGGGGTAGAATGCAGGGCTGTGCATGATTCCTTCCATCCCATTCCAGACCTACCCCCATTGGATCATCTTGGATAAGAGAGAAGAACAGCACCCCTGTTATTTAGATAGCCATGGGGTGGAAAAAGACTGAAAAGCTGGTTCTCTGAACAACATCTAATAAACTAAAGGGCTCAGAACTTGGTAAGCACCAGCGTTTGAACCTTTGGTTAACTAAACAGAGACATCTACTGGAACAGCTACAGAGATGCAGGGACCGGCCTAGAAGGAAGGCCATTATTAAAATGGCTAATTTGTTGAATTCATATACACTGTATATGGGCTTGTCTACATTCGCATTTGTCTCCCAGTAGGGGACTAGGTCCTGCGTGGATGGTCTTGTGGCTTTCTCTGAGGTCCACCTGATAGTTCATCTTGCCTGCATCTTCACCATGCAGTTCTCTTGTTTTCCTTCGCCAAACAGAAATTCTTTAAGTTCCAAAAGAAGGCGGAAGGGGGAAATGATGGGGGGGGGGAGGATCGGATTGCTGGGTTGCCCTTTGTTTAAAGAGTTGCAGTGGTAAATTCCACAACACTGGCTGGGGAGGGGTTTGAAGCCACGTCCTCCCACCACGGGCCTCTTGCAGACTGCAGCCATTTCCATCTAAGAAGCTGAGCGAGGCCCCGGCGACAGCCATGAGACTTTGGAACGTTAATAACAGCATATAATTTGGGAGCCACTCACAAGAGCTTGGTGCACAGCCTGAAGAAGATGAATTCTCATTGAAAACTTTCTCTTTGCTTTAAAAAAAAACATAATTAGACTGAAACTTTCCCACATAAGCTGTTGCTGCTAAAACCTGGCAGACTGAGATGAATTGGATGGATTAATTGTTTTTCATAGTGTTTTAAGAAGGGTGTTAAGGTGTACTAATTCATCTCCTAAAACAGGAGATGGGCACTCACTGGTCTCTTGAAACAACGTTCATCTTAGCTTGCCTTGTGTGGACTGGAATACTTACAACAAAAAGCATTTATTTGTTTATTTTATTAGACTTATATACTGCCCATCTAGAACATGTTTACTCCGGGCGGTTTACACAAAAAAATAAACTATGAAAATATAAGTGTACTAAAAATACAACCCAAATTAACAACAGGATCCAAGATGGAAAAGAGAAAAGGAAAATAAAAATAGGCTAGGTGATGGCTGCAGAGAAGGCCTGCCTATATAATATGTCTTCAAATTGGTCTTAAAGTTCCTCAGGGAAGGGGCCAGACAGATCTCTGCATGTCAATTGTTCCAGAGACGAGAGGTCACTGCTGAGAAGGCCTGATTTTTAGTTTTTTCCCTTCGGACCTCTCACAGCATTAGGTCCCTCAGCTGCCCAGCCTGACTAGAATGGGTGATACGGGGCAGAACTAGGCAGAAGGAGGTGGTCTGCCAGTATCGAGGGCTTAAACCATTTAGGGCTTTATAAGTACATTTATTTATTTATTTATTTAACTTATATGCCACCCACACTACCCGACTGATGTAGTGTGGGTGGCATATAAGTTACAACATTTAAAATACAATAAAAGGGCAAAATAATTAAAATGCAATTAAAAATATATACTCTAAAAATTGCCATCAGGACCTACAGTTGATATTATTTCAATTAAAAGCCTTCTGGAACAGGAAGGTTTTGACCTGGTGCCGAAATGTCATCAGCGTCAGCGCCAGACGAATCTCATTCGGGAGGGCGTTCCATAGTCTGGGGGCAGCTGCCGAAAAGGCCCTTTCTCTACAAGCCATCCCTCTTACATCCTTGAGAGACGGGCTCTTTCAAAAGGGGCCCCTGGCTAGATCTTAACTGCTGGGTAGGTTCATATGGATGGAGGCGGTCCTTCAGGTATCCAGGGCAAGGCGGCCAGGGTGGGGAAAATATGGTGGAATTTTTTCACCCCAATTAGTAACCTGGCCACCGTATTTTGGGCCATTTGAAGCTTCTGCATCAGTCTTAAAGGAAGCCCCACATAGAGTGCATTGCAGTAGTCTATTCTTGAGATTATGAGTGTGGATTGCAAGTGTGGATTCGGGAAGCAATAATTTCTGTATATTAACCTTAATAGCATATATCAGAAATGTGAAACAACCTGCTAGATGAGTTTGCAGAAATGAAAAAAAAAAGATTTCTAACGGCCTAGTAAATAGCTGATTTTTTACTAAGCAAATGTTGATTTTTGACAACACCCAGCACCACCTTGTAACCTAAATTCCAACTATGGTGGAATAATATACTACTCTTTGGATGTGGCATATATCACCAGAGGATACAAGAGAACATAGGTTTGCATAAAATTTGCACATGTGCACACTAATGTATGTGCAAATATAGAAGACCATATTGTTTTTTTTAAAAAAGGACTACACTTCCCCACAGGTGATTCGTGTGGATTTTGCCTCTGGTCTTTATTGGCCTAATTGTTAATGGGAAATTAGCAAGCCTCTATCATAGTTCTTCATCTTCAGAAATAAAAGTTACTTCTTTGTGGCCTAGCTATGTCTAACTCCCTGTGCAGAAAGGAAACTCTCTACTAGCAATGGGGCAACTTCCTTTCTGTACAGGAAGCTAGGCCTAGCTAGACTACAAAGCCTTCCACCTGAGGCCTTTTTTCCAGTTGAGCCACATATAGGTACAGTGGTGCCCCGCTTGACAATTACCTCGTTATACGATGAAATCACTTCACGACAATGTTTTTGCGATCTCAATGTTTCAAAGGGCTTTTTTGCTTGACGATGATCGGTTCCCTGCATCGGGAAACAATTTTTCGCTTAACGACTATCAGAAAACAGCTGATCGTCGGGTTTCAAAATGGCCGCCCGCTGTGCAAAATGGTTCCCCGCTGTGTTTAAGAGGGCTTTTTCGCTTTATAGGCACCGGAAAATGGCCGCCCTATGGAGGATCTTCGCTGGACAATGAGGTATTTCGCCCATTAGAACGCATTAACCGGTTTTTAATGCATTCTAATGGGTTTTTTACTTTCACTTGATGACGATTTCGTTGTACAGCGATTTTGCTAGAATGGATTATGTTCGTCAAGCAAGGCACCACTGTACCTTGGACTGCCAGGAAAAAAGTGAATCATTGAGGAAATCAATCCTCAACTATCTCTGGAGGCAAAAATCATTAAACTGAGGCTGCCCTACTTTGGGCGGATTATGAGAAAGCAAGGCTCTCTGGAAAAGACAATCATGCTGGGAAAGGTTGAAGGCAGAAGGAAAATAAGACGACCAAATATGAGATGGATCAACACCCTAAAGGCAGTCACAGGCTTGAGTTTGCAAGAACTGAGCAAGGGCTGTTGAGGACAGGACATTTGTTTATTCATAGAGTGGCCATAAGTAGAGGGTGACTTGACAGCACAACAAAAACAAGAGTTCAAGAACCAATAACAGCTCACTGAATCCAATAAAGGTATTATGAAAAGAGAAATCTGGACAGAAGGTATAAGCAAAAATATTTTTAACATTGCCAGGGATTAATAAAGAATGGAACTGCTTGGTTGCATGTCAATACTTGACTTTTACTTTCTACTTAATCTTTTGTTTCATATTTTCCATCTTGATTAATACTAATATTGTCAAGGTAAATAATTGTTTTAATTGTTTTTATGAATAATTTTATTGTGAGCCACTCCGAGTAGACATATGTCTAGAAGGGTGGGATAAAAATCAAATAAATAAATAAATAAATAAATAAATAAATAAATAAATAAATAAATAAATAAATAAATAAATAAATAAATAAATAAATAAATAAATAAATAAATAAATAAATAAATAGTCAGGCAGTGCAACTGGAACACAACACACTAACTCTGTACTGATGATGCTGGTTGCCAATGCATTTCCAGATTCATTTCAAAGTAGCAACTGTAGAGTTATCTTTAAATCCCCGAGTAGATTAGGGCCCCTTATTTGAAGGCTGTCCTTCAAATACAAACCCCCTGGGCTTTATGATCAATCACAACAACCCTGTTTGCAGGCCCTCTGGTAAGATAAATCAAGTTGGCAGCAGGAACAAGTATCCTGGCAGTTTTGGTCACAGCTCTGTCATTCTGAAATTTCCTCCCTTGGGAAGTCTATCTTCTCCCTCATTGAACTAAATCCAATTTCAATCCCAACTAGAGAAGACCCACAGAAATGAATAGAACTTGTTAGTTACAGCTAGCCAATTAATTTCTACTGATCGAGCCTAGCTGGGACCAAAACTGAGTCATTGGCAGCTTTTAAGAGATAACCTAAGATCTGGCGGTCTGCATCTGCTTTTAAATGACTAACGGATGCTGGCCTGTAGCCAAGAGAGAGAGAAAAAATCATTGCTTCTGTTTCAGTGTGAAATGTTTTGCTTTAAATATAACTAGTAGTTTATAATCTTTGAAACCCAATTAAAAACATGGTTGTACATCCAGGCCTTCCCTCCAGTCAATACCTGATTTCTTTTCTATTCCTTCTTATTTTATTCTCACTCTATTTATTAATACTGTATCAAATGATTATGTAATGTTCTTGTCTTTTATTGTTTTATCCTATACTGGAAGACGCCTAGAGTGGTCGAGTAGACCAGATAGGTGGGGTATAAATCAAATCAAATCAAATCAAATCAAATCAAATCAAATCAAATCAAATCAATCAATCAATCAATCAATCAATCAATCAATCAATCAATCAATCAATAATAAAAATAAATTATTTTAAACGTTGTAAACTGTTTTCTGTCCAGAAACACAGGATATCAATACAACAGATCCATCCAAAGCATGCATTTACACAGGAGCCCTTCTTTCCAAGAGGGCCACAAACTTTTACTTTATCTTAATGCTTGTGTTACTTAATGGGGGAGTCACAGTTCTGCAGGCCAGCAACTCTTGTTTTAGAAAACAGAAAGTACTGTATCCTTTGTAAGGAGGTAGGTTACCAGCAGAGCACATAAATAATACATTAATGGTGACATTGTTACACTGGTGCCTTTTTTTTAACTCTGCAAGGCAACATGGCAGGAATAAATATTGTTAGTGTTTTAAAAATAACATTTTAAAAGTAACATTGACAACAAATATTATTTATTGCCACATCCTCTGCAGAAATCATTTTTCCAAAAGGGAATCCTGGAAGATCTAGGACCTTTTTTTCCGAAAGGGGACTAGTTTTTCGTAGTCTTAAGGCATTAACAAGATGCCTCTGTAGGGTAGAGAGAGGAAAGTGTGTCTGTGAAGGAGCTGAGGAAGCAGAGGCAGTGGCCCATGAAAGTTCCCATCAAAATACAGTACAGCGATGCAAGAGTAGGGTGATATCATTATTGAACCAGTAAAAAAAAAAAAAAACAGCTTTCAGCTTGCATCCTCACTATAGACATCCTTCAGTCTCGAGAGACTATGGTAACATGCTCTCTATGGAGGACTTCGATATTGTATGCGAAGCTGGAGTGTCCTCTCCAGAACACGAAGCCTGGGTGAAATAATATGGAGGACAGGCTGTTACCCAAGCAGCAAATCCCCCCTCTCCACATCGCTGAAATAGTCCAATGGAAAGGCAAAAGCCAATACAACTGGTTCCAGCGATGTTGCCTGAAGGACACAAACTGCTTCCGGGACTCCGGCTCCGGATTTTGCCTCGAGGTGAACTCCTGAAGCCTTTTCCATCAGGGGGTATAGCGGCCACAAGGCAGTGGAGGTTTGGAATCAAGAGTTTTCCTTCTCCTAGATGGGCTAGACTGCAAGCTTGCAACTTGTTTGATTTTTGTTGAGTGGTTCAATACAGGTCTCAGCCCACTCTTGCCTTTGTGTACAGTAGTTCTGAACCACACGGCCTTTTCTTTCCCAATTCTGTGTAAAATATAGCCCTTCATCCCAAAGGTGCCACAACGGTGTTGGCCGTCTCCTTTTGTTTTTCTGTTTGTTCTCCCCCATATCTGTCCTGGCCACCGCCCAACCCTTCCAATTAAAAACGGGGGGTGGTTGGACTGGGGGGGGCAGAAAGCCTCAGGAGGCAAGTTTGCAAAACCCTCCTGCTTTGGGATGCCCTGCCCTGCCAGAAGGGCCCGAAGAGCGGGAGGTCCCACGAATAAAACCCGAAGGAAGCCACTCCTAGCCCAA
This sequence comes from Pogona vitticeps, assembly GCF_051106095.1. Lineage (NCBI taxonomy): Eukaryota > Metazoa > Chordata > Lepidosauria > Squamata > Agamidae > Pogona > Pogona vitticeps. The sequence goes on along the minus strand of NC_135793.1, from coordinate 5,888,529 downwards.
GTCGGGATGCAAAAGTGTCTCTTCTCCCCGCCCCCCCCCAAACCCGGGGCCTTCCCACCGCCTCTGCAGAAGGTGCCCGGGCAGCCATATTGCTGGCCCTCCCTCGGAAGAAGGAGTAAACTTTGCACCAGCCCTTCCCACCTTCTCCCTTCTTTGGCTGACTGGGAAGGAACTTTTTAAAGTCTCATGGGGGGGGGGAACGACCGGCCAGGAATGGCATGGGACCAAACGGGGTTTTATTTTTCTTTCTCCCCCCCGCGCTCCCCTGCAAAGCTAGCAAACTTCCCAGCCCCGGCGCTGTTTGCTTCCAGGCTGGCCCTAAAAAGCCTTGGAAAACGAAACAGCCCCCCCCCCACTTAAGTTGGGAAAGGGTTAAAGGAGGCGCGACGTCGCCTTCCCTAGTCCAAGTGGACGGGGGCGGGTGGCGTATTCAGGACGCGCTTTACGCAACCAGCGCACAGGCCCCGTCTCGCGGCGCTGCGTGTGTGCGCGGCGGACCCTCCGATGGGGCGCGCGAGCGGGTCTCTCGCGCTAAGAGTCCGGCCCCGCCCCCCCGCCGGAGCCCTGCAACCGCCGCCTTCCTCCCGTCCTCGCCCTGGCCTCTTATTGGCCGAGACGCCCGTCACTCCCAGCCCGGGGCTCCTCTCGCGCTCCCCATTCATGCAGTTTGGTTGAGTGTTTGGTGTATTTTTACTGTTTGCAATAAAGAAGGGAGAATTATTTTTTGGGGGTGGGGGGAATATATCTTTTTTGGGGAGGGCTCTCCGTTGGTGCTGCTGCAATTAACTCTTGATGTCTTGTACAGTTTTGCAAGCAAGCCAATCGATCTAGATCTGTTTATATATATGTGTGTGTGTTTTTAACCAAGGCTTTTTTAAAAGGATTTATTTTGCGCGCGGTGCTTAGTGCTATATAGATACATAGGTATACAGTATATATATATTTTTTAAAAATTGCTCTAGGCGGTAGGGTGGTTGCGATTTCTTTTTTTTTCCCCCTCCCTGTACAAAAATTCTCTCCCTCTTGCTTTGCAACCCCACTATTAAGGTTCAACTATGCCCAAAAGAAAGGTAAGCCAAAATAATAAATAAAATATAGGGGCGGGTGGGTGGAAGGGCCGCGAAGGGGGGGGGAAGGAAGCGTTTGCAGTGGGGGGTTGGGGAGGGGGAGAAAAAAGCAGCGATGGGGCTTTCCGCGCGCGCGCTCCTCCTGCGTGTGTGTGTGTGTAGCGCCGTCCTCCTCCCTCCCACCCCCCTTCATTTTGGATTGCATTTTAATGGGTGCCGCGAAAAGCGGAGGCGATCGGGTGGACTTTTGGAGCGGGTTTTGGGGGGGCGGTCGGGGAAGGAAAAGGGGAGGCCGGCCGAGGGTGGCCGTGCCTGGGGGTGACGACGAGCAGCCATGGTGAGCCTGGCTGGTCCCCCACCGGGGATCGTCCGCCAAGGCACGGGAGGCTCGGCCGGCTTCCTCCCCCCCCCCACCCGATCCTCTTTTTCGGCCTCTGCCCCCCCTTCTGGGGTCCTTGCTTGGGACTGGGGGAGTTGGGGGGGACCCGATCCAGCCCCTGCTTTCCCCGCGATCCGGGGGTCCCCTCTTCCTCCTCCGTCCGCCTTTGTTCTTGTGTTTCCCCCCCCCCCTTTCCTCCGACTTCTTCCCCAGACCAGATGGTTGTGCAATGGAGAGCCGGAGCCATTAGGCGGCGCAGAGTCGGGGGGGGGTTGGAAGCTGGGCTTGCGGAGGAAGCGGCTTGGGGGCCGGAGTGGAGGGGGGGTTAAAGACCCAGAGATTTGGCAAGGGATCGCCCCCCGCCTGTCCTGCAGAAGGGGAACGTTTGCGAGGCGGGGGCGCCTTGCAACCGGCCGGGGCTTGCACCACGATCGTCCCCCCCTTCCGCCTGTCCTTTCGCCCCCCCCCCCCGCAAGGAGGGATCAAGTGCACGGGGAGTTTTTATGGCGGGGGGGTGGAGGAGAGGAATTGTGCTCGTGGGGACGGCCATTTTCGCTCGGAGGGCTGGCCCTCTTCCTGCTTCTCCGGAGGGGGAAAAAGAAACACCTCCCTTTCTGCAGCGGCTCCCCCCGCTTTGCCGGCCCTGCCCGCCGCTCCCCCTTTCCGGGCCGGCCTCGCCTTCGGCGCCGCCGCCGCCGCCGATCCCCCGGAAGGCAGAGCCCGTGCCCTTGCGAAAGGCGCCCAACGACCTTGTTGCAGGTAGTCCTTTGGCGGGAATCTCCCCCCCCCCCCCCATTTTTTGAAAGCAAAGCTGGGACGCGGCCGGCGCCACGGCGCAAGCGCGGGCCCGGGGCTTTCCCGAGGCATGGTGGGACTTGTAGTCTGGAAGGGGGAGCCATACAAGAGAGGGGCCTGACTCTGCAGCCCCCTCGTGTTCCTTCTCTTTCCCCCTTTTGGTGGGGACGAGGATTGCTCATTTCTGGTTTTACTTAATTTTATTGTTGGTTTTTACTTAATACTTGTTTAATTTTTTAAAAAAAAAATGTGGTAGGCTTGCTGTTTTTAGCCTTTACGTATATTGTCTTTTTCACCATGGAAGCCACCTTGGGTCCTTTTAAAAAGAATGGTGGGATAAAATATTTTAGACACATAAATAACAAAATAAGCCCAAGGGGACAAACAGGGAAGGCTAGGTAGCGACTTAGATAAGAAATGGTCAAAGCCTGAGGTTCAGAATATACAGGATGAGAGCCATTTTTTGGGGGGGGGGAGCATATGTGGGTTTACTTCATGTCCCCCCCCCCCTTTTGAGGCCTGCAGACCAGGCACAAAGGGTTTGGATGCTTGCTAGTTTTCCCCATTCATACTCAAAACCCCCCAGGGCAGCACTTTTGACAGGTCCCTGTATTTTGGCAGGTGTGACGGGGACCCCGAATCTCCGGGCATCCGCTCCCTTCTGTGGAACTGAAACAAAGGCCAACTGTTTATATTTTGCTTTTTCTGTTTTATTTAAACTAGGCTGCTGCTGAAGGCGAGGTAAAGGAGGAGGTAGGTGGCTGCTTTTAAGGCTCTTATCATCCCAGACATTTGGTCCCTGCTTTTTTGCTCTTATGCTCGCTTGTATGCAGGGGATTTTTTCCCCCGAAACGTTGGCACTGGCAGAGATTTTCACCAACCTTTCCAGGGCAAAGCAAAGGTTGGTCGTGGAGCTAGGCTCCCCACACCAGTTCTTTCCTTAATCCTTCAGTAGGAACAGAGTTTGCTAAAGAGGTGGGGTAAGAGAGCTAGCTGTCCATTTGTGGGTCTCTCTCTCTCTGCCCTTCCTCAGCCTTATCTTGTTCTGCACCAGTAGCATTTGCGGCTAAAGCAACGCTAGACAACTTCTTTCCCAAAGCAGGGTTAGATCATTTCTCCGGGATTCCAGTGGTGGGCAAAGCAAGAGGGTGAAGCCTAAAACGGCAGGGTATTTAAGGATAAAGATCTTATTGCCGGCAGCTACAAACTCCAGAATGGGGGTAAAACCTACAAAATCTGGGGAATTATAAAACGGGTATCATGGGCAAATGGACACGGACAGGTGGAGAAGCCCCCAAGGGCCAGGAGGGCTGGAAGGTTCCCCAGCTTCTGGGCCAGAGAATCTGGTTCAGGGTAAATTCGACCTCTTGTATGCTATTCTACAACACAAACATTAAGTTTGTGAATATTGGGGGATGTTGTGAAATGTGAAGGACATAAGCATGTGCCACATCCCTTGCCATTCTTATTTCACTAGCAGAACTTTTTGAGGATTTGAGTTTTGCCCTGTGCTTGGAAACTCGAATCAAGATCAGCTTCTTGAACCAGAGTTGGCTTACTTGTGTATTAACTTAAGTAATGAAACCAGCAGAAAATGTAAAAATGGGAGTAATTTCCTTTCCTGGCCCTTAAGTTAACCGTGATCTAGATTCAGCCTAAATCCAATAATCCCAACTGCAGTTGACCCACTGAATGAATGGAAATGATCCCCATTGAACCAGGAAGGGAACAAACAGTTGAATTTAGGCCTAGGATATAGTTAATATAATCCTGCTTGTGTGTCGTGATACACAAGGATTAAGAAGTTTCACTGTAACAGAACACAGGTTTAAGAACCCCCTGAATTCTTCCATTACAACATACAAGAAAAAGAAATAACATGGGCACAATAGCCTGTATTGGTCTGGTCTAGTCATGATTCACTGAATGGAGATGGTTTAGTGTCAATATGATTGGAGTTCCCTCAGGGTTATAAACATGTATTTTTGTGCTATAATATGACTGTACAGTGGAACCTCTACTTAAGAACTTAATCCGTTTTGGAATGGTGTTCTTAAGTTGAAACGTTCTTAAGTTGAAGCAAAATTTCCCATAGGAATGGACTGAAAACCAATTAATCCGTTCTGGCTGTTTTTTTGTTATGTAGAGGTGCGTTCGTACATTGAAGCATTAGTTCCCATAGGAACGAATGCAAAGCTGGTTAATACGTACTCTACCACTAGGGGGAGAATTTTTTTTAAACCTAAGATGACGTAAGGTTAAAAAAAGAGCAGGAAAGGTTTTTTTTTCCTGTTCTTATCTTGGATTTTTGTTCTCAAGTAGAAGCAAAATTTAGCAAATGGAGCTGTTCTTAAGTTGGATTGTTCTTAAGTAGGGACGTTCTTAAGTAGAGACCCCACTGTACCTGATAAGGGGTTTGTCTGGAAGTTCGAGCCCAACAAATTTAGTGGGAGTTGCATTTGCAGAAAACACAAACTGTTTCTGTTACTTCATATTTCTATTGGAAGGGTGCCAGTGTTCAGTTTTGGTGACTTGTCCTTCTTTTGTGCAGCCAAAGAGACGATCGGCTAGACTATCTGCTGTGAGTAGCTTTCCTCTTCCCTTTATTTCATGTTGCACTTCCAGTACGTTGATGCTGATATGGGGAACTTCAAACTATTTGTTTCTAAAAGCATCTCGGAGACAAAAAAAAAAAAAAGAGAGAGAGAGGTTCTTACCTTTGTTAAATGTCTGATGGGGCTGGTGTACAAGTGGTGAATCCTGAGGTGTCTGGTTCAAGACTCCCTTCAGCCATGAAGTCAGAATACGCCCCACGAGACGAGCCATGCACCTGAAACGACACGGTCCTGCTGTTGAAAATAGCAGTGCTGCATAGGAGCCCTCATTCAGCATACACCCATATTGCAGGGCTCTGAAAGTTGCTGAATTCCACCGTTGCAGCTGGTGAGAGACTGGGAAATGTAATGTGTCAGGGTATAGGATAAATGCAACTAGACTTAAAACATGATCTTGATATGAAAATTTGTACTCTGCCTTTTTTTATCAGCTAGGATGAAGATAATGTCATTGTGTGTGTGTTTTTTTAAATAAAATATTTTGCTTAAAGCTATCCAAAATAGATATAAATCCAGCTGCAGCAAGAGAGCAAATCAAGCTAAAACTAATTTAAAAGTGATGCCTGGTTTTAGAAGTGTGTGTTGAAGTCGGTAGACAGCCCTATCACAGGATGTAATTCCAAGTTCTGAGTACTGAACCCAAAGAGACCATGTATTTTTTGTTTATTGCATCTCTGACCACCAAGCCCCGACCAGTCATTTGGGGGGGGGGGGGGATTTCTATGACATGTCACACTTTCTCTGCAACCTATAGTGGAACCCATAAGCAAGTTTAAACATGTTTTTGAGTAATCTGGGCTTTCTCACCAGGTTACTCATAAACATGTCCAAACCCACTCATAAACTCAAACATAGGCTGCAAAAAAAATGTGACATGTCATAGAAATCCTCCCCCTAGTCATTACATATGTGGCTTTCGGTGACACACTTAAAGAGGAGCACCTACCTCTTTCTCTCTCCATCACTGCTGTCTCCACACAGAGAACAATGTGTCTAAACAGAAGAGTCTTGCTCCAGGGCAGACTCTTATTTGTGAGTAAGAATCCCACTTTTCTAGCATATGAGGGAGACCTTTCTCCAGTTTGGACACATTGCTCTCCACGTGGAAAAAACAAGAGTGAAGAAGGGACCAGCTACCAATTCATTTCTAAGCATGCTGCTGAGACCCAGGTAAGTAATGGCTGAAGAGGGCTGAGGAGAAGACTATAATTGCAGTGGTTAGGCTTTTAGGAAGAAAACGTCAGTAATGTACTCCCAGAATTTAAATGTCATAACTATTATCTTGGACAGAGACAAGAAACCAAACCTATAATGCTAAAAAGACTGGAATAATAAGATCTAATTTGCTGCCACCAATCAAAACCTTAATATGCTGCATATCCAGTGACATTTCAGGATTCCCTGTCAAGGCTGTTAATGAATGTTCATAGCTGTCCAGAGTAGAAGTAGCTCAAGTCTAACCCAGGGGTCATGTGCGCCCTCCAGATTTTTCTAGACCGTTACTGCAATCAGGAAAAAATGTATTGCCATTTTGGGAAACTTCCAGGAGTGGGGATTCGCCTTTGAAATAGGTCACCCCTCCCCATCACTGTTTAACATCCCCTTTAAAAAATATATATATCCCAAACCACTTTTTCAAAAACAGAAGTGGGCTTCTGGCCACTTCTGAGTTCATTTTGTTGACAGTTTGGGCATTTTGCTACCTGCATAGCCTCTGCAACGCCCTGGGATAGAAAACTGGTCCCCAGACCTGATGAAGTTGCCCACCCCTGGCCTAGAGCACAAATCTGCGCTTTCTGAGAAAACATACAAGTCTACATGGTATAAAATTGGTTAAGGGCACTTGTGGCATAGCCATTATCTCTCTCTCTCTTTAGACTTTTATCAAAATCAGGAAAACTGGCACCAAAAGTCCTAGCCTAATATTAAGCATGCTAATGTTAGCTTACCTTGCAGCAATTTATTTTAATTTGCTAATTATAAGAAGAGGAGGGGGGAAAGGCACTGATCAGTTGAGGAAATCTTCCTAGACATTTTTGGCTTCTGAGGTTTCGTTAGGCATTGCCCACATGTTTAGAAGCCAGTAATTACAACTGTGGGCCCTGGGAACTTGGTATTTCATTTGTTTTTAAAAGTTAAGAGGCTTTCAAAGTTGAGTCTGTTAGAGCGAACCAAAGAGCTATAGTTGCGCTGTTTCTCTTAGGACACACCTTAATCATTGTGCCTCTCTTCCAGAAACCTGCTCCACCTAAGCCAGAACCAAAACCCAAAAAGGCAGCACCTAAGGTAAATGATCTGCAGCCCAGCTTCCGTGTAGCTCTATGTCAATCTGCTTTCCCAATGTTAAACTTGATTTTCTTACCTGCTTTCTTTCTCTCTGTTGAAATGTAAGTGGCAGGTTCCTGAAAATCAAGCACCAGTCTCCCCCTCCCCCTTTTTTTCTTACAGTATTAAGTAAAAGCACTTATACATTGACTGTGCAATAAGTAGCATTAAACTTCTGTATCTCCTAGCGTCTAAAGCCTAGTGCCTGGGGATTTTCTGAAGCCCTCACTCCCATCCATTTTTTAAAACAAGTGCAAGTGTAGCTCATATTTTAAAATTTCAATCTGAGATTAAGCTCCCTTGCTTTGCTTACTTCAGAGCCTGTAAAGTTGATTTTTGTGGACTGGATTCCAGGGCAACGGCATTGCAGCAAGTGAAAGGGTTTAGTCCTGACACATCCAATGCAGTGCTGCAATTTATATATTCCTGAATTCATTTTGCTGACGCCAGATGCAAACAGGAAATGCTATTTACATGTAATTGGCCAGTGAATGGCACTGTAATCATTCAACCTTGGGGGCAGGGTTACCTGTATATCATCATCTCTCGCCACAAGCCTAGTGCTTTCTGTTTTCAGGTTTTGGCCTCTGTGTTTCTAACCAGATTCAATAGAAAGGCGGTTTCCACTTGTGTCTTCTGGATGCTTTCATTGGGAGCAGGCACGAGGCTGTCTCTCTTGCATTCATGGAAAAGACCAGCAAGATGAGCTAATGCTTGAAATCTGGAGTAAAAGCTTCCCTGATAGCATATAAATTCTTGTAAGCAGTTTTTGGTGCATAAGTCCATCTTGAGAAAAATGGTAGTTACAGTGGGAGTTTTTCATTAATTATGAAAAATTTGACCTTCACATTAATGTAATATTAGTCCAGCAATGGTTCCTCCCTCCCTCTCGTAATTTTGATGTAATATTAAAAGCTGAACTACTCATCTCATACGTAACTGGTGTTTTTAGAGATTATTCAAAAGTTCCCTTCCTGCTTGAGCTGTAGAACTTTTTTTGGTCACTGACAAAAGATTGACAATAAAATGCCGACTGTGCCTGCCCCTTCTTCCAGAAAGAAAAAGGAGCAAATGATAAGAAAGAGGACAAGAAAGTAGCGGCAAAAGGGAAAAAGGGAGCCAAAGGAAAAGAAGAAACTAAGCAAGAAGATGCTAAAGAAGAAAACCACTCTGAGAATGGAGACACCAAAACTAACGAGGTAGTTTTATATACCTTGCAGTTCTGAAAGTGAAATGCACCCATCTTGGAACTCAGGATCAGAAATTTCAGAGGGAAATAAGTGATGGCTTCTTTCCACCTACCCCTCTTTCTTTGACATCTTATATGGCTTTGGAGGGCTGTCAGTTCTGCATAATCCTAGAGCACATTCCTACAAAGAAGGCACAGAGTGTGTGGTGATTGGCCAGGCATTCCCTTATGAGCTGTGGTTGCCATTCTCATGATCACACTGATGCTCCACCTCTCCAGGCCTGTTAGCTCCCCACCTTTCTCGGTTCAGCTGCCTTCCACGCTGGCGGTAGTTTCCCATCAGGCTGCTTACTTGACAGGCATGGTTTCCTTGAAGTTTACAATCTTCCTGTGCACTTGTCTATATCTGGAGTGGTTCCCAAGTGTGCAGAAGCCACGACTATATTTTTGAGCTGCTCTGTTTTGCTTCATAACGGACAGGCACCATCAGAGCTTGCACTTGGTGGACCCTGGCACTTAAATCTGCAGTTCTCAACCTCTGGATATCGTCCACCCCACCAACCTGGTTTCACTCCGATAGAAACAGTAACCCTGTTCTTTTCATTTAAAGGACATTTGTATGTTTGCAGGCACTGCGTTACTAAGTGTTTAAATGGTGGGTTTTAAAGACATAACAAATGCAGTCGTTTTGTTGAGAATAATCAAGCCCAAACAAAAGCAATCATTCCCTTAGTAACAGAATTGCAGAATGTGAAACTTCACTGGCAAACAGTAACACGCAAATAAATTATTCGTTATTACTGTGAAACACCACGTGCTTTTTAGATGACTGTTCTTGAGAACCAATGATTTAAAAGAAAATTGTGTGTGGTACCTGTGCTGTTCTTTATAAGACTGACCTTTGGCATTAGGTCCAGAATTCACTCACGGAAGGCAGTGTGATTCGGTTGGATGAGAAAAGGCTGAATTCTCGTACATTCCGAATGGTTTTTTGGTACCTGGTCTTTGCTTATTTTTAAATGCAAGAATATAATATTTTTTTCTATAAAAATATGTAATTCCTGTTCTTCTTAAACGTTGACAGGCACCGGCTGCTGACGTATCTGATGAGAAGGAGGCCAAGTCCGAGTAACAAACTTAGCTCTCTTCATTTCCATCATTCGGTATCTGTACCTTCATACTGTATTGTTAAGAGAGGAATATTTTTATCAACTATTTTATAAATGCAGGTTTTTTTAGCATGGAATTAATTATGGAACATCTTCATCTCGGCTACTTGGGACTTAAACCAACAAAACAAAATCATTGTTTTTTTAAAAAAAAATGTGATTGTCATAGTTTGTATGGTACCTGGAAAAAAAAATCAGTGGTGGTAGCTATTGAATTCTGTCAGTATATAATCCCTTTGTGTATAAGTCATGCAGACTTCAGATTGTAATTTCACCCTTGTTATGTGTCGTATGTTTTCTTAACGTGGGGAGGTCTCAAAAATAACAACATAATTGTGTTAGACATTCCGATGGTTCTGTGGGTTGCTTTTATAAAGAAGGTGAAATATTTTCATGAAAAAAAAAATCCTTAGAAGCTGGAAATCTTGTTGTATCCCAAATGTAGTTTTATTTTGTCACATTTTGGAGAATAATAATAATAATTAAAAAGTGTATTCATGTTTTTAAATGAAATACAAAAAAATTCTTTAAAAAAAAGAGAAGCGCAGGCTGACTGAATATACCCACTGTTAGGAATTTTTCTGGATTTATCTTAATAAAAAAAGACTCCTCGAAAAATGTGTTGTTTGTTACTTATGTTGCAGCTTTGTATTCCTGCATATAGCCAGCCTATTCTTCTGGGAAGACAGACAAGAAGGGTGCGTGTGTACCTAAGTGGGATTGATGTTCTTGGCAGGAATCGACATTAAAATTTGCCCTCTTTTCTGACTTAAGACACTGCAGTTGACACGGGTCCTGTGGGTGGGACTTTAACTTCAGCTTGCCTTATGGTGATGCCCACATTCCAGTTTGTGTAGCCTAAGAATGTGGACAGGGTTCTTGAAAAGGTGGCCATCACCACATGGTTACTGGATCCTTGTCTTTCCTAGCTCACTGAAGTAGTTGGGGGGGGGACTGGCTGTGTGGACATCATTATACAGGGCCAGATTCCAGCCTGCCTAAAAGGCAGTGATAAGATCTTTATTGAGAAAGCCCTCCCCAATCAACATGATACGCAGTTCTATTCCTGAGCAAAGTTCTCGAGTGTGTGGTTGCTTCTCAGCCTGCAGAGTTCCTGGATGAGACATATGTAGATCTGTTTGGCTGCAGGCACGGCTATAGGATGGAGACACGCTTTGATTGCCTTGATGGACAATTTTGCGTCTGGGCGAATCTGCTTTTGCTTTAGCTGGCAATCCTGTTAAAGCCCTGGGTGAACTCGGGAATAAAGAAATGGCCAGGGTGGTGGATACAACTTCTAACTTTCCCTCCCCTGAGTAAAACTAGATTTGTCCTAGGGAGCTGGAATCTGAGAAACAAAGATGGCAGATACCAGAGCAACAACAGCAGAAAAGTCAAGAGTAGGTCCACCCAAAAACAAATGGACAGAAGATTTGGTTTGCTTAGTTGCTCCCAGATGTAGGAGAAGATAGAAATGAGCAACTGCATTGGCTCTCTGGTTCATTCACATGTTGAAAGGGAGGCAGAAATAAATAAACAGTGTGTATTAGCACAGTACCTTATTCATAAATTACTGCAATATCAAACCAAAGGAGACTACATGTCTTTTGAGAAAGGTTTGTTTGGGTGATGGTGTCATTATAGGCATGTCAAATGACCGTATTTACAGAACTCCCAACATGGAAGGAAGAGGCACTGCACAGTAAACCAGCTCCGCAGTAGAGTCGTAAAACTAGACTGCTTGGAAATACTTGAGGATTTTTTTTAAGTGCATATATAAGCATAGGCAATTTTATGGAAGTCAATGTCCTTGTTTGCTTTTTTTTTTTTCAACTAAGTAGTCAGCCTATTTTGAAATCACATGAGGAGCCTCGTCCTGCAATACTGACTTCTATTTCTGGGCTACATGAGGATACAGAAGGACAGGAAGGATTTCACACATACATAATCCTTTCTTCCAGGCTAGGATGAGGAATCTGCAATTGTCCCCAGATGGTGTGGAATTCCAACTCCCACCAACCCCAGCCAGAATGGTCAATGATCAGAGATTAAGGCAGTTATAATGATGGCTAAAGGTTCACAGGTTCTCTACCTCTGCTTTATGACAGAAGAATCATTACGAATACGTTACACAACTGTATAAAGGGATGTGGAGCAGGAATTAGGAGCACGGTCTTGCTTGCGACCCAATATTAACTTGAGGGCTCCAGTGATCAACATACCCAATTTAAGGAGTTTTGATAGCCCCACCCTCTAGTATTTAAGACAGAAATCACAGACTCCAGTAAGCAATAAATGGATGTGTGGGTGTTATTTTATAATTACAGTGAAAGATCAGGGGTAAAATAAAAAGAGTAGAATGAGCAATAAAAGTAAGAAAGAAACTAAAGATAGCAATTAGTTTAAAATTACAGCAATAACATTTTAGGCACCAGAATAAATTTACAGCCAGGCTGTAATGATAAATATATTTTAACACTGAAGTTATTAAATAAGATGTGTATAAAAATAGAGATCTTGACTTTAATAGGAAGTCAAGAGAGAAGAAGCAATCTACCCTAATGTAATATAATTATGTGCTGCAGAGTCACTTCTCACTTACGACAACATCTACTGAGTTTTCTAAGTATAGAATATGCAAAACTGGTTTACCATTCAATTCTAAGGGGCACTTGGAGATGATGCAGCTTGCCCAAGGCTACACAGGCTGGCTCTACGTCTAGAAGGCACAGTAGGGAAAACTAAACTCTCACACCTGACTCACGGAGCTATCCAGCCTGCTTAGTGCTCCTGGCTACTATAGGAAAAGATGGGTGGTTACCTGTAACTGTTTCTTTGGGTAGTTATCTGTGAACCTTAAAATACATGCCAGCTAATGTCTAAATGGGCCCACTGGCATTTTCAACATCTGAGCAGACCCCTGCCAGACAGGTTATATGGCAGCCCTGTTGTAAAGATAACAGCAGCAGGGCCTTATAGTATTTCAGGTATAAGTGGGAGCCTTTCGTGCCCAGGGACAGGCTGAAAGGTTCTGCACAAGTTCTTTTGCCATGATTCAGAATATTTATATTTAGCACCTTTCTGCACCCTTCTACATGCCTCAAAGACATATTGATATAAAAGGATATTAGCCCACACTAGATGCTTGTCTTCTTAAAAAAAAGAGAAGGCAACAGTAACTTGCCATGACTGGTAAACACAAACTAAAATTACAGAGAAGGAAAAAGCAAACACATGTCGTTTTTATCAATTTTAAAAGCTAGTGTAATATACACAACTAAGCAAGGAGCTAGAAAATCCCTGATCTGACTGATTATGTGGTATTAGGCTAACCACTCTTTCTCAAGCTTGGCCCCAAACCAACTGATACACACACATGCACAAAATAGGGAAAATAAGTGAACTTACAGGGTTATTATAAGGACTGAATGAGCAACATTCAAAAACACTATTCAAATGCTAATCATAATGCTATTGATGATGATGATGATTATGCTCCCTTCTAGAAGCAATAGCCTGGAATGTACAATTAATAGCCAGATACCAGAAGAGAGTGACCCCCTTCGCTCCACCCCGTCTCTTATTACACTGTTATCTATGCATTTTAACTGTGTGACATTCTGAGAGCCAATATATCCTGAAAAGCAGGCAGAAGTATTCATAAAGGAAGGGAGATTCCGAAACAGAGTCCTTCATATAGCTGTCATCTTGTGTTTTGGAAACGCAAATAGTTTGGAATATGTGAACATTCACATCGACAGCCCCGCAGCTTAATGTAGGACAAGTAACATTTAGAATCAATCACATGCACAGAACATACCGAGTCTCAAATCTGCTTAACTCCTAAAAAGCCAAGATCAGGCTTGTTCACCATCTGTTTCTGAGCGGGCAGCTGCTACCACTTCAAAAGACGGTGGATGGAGCCAGTCATTAATTCATCCCAGTGCCCTCACTGTTCAAAGCACCAATGTTTCTGATGGCTGTACCACTAGCGACGGCCCCATTTCAAACGCCACTGAACTAGTGACAAGCCAAAGAGGTTTATTTAAAAGTTTATAGGAAGGAAGGATTGTAGTTTAGACCAGATGGTTTGAGAAGCACAGAGCATTATAGTCCATGCCACCAGACTTGTATAATATGAGACAATTATGCATTCTGGGGTTAATCTAACAGGAAAAATACATATGCATTTCCTAAGTCCGTTTCTTTTCTAAGGCATTTTCAGAAAAAATTCAACTTAATGTGTGATGTCGCCATCATTCCTAAGATACACACTGCTCCCTGAATGATGCTTATTACATTGTCTTCCTCGGGAGCCAATCCCCTCTTTCTGCATCTCTCTCTTTTATTCCTGCAGGTTCGCTCTCCAACCCTACAACTGCTTAGTAAGAAGCAAGTCATGCTGCATTTCTCCATCAGTGGGAACCAACTGCTAGACATCATGCCACTATATTTCATTCAGCTGTGCTCTCTGGTGGGGTGAGCTGCGAAAGGATGTTCCGTATTTAAACATAGTCCAGTATCAGTTGTTCTGAGTGACATAATTACACCAAGAGATTTATAAATGTGATTAGTTTTCCAACCTTTGAGTTGGGCAGCCTGCATTTGTATATTAAATGGATTTTTTTCTGTTTGCAAAATCCACAGTGGGGTAATTTGGTCTTTTACAGACAGACAGGGTGTCTGAGAGGAGTTTTTAAATGGAGGGTTGTGCCTCGTTGCTTTGAATGCATTCTTGGGTGCTGATTTTGTTTGCCATTTTTAGTGTGGCATTCGTTTGAGTCTTTTTAAAATATTCGTATACAGTACATATGGTTTTTAGCTTTTATATATTGACATTTAATGCTGTAAGGACACTTTGGGTCCTTTTTAAGGAGAAAGGCAGGATATGTATGTATGTATGTATGTATGTATGTATGTATGTATGTATGTATGTATGTATGTATGTATGTATGTATGTATGTATGTATGTATGTATGTATGTATGTATGTATGTATATGGATGGATGGATGGATGGATGGATGGATGGATGGATGGATGGATGGATGGATGGATGGATGGATGGATGGATGGATGGATGGATGGATGGATGGATGGATGGATGGATGGATGGATGGATGGATAAAAATTCTCATGTAAAGTAAAACAACCATACCTCTTCCTTCCCTCCATCAAAAATACAGACTCAAGAATACCTTTTAACAATCGTGTGGGCTTCATGTCATGTGAAGTCAGCTTCATATGTTCTCGATCATCTCAGAGTGCAGGACGCACAACAATGGGCTCAAATTAAAAGAAGCCAGATTTCAGTTGAATATCAGGAAAAACTTCCTGTTAGAGCAGTAGGATAGTGGAACCAGTTACCTCAGGAGCTGGTGAGTGCTCCAACACTGGAAGCATTCAAGAAAAACTTGGATAATCACCTGGCAGATATGCTTTGATTGTACTCCTGCACCGAGCAGGGGGTTGGACTTGATGGCCTTGTAGACCCCTCCAACTTCACTTTCCTATGATTCTATGATTCTGTGATTCATGCAAAAGGCAATTACAATGTCACAAAAGGCAATCTTTAGGAAATCTCCAGTCATATTTCTCCAATCCTGGCTCACATAAACCACGACACCTGGAACTGTCAGATAAACACGGCTGAAGCAACTTGATAGGAGGAGGGTAAAAGAACCAAGCCTTGTGACACCTTGGCTTCAGTTGGCCTACATTTTTGTGGTCTCTAGCGTACTTGACCGGATGTAAAGGAACACTGGGAGGGAGGTTAAGGTATTCTGTATCCACATGTTTTTATTATTATTATTGACCCTTGATGGGCAAAGCAGGGTTGGGAGGGGAGCTCTTATAAACTAAGGATGGTAAGAAAATTTTGAAGCTTTCTCCCAGTTGTGCCTTGTTAATGCCAATATCTCTTCCAAGATTGAGTTTCTACGTAAAGTGGGGGGAAATCGCTATGGAAAATAGGTGCAGATGAAAAGCTAAAAAATTGGAAAGCCTTAAGCACCACATCAGCCTTTTCTTTTCCTGTCTGCAACAGCCCCCCTCCTGCTTCTTTGTTAAAAATAAGTTTCAAATTGGAAGCTGTAGACTCAGAGGTGTAGCCTTTAGATTCCAACCCTGGTGGTATAGATTGGAGAAATGGTATTCCGGTATCACCCACTGTGTGAGTGAAAAACTAATGTTGGCGTACCAAATTTGCAAATCCGTCCTTCAACAATTTTCAAGAAGATTCAGGGTTTCCTGCGGAAACCTCTCTCCTCTCGTTACTCCACCACCCACGAACAGCAGAGTGTGCCTTAGAGGAAGGCAACAATTTTCCATTGACATAAGGAAAGATGCCCTGAATGTCTTATTTTCCGGACAACTTTCTCTACTATAACAGACAAAGCAGGAAAACTAATCCCTTTGTAAAGATAATGATTTACCAGCTTTTCCCACTTGGTCCCTGAGTTGTAATACCGGGAGGACTGCAAGCATTAGATGGGGTTGCACAAGGAGGTTTTTCTCTCTGCAGAAGACGTGGAGCCATGCTGCTCATCATATTCTCTGTTGCTGCCCGAGAAAAGACTGCAGCCAGGTGTCAGTGGAAGGAGCAGGTAATTTCTAAGCATAGCCAGTGGACCAGTTCTGCTTTCCAACTGTCAATATGGTTGCCATTAACAACTGTGTGTTGACATGCCAATTCTGACCTCTGGCAACCCTTTTCAGGGTTTTCTAGATAGACTCAGAAATGGTTTACCATTTCCTTCTTCTGAGGGTGTCCTAAATTGTGCAGCTGGCCCAAGGCCACGCAGGCTGGTTCTACTTGCAGGAGGCATGGTGGGGAACTGAACTCTCAACCTCTGGCTTTGCCGTCAGATATCTAATCCACTGAGCTATCCAGCCACTCACGAGCTATCCAGACGGTAATGGTTGCCATTATCCTGGTCTGAAAACAGAGGAACCCAAGACTTCTAAAGTTAAAATAAATGTGAAATAAGAGTAGATATTGTAAGTGGAAATAACTACTATATAATTGCAAGGAATTCCTATCCACCTATCTACTAAAAGGGACAGAATAAAATGAAGTATTTTTAGGTGTGGGTTTTAAATGAAGTATTTTTAGGTGTGGGTTTTATGGGGTAATACACACTCAGGTATTCTTAATGTTTCATAGGAAAAGATCTAACAGACTGTGCAGATCAGTCACTATTAAAGCGTTTCAATTTTCAGATGATTTTATTCTATTACTTGCTTTTATTTTAATACCACAATCTATGGTCAATATCAATAAGCCTGAATTTATTTGCACCACCTCCCTCTCTAGAAACCACACAAGTTGCATCAAAACCTTGGCTGGCATTAAGATGTTTTCTTTTCTTTTCTTTTCTTTTTCTCCCCAAAATTCACTATAGCATTGGCCAACAAAGGCCCGATTACATCACTCATTTGGAACAGAAAGCTTCTGCAGCTGCTTGTGTAATAAGATGGGGATCTGGGTTGATGAAATTATCATTATTACAAACTTTTTTTTTGTTTAATTCTTCCAACCCAAGCTATATGCTAAAAACCTTCTGGAGGAAGGCAAACAGAAGAAAATAATGGAACTGTTTTATTCTCTAGGTATTCATTTTTAATCCAAAAACTAGGTGTGTGGGGGGGGAGTAAAGATCTAGGGGGAAGAAATTGCCCCATTACCCTGCATATCTTCTTGTTACTGTAGCGAAGCATGAAAAGCAAAGCACAGTGCCACAGAAATGGCAGATGGCATTAAAAGAAAAAGAAAGAGATGGGGGTTCAAGGCTCAGAAACATTTATTCCATTTTTACCCTCAAAATGCTTTGCGGTCCTAATTAATCCAAGAGCAGTGCACAATTAGGCTGAGGGTAAGGAAAATACGCTCACATCCTCAATCAACTAATGTGGAGTGCCAGCAATTTATTTATTTATTTATTTGCAGATAAATGACGTTGAGAGCTGGTGGCTCGTATCCTGTGGCTTTCTATACATCCATTGAAGATGATTTTCAGCCGTCAACCCCTGACATGACAAACAGCTCCAGCATCTTGAAACGCACTTTCAGTCTGAGTAGCCTAATTGAGAATTGAAGCATTCATGGGGGAAACAACGGGCAGCTGTACCTTTTAGCAGCTTAACTTTTGCTCTGAGCAGAAAATTAAAGAAACGCATGACGCAATGGAACAAGAAGGGCATGGAGACAAAATGGGTTTCATGGGGGAGGCATCTGAATTCTAAAGTTATGATTTTAAAAAACTCTCTGTGTTGCATCTAATTCTATTAGACTTAGCATAAACTTTCAGTTCTTGCACCAAGATGATTCTGTCCACCATCACATTGGGTGAGGGGGAGGTTTTGCATCTTCCTCTCCCATTTTCAGTAGAAACGAGAAAGACTTAAAAAGCAAATTGGATTGGGAAGCAATAAAACAGAGGATGATTGTCAGGGTTTATAAAAAAAAACAGAAAAGAAAAACACTGCACAATGAACAAGGTGCACACGTCTCAAAGCATAATCAAGACCTCCAAATGCACTGGAAATTATGGCGTATGCAAGCCAGCACCACTGAAAACGTATCCGGAACTTTTGGGAGAAAGACAGAAGATGCAGCAAACTAAAGGGCTGCTTCTGTCTCCGCCCAACTGTGTTGATGAAGGTGGTGGTGGTGAGATTCAGAGAGAAATTCATACATAGCAGTGCCACATATCACCTGGTCTGATGGGTTTTGGATGAATTTTAAACGTGCCACCCAGTTCTTGTTTAGACCATCAGCTTCCCTGGATTTTAAGCTTTCACGGCATATTGTATATGTGTTGGGGCAGCCTTTCTAGAACTGGCGATATACAGCAAAACATGGAGTCGGTGTCCGAGGCAACTGGTCTGTGAAAAACAAATCTTTGTAACTGGCCACTGAGAAAAAGTATGAACATTCCTGATGCAAGATATGGTAAACTGTAACATCTTTGTCATAGTTATGCAAGGGATCAACTTGGGCCTCAATTCAAATCCACACTTAGCCATTTGATACTGTCCATTTGAAGAAAAGTAGTCGCTCTCATTCCTAATTTTCCTCTATGGAAAAAAGGGTTGTTGAATGAGTGAATTAGAAGATAAGCCTTTTTATATCTTAGAGCAATCTTGCCCTAAGATAGTTGCGTTAAAAGAAGGCTACTTATATATTATGCGATATAATCCATGCCAAAGTCACAAAAGTATACAAAAAGAAACCTAACCTTCTCCAGCCTGGCATCTTCCGGATGAGTTCAGCTACAACAGCCATCATCTGCAGCAAGCACAACCTTCTAGGCTATATGTCCTGGCATCACTACAGGAATTATAATGCATACAATGTGGAGCCTTAAACTTGCTGCCAGACCAGAGAAAGTCAGGCAGAATTTATGTTTCATTTTGAACTAACAAATTTCACCACAAAGGAAGAGCAAACCCTTAATTAACCCTCACCCCATGATAGCTGATTTGTATTAAATTCATTCAAATTGGCCCCACGGGGGTAGGGAGATTTATGCTGTCCTAGAACAGGTACAGAAGGAAAGATAACATTGGTAAGTGAGGCCCGACTCTTTGTAGAGTAAGCTAACACTGCAGTTATCGAAACTGTACTATAGGTTCCACCTTAGAGGAACAGAAGAACATCACAGGGATTAAACCAATGTAAAACACACATACAGGCATCACACATGAGCACACGCACCCACCCACCCAAAGAAAAAACACCGCCGAGAGCCAAATTAGATTTGATACCAACAGTGCCAGATGTTGAAACCCGATCTGCCACTCTCAAACCGAGTAGACAATGGAAACCGAAGCACAGTCTGGATGAACAGGAGGTCGGCCTGAGAGCTCAACAGTCTGACCTGCAACTTACTAGACAGTGCCCGGATCCCACCGGGTTGATGGCTTCTTTTAAGCCTAATTTAACTCAGCTTCAAGCCAAAGCCATCACAACGTGAGATGTTATCTCTATATACTTCAAGACAGCAGTAGGGCTCTTTTCAGAATGTAAAAGCAGACTGGCTGGATCAGAGCAGCGGTTCAGCCTTCTTCTCCTGTTAGTGGTCAGCCAAATGCCGCAGGGAAAAGGTCACAAGCAGGACAAAAATGAAAACAAACAAAGATCTCACCATCTTGACCAAGGTCCCATTCTCTTTAGGCTGGGCTGGGCAAAGCATGGTCTGTCTGCTGGCCACCACCCCCCCACAAGCCCAAAATGTGGGCATCTCAGCACTCCTGGGTCCCCATTGCCCACTCCCTCCGCACAGTCTTGTTCTGGTAATTGTTAAGAAGTCACTTTGTTTCCTATGAGGGCTATTTTGCCATATTTTTCCCCTGCAACCCTGGCTACATGATACCTCTCAAAACTGTAAGTTTTAAAAAAATCATTTTGGCCACTGGAAGACACAACAGGGCTTTTAAGAGTTTAAAAAGTAGAAGCTTTTAAAAAAAATTAAGGGGTGGACACAGTACAGAATCAGCCATCCAAGCTCCAGGGCTAAGGATGTCTAAGATCTCAGACCTCTGGAAGTTGCCCACCCCTGTATTGATTGCAATATTTACTTAGATATCTGTTTTATAGTCTTCAGTACCATACTGCTGGATCGCAGCTGTAACAAAAATATTAATCCCTTCCTGCACCCCAATAAGTGAATGTGTCAGTTCAGGTTTTGGTCTGTATTACTTTTGAGAATGCAAGGGAAAGAGAATCTGCATGAAAAATGTGAAGACACATTTTCCTTAATCTACACTTCTTTGTACACTTAATATAATGTCCTTTTGTATGTACCCCCTCCTGATGTGAATTTTTGTGCAAATTTCCCTAACACGTTTTTTTAATTGCAAGCTGCCTCGCATAATTATGAAAAGAGCAGATTTTGGCATGCGACCGTACTCCGATTTGTATTCAGGCAAACTTCAGACTAAACAGTCAACCCCTTCCTATTACAAGCTGCTCTTGCAACTGCTGGACCGAGATGCTTTAATTCTGCTATTCTCCCCTGCGCCCCCCCCAAACACAAAAAGAGGGAAATTAAGACAATACTGAAAACTAAATAAAATGAGAAATTCACAGAAAGAATGAGAAGATGAATTGGGTATAATACAACAGATGGGAGGGTGGTTTGTAGGCAAGTCTCTGGTTTTTACAACACAGCCTGCATCTGCTACTAATGATGGTAATAGACTGATTTATTAGCAAATCTGAGTAAATTAAGCCAGACGAGTAGGCTGTTTCTTTTCCAGCTTTTAGGGGGAAAGTAGTATCAGCCAGCAGGTGACTGGTTACATCACAGGGATAACCCTGTTTAATATTCAAGCAGGATTTATGTTAAGACTGCAAATGTAACGGAACAGTTGTGGGTTCTTTTTAAAAAAAAAAATAAAATAAAAGGGACCATATCAGTTTTGCAGAAAAGGATTAACAAAAATGATCCAAAATCCAAGATCTTTGTTTCTATAGCATCGTGTTATTGACAAAAGAAACCAACATTAGGAAATATAGGTGCAGCATCTTGATGTTAGTCTTTAATGTCTTTTACAGCCACAGTGATCTCAGGTCTAACCTATATGGTACACGTTGGGCTTCAAAAAGGTTTTGATGAGGGAAGGGTTTGGACAAGTAGCGGATGGGAAAGAAGTGCATAACCACTGAACTGCTTCCAGATCTTCCTTTCTGGATTTTATTTCCCTTCTAAAGGCTCTAGGGATCTCTGACATGCATCCATGTGTAATGTGTAGCTAAATCCCAACAGTCTGTTTACTGTCAAGTCAGAACCAATTTACAGAGACCCTACAGAGCTTTCAAGGTAAGTGACAACAGTTTGTAGCTGACGCTGAATTCTACTGGGAAACAAAAAAGCTGGAAGCCTTTTTTGTTTTTTATAGTGACAGTGAGCGAAGAAGTTAGGATCCTCATCTTAATTTTAAAAGCTGAACATTAGCTCAGTGAAACTAACGTTTATCATGACTTAGGCAAGATGTTTGGGACTTTTATGTTCCTTTTGCACCACCTTTAACTCAGTGATATCCAGTCTAAGGAAGGAGTTGGAAGCTGGCTTCTGTCTGTGATATTTTACTGGTTTGATGCTGGTTTAACTCTCTTTGTTTTTTGGACTGTAAGATTCATCAGTAATTGCCAAAGAAAAATTGCCTTTAAAATATGTCCACAATCATGTCCAAGTTGTTACACTGATGCCCTGCTTGATGATGACCTCATTAGACGAGGAAATCGCTTGACAACTAGTTTTTTACGATCGCTATTGTGATTGCAAAATGATGATTGAATGGGTTTTTTTCATTTGACGATCGGTTCCCTGCTTCGGGAACTGATTTTTCGCTTAACAACGATCAAAACAGCTGACTGGCGGGTTTTCAAAATGGCCGCCTGCTGTGCAAAATGGCTCCCCGCTGTGTTTTGGGACGGATTCCTTGCATTACAGGCACTGGAAAATGGCCGCCCTATGGAGGATCTTCGCTGGACGCTTAGGTATTTCACCCATTGGTACGCATTGAACCGGTTTTCGATGCATTTCAATGGGCTTTTTACTTTCGCTTGACGACGATTTCGTTCTACAGCGATTTTGCTGGAACGGATTATCCCCGTCAAGTGAGGCACCACTGTATATACATTTCCAAATCAAGTCCAAGGGTCCATCAAGGCTGAATAGGAACAGTCTGGTTCACATTGTCTTCAGCCACTATAAATCAACACAAGGACCAAAAGTCTTCACTCAAAAGCTCTGTTGAGATGTAGTGGAGTTGGAAAAGTTGAAAAGTGTTTTCTAGTCTTATCCACCAACTGCCTGCTAAGGAGATCTGCCTCATGTTTCAGCAAAGAACTGTAACTCAGAGGTAGAGAAAATGCTTTGAACACAGAAAGTGTTTGGCATCTTCCGGTACACTAGGGTGAACCAATGGGCCAGTGGTTTGACTTGACAATTTACTCTGTTACTTTGGAAACCACAGGACTAGCAAAGCATGGTCACTTAATTTAACTAAGTAATTGGTTATGCAACTCTTTATGGCTCCCACCAGTAGCTATTACAAATAATACATTCTCAGTAGCTTTTCAAGTGACTTGTTACTTTGTCATTAGATTTTTAAAAAATCAGTAAGAAAGAAAACGGCTTATAATTTTGAAAAGAACAACAACCCCAAAATGCTCCTCCAAAGCAATGATCAGAAAGGAGCAATTTTTCCCTTTTTATGCTGAAAAACAGATTACACAGACATCACTAGCTGCTAAACTATTTTCATAAACCAACCACCACTATGCCCTTGTCAACCCAAGGTATGAAATGGTATACATAATTAATACAGCTACTTCATTATTTCCATAATTCAACTCACTTCCATGGAACACGGTGATTCTTTGGTCTTATGCAAGATGAAACAAAAGCAAAACTAGGTCAGCACAACTGATCATATGATGCAAGATGTTTCCAACAAATGTTTATGATTTGTATTTGAGTTACATTGGATTTAGTTAGTTCTCAACTAGCAACTCATACTTACCTATCTCTTTAGGTGCTGCTTGATGAATCTACATCTGTGCCATGGAGTATCTATGCAAAATTGCTTGAAACCTAGAGAAAAGAGAGAAAAGTTTTTAAAAGTACTTTATCATGCACCATGCCAGGCTGGATTTGATATACGTTCAGAATTTCAGTCATGAGTTCAATCACTATCTGAAATACTCCTATTAATGATGTAATTTTCTGCAAAAGTACTCTCCTGGCTTGCTATAACTTTGTACATATATTTCGTGGTCATGTCACCAAGACTGATTCCACTTCGGATGAACCTTCACTCACTGACAATTCAAGTGTACAGCAATATGCACCTTCAGGGACAGAGATAAGGTGTTTTGCCTATACAATGCTGCAGGATGATAAACTAGGGTTTGCCACCAGGGATGCAGATGGCAAAAACTTTAATTTCGGTTTTGACTTCTTTCAGGAAGTGCTTTTATCATTTTTGTTTGCTTCATGTACTGGTTATTTCATTTTATAGGAAAAGGAGCATCTCTTTCCAGTAATTTTGTTTCATTTGCTCCAAAATGAGGGGCAAGGCAACAGATTTCTAAAAATAGGTAATATCCCCCCCAAAAAAAAAAATGGGAAAAGGCAACAGAGAATCAATCTACTCCAAAAGCAGGCAGTACATGAAAAAGAAAAATCATGCTCAGACCTATTCAAGCAGCCTGGTGACCCACTGGCACAGGCACACAACATGAACTCAAGCCCCCGTGCTTTTTTTTTTGTCTCTGTATGCCGTACATCTCAAAACTGAATCAGAAAAAGTAGTTGAATTAGTTTTGAATTTAGTTTTAAATTTAGCAATTCAAGGCAAGAAAGGTGAAGTTAGAGGTCCTACAGTCCAAGGTTAGGTATGTAGCCTCTATATCCCTATTTCTCCTTAAGATAATTCTTCTAAGTTTAGAAATGCCTCTTCCGCAACCATTTTTTCCTCTCTTTTTGGCCAAAGGGCCCCATGAATGTAACTACTGTACAAGCCCAGTTCCCCATCTGCTTGCAGTTACAAGATTAAAAAATTAACAAGTCTAACATGTTATAGGCACCATACATTTGCATGATTCTTTACTTGTTAAATATTTCCTTCTGAGGAATATAAGCCTGAAGAAGATGCACAAATGGGAAAAATTCATAAGTACTTTGGAGAAAATATGTAAAATCAGAATATCTACAGAAATAGTGACCATGTGGTTCAGAGTAGGGGGAAATGTTTTTAATGGCTGAAGATAAGGCCATTGTACTTTCAGGTTCCTAGAATTATTGGCTGAAATGTTGCTTAGCTTAGTAAGTTCTACTAACTAGAGTATGGCCATTGAAGCAGTGAGGATTTGGTGAGTCAACCCCATATTCTTTTGAGTCAAAAGGCAGAAACCCAGCTGGAAACTGTGAACAATGTACATTGCCATTTATTATATACATAATTTGTAATATACACGCATGAACCTTTAATCAATGTTTTAGAAATTCAAAAAGTTGTGTACAGAGGGAAATGAAACAGATACCAGGCTATTCCATTTTTAAATAAAAACATACTTCTTTTTTTCCACTTTCATTCCCATTTGTTGCCTTTTGTGATGTGTCTTTTCAGATTGCAAGCCTGTAAGCAGGGGCCGACTTTCTTTCAATTTATTGTTTATAAGATACTCCAAGAGAATATGTGGGTTGAAGACCAAAATGCTAAAAAATAAAGGCATTTTGTGACATGAATACTTTGTGCAAAGAATACTTTGCAGCAACCATATAGTTCTCTGACACAAAACATAATGGTGACCCAGCAACCATGATACCATAATTCAATCCTTAATGGACTATGTTACATTTTATAATACAGTATTTGTTCCTTCCAGTACCTTGAATAGTTTTTTAAAAACTTGCAATAATAAACATCATGTGCTGTTAAATCAATTCTGACATATGGCAACCTTTTTTAGGGTTTTCCTGGTACAGAATACTAGAAAGTTGTTTAGCATTTCCTTCTTTGGGTGTGTGTGTGTGTGTCCAAGGACTTTGTAGCTTGCCCAAGGATACACAGGCTGGCTCTTGTTTATTATTTAATTTAATTTATATGCCGCCCACTCTGCCCAAAGGTCTCTGGGCGGCTTGCAACAATTTTCTCAGGAGGCACAGTGGGGAATTGAACCCTCAAGCGCTGGCTCCCCAATCAGAGACCTAAACCACTGAGCTATCCAGCCGGCTATCACTTGGAATGATAAATATATATTTTGCAACTCTACAGCCTGAAAGTTTCTCCAGAAGCCAACTGAATTTGGACAAAGAAACGCCTGCCACAAGTCTGCTGCTCTTAGGAGCCATGCTTGGTTATAGAGCTCCACCTAGGGGAGATGTCAGTAATAAAGCCACGGGGAGGAAACAAAACGCTTGGTAAACTCTTTGTTCTTGCTGATCTCTTAACTCAGAGAGAAAAATTAAAGCCCTGCTTAGACAAAAAGGGCTATTTTTCCCATCATTATTTCTGAAATTTGCATGAACTGTGTGTGCCCAAACTAGGTCCCTCAGCATCCTTCGGACATCTTCCATTTTGCTGTTAGCCTTTTAAAACGGTATTGCCCAAAAGAAGGCACAGCGTTCCAAGTGAGGTCAGACCAGGACAGAATGGAGTAAACCATCTACTTCTCATGGTCTGGACACTATACTTCCATTCACTGTTCATGCAGCCCAGAACAGAATTTGCTTTTTTTAAAAAAAAAGTTGTCATATGAACCTGCTGCTTTCATCTGTCTTCAGATGAGTCTGGAGAGATATTGACTACTGTTCATTAAAGTGTACACTGAAATAAATTTGTTAGCCTTAAAGGTACAACAAAACTTTTTTGTTTGTTTATTTTAACAAACAAACATATTTGTATGAGCTTGTAGACAAAGGGCCTTTTCGGCAGCTGCCCCCAGACTATGGAATGCCCTCCCGACTGAAATTCGTCTGGCGCCGACATTGATGACATTTCGGTGCCAGGTCAAAACCTTCCTGTTCCAGAAGGCTTTTAATTGAAATAACATCAACTGTGGGTCCTGATGGCAATTTTAATTGTATTTTAATCATTTTATCTTTTATTGTATTTTAATTGAATTTTAATTGTTGTAAGCCGCCCAGAGACCTTTGGGTAGAGTGGGCGGCATATAAATTAAATAGATAAATAAATAAATAAAATATTTAAGGGAACTTGGAAACAATCTGATACAGTTAACATGTGAATGTAAACTTCCTTAGTAATAACTTAGACTAATGGTTGTTGTGGGTTTTTTGGGCTCTTTGACCGTGTTCTGAAGGTTGTTCTTCCTAACGTTTCGCCAGTCTCTGTGGCCAGCATCTTCAGAGGACAGCACTCTGTGCTTAGACTCATTACTTCTGACTAACACATGAAAAGGCTCTAAACCCAATGTATATATTATAAGACTTTTTTTAAGAGTAAAAAATTATGTTAACATTAACAGGAAGTTTACTTGTTAAAACGTTAGTTTTGATATGCCTTTAGCCATGGGTCCTTTTTTAGGAGAAAGGCAGGATAAAAATTCTTTAAATTAATAAATAAAATAAATGTCAGCCCATAATCCCCCTCCCTAGAAGGAAAAGAATCTATACCTTTTTCAAAACAATAATACTAGGTAGCTGAAGTTGCCCACCTCTGGTTACACACTTTTAGCGTAAGTTTACTTGTGTAGTCTGCCTTTAGGTTCTGCACCTTGTCAGCAGTTACAAGGTAGCTACTGTACTGAGATTACAGTAACCAATTCCTATGACTGTGCAACAACACACAAATAGGTTAGTCTCTCATTGTTTATGTTTGAAAAGTAATGCTGCTTGGAGTAAAACCATTGTCCAACTGTTTCTGAGTCAAATGAAAGTGGGATGATTTGCACAGTCCCTCACCCTAAAGGCTAGACTAGAAAAGACGACTAAACCTACTGCAGGCTTTAGACATCCTGCAAGTGGCTAGAAGTATGTCTGTTTGAATGAAACAGAAAATGAAAAAAATTAAGAAATACGAAAAAAAAGAACGAAACCTCTCTTTGTGCAGGTTGGGGTCCTTTTTATTGCAGAAACGGCTGAACTGGCAGATGCAGACAGCTAAGCTGCTACATTTTGAATCCAGTTCATTTTGACCACTTTAGGACCACTGCAAATTTGTCTATTGGAAGGAAAAGGAAAGTGAAATGAACATGGTGTGTGTGTGTGTAGTGATGGGGACAGATTGCTTCTTTTTGTTGATCCTCAACTGGTTATGAGGCATCTTACACCTATGGCTCTCTCTTCACTTGCACAGAACATTATGGAATTTTCTATGGCAGAGCTTTTCGTTGTGTTGGAACGAACTGCACGTGAAGAGCTTCTTGCCTTTTAATCTCAATTTCTAGTTTGCTCTTGTCTTTTGCTAAGGCAACCCCGAATCTATTCACACTTGCCTAATATTATGTTGCTATCCATGAGCTGTAATCCATTTTGCTGTGGTGTAACATGCCTTTGACAGACATTATGCCCAGTCAAGGCAGATTGTGCAAGTCAATTATGCGGTCGGTCACTTGGTTCCCATTGTGACTGATTGCATAAGGAGCTGATGGAAATGCTTCCCAGATAGAATTTCTACTTGGCATTATTGTAGCTACTGTGGCCACAATGTCAAGTTAAGTCCATGCAGTTATACAACAGGATTCTGGCCACAAACTGATACTAAAGAATACAGTGTTTACCCGAAAATAAGACAGGGTCTTATATTAATTTTTGTTCCAATAAACACATTAAGGCTTATTTTCAGGGGATGTTTTATTTTACAGTCATGTTATCTTATTCTAGTTGCTGCACAATGGTGGAGGACAGGATTTCACTTAACTGGGGCTTATTTTTTGAGTAGGGCTTATATTACAAGCATCCTGAAAAATCATACTAGGGCTTATTTTCAGGTTAGGTCTTATTTTCAGGGAAACAAGGTATTATGAAACAATATATGACAGATTTTCTCTAGAAAACCTAAGCCCTGTGATTCTTTTTCCCTGTCCCACATCACTGTATGTGCCTTGTTTAATCCATTTCAAGACACCAGCAAGCTTTTGGGTATGAGTGAATCGAGTGTATCAGGTTTCTGCATGCAAGTATACTTGCAGGCTGGTATTTTAGCATACAATAGAAACCTGCCTGAGGAATTCTGCCCAACCCGACACAGGAGGGTTGGTGTGATCACCTCTGAAAGAGGTACTCAGCTGCTGTGTGGGTTTACAGT
Organism: Pogona vitticeps; assembly: GCF_051106095.1. Taxonomy (NCBI): domain Eukaryota; kingdom Metazoa; phylum Chordata; class Lepidosauria; order Squamata; family Agamidae; genus Pogona; species Pogona vitticeps. The sequence goes on along the minus strand of NC_135793.1, from coordinate 5,860,209 downwards.
GACTCTATATCTTCAAGATTGCCAGAGGTTACTGCATGTGAACACCAACCATCCATTCCGTGAATGGGAGGCAATTTTATTCTAGAACCAATCAACATTCAGCCAAAGATCTCCAAAAGTACTGTACAAGTTGTCAAATCTTTGAGAAGTGGCCAGGACTTGGACTTTCTCTGTACTATAGCTGACATGCATCGGGGCAACTGTCATGTTTCAGAATGTGGCAACTCATATTAATTTGCTAGATTACTTTTAAAGAACAGACTTTCCCCCATTCAAACCCGACTGATTTCAAGCAATTAACAGAAAATTATGCAGTTCTACAATTGTCTTTCAAGGACTCTTCAATGTAAGCTACATAGTTTGGACACTATATAATGGTTAGCACTTGACTGAGGCTTCAGATAACCACATTTCAATCCTTACCAAGACAACGGACTGACCAGGTGGCTTTCAGAACCTCAGTCTCTGATCCTGACTTACCTCACTGGTTGGTGTGACATTAAAGCAGGCTAGACGAAAACCATATATGCTCATTAAATGCAATTCATTTATTTGATTTCTATCCCGCCCATCTAGACCAAAGGTCTACTCAATATATCATAAAGTAGTATGTAATAACTGCTTGAAAAAAACAAACAATTATAGACCTCAAAAGAGCCAGGACTATTTCACCTACCATATATTTCAAGTACCCCGGTAAAAAGCTAAGTGCAAATGCTGCAAGTAGGGGTGGAGTCAGCATGCATCATAGGAGGCAAATTTGCCAGAAAGCAGGACTTATCTATGGCATCTTGTCAAATGGCAATCCTAAGATTTGTACTCTGTATGTAAAACAGCCCATAGTAAACTGTTTTAGAGTGCTTATTTCACTGTAAGAATGATAACACAACAAGGGGAATGGAGAGGATATTAACAACCTTAAAAATTACAGAAAGGGAAGAGGCTGAGGATGGCAGAAAAGAGTCAACATTATGCATGTCAGAAACTGTGTCAGTCCTTTCCCCAGCCACTGCTTTAACTACCTCCTCATTTGGGCAGAGAGGTTGAAGTACAAGTCTGTCAGCACAAAAGCATGTACAGCTTACTACGGTATAGTCAAAGAACTTGCAACGCTGTGCATATTCAGCATAAGCCCTTCTTTTGTTTCAACCGTCTGTGGCCAATGTGTATGGTGAAGATTAAAAAGCACAGAACACAGATATTTAGAATAAATTGATGCAAATGTATCTGCCCATAACATAGGTAACGATATAAGAAATATGGCTTAAGATGTGGGAAGAATGGCTAACTTTCAAACTGCTGCAGCCTTCACTGGGTTTAATTTTTCTTTAAAAGAACCATCAGAACCTTAGCCCTCAATTTCAGAGATATTTCTGAGTGACATAGGCTGCAGCCCTGGAGATAGCATGTCTTTCCCTCTCTACTAATATCCATAAAATTCTTTAAACACACATACACACCCAAGTCCATAAAGCTTTACTCATTTTTCACATTACCCCATTACCATTCTGATCCAAAAGTCAAGGAATGCCTATGTATTCCTCACAAAACTAACGGTAAGTTCTCCACTTGTCAAAAGAGCTACAACCTCCTTCACATTTCTGACATGAAAGGCTGCTATCCCTCTCAGTTGTCCAGTGTAATTTGTTCAACAGATCTTTATGCCGTAATGAATCGTATCAATGTTAGGATAACCAGCAACCTCCTTTTTGGTGTTAATGACAATCTCTCTTAAAAATTTCCTTAGGTCCTATCAACTCCTCTCTCTTTCTGTCTATGTCTATAAATATATATATAAAGAACAATAAAATGTGTCTATGTATACATATACTGTACATACCCCAAAAGAGTACATACTCTAAATCCAACATTAGCCCTAACTGCTAGAGTAGGTGTATTGAAATTAATGAGGCTTGTTAATAACAATAATGTGCTATCAAGTTAATTCTGACTTATAGTGGCCCTTTTCAGGGTTTTCTAGGTACTCAGGAGTGGTTTTCCCTTCTTCTGGAGGCACCTGAGACTGTGCAGCTTGCCCAAGGCTACACAGGATGGCTCTTCTTCCTGGAGGCCCAGTGGGGAACTGAACTCCCAACCTCTGGCTCCAGAGCCAGAGACCTAAACCACTGAATTATGGAGCCAGCTATGAGACTTGTTAGCCACAGCTAATTGAAATCCTGTTGATCTCAATCGGTCTCTTCTATCTCGGACTAACATTGTACATAACCGACACCTGTGTGGGTGTGAGTGTGGATTTGTCTGGGTTAAATGAAATTTTCAGTTGATAAAAAGAATTTAAAATCAACAATTGAAAATTCAATTCGTCGTATGATGCCCTGGCGCACACTTGGTCATAGGAATAAGAGTAAAAAACCAAACCCTAAATTCCCAAACAGTAATACAGCATCAGTTCTATTAAATAAAATGGGTCAGCAAGGTGACACGTGTGTAGTGTATGAGAGACATAAATTAATTTGTAGGTCTGTGTACCACAGGATGGCAACTACTCCCTCAATATGTTTGTATAATGAAAAGGCTGCGTGTTTCTCCTGTTTTCCTATTAAAACATGCCAGCTACCACTACAGCAACACTTTTAAATTTTAAATACGAAGAATCCCCATAATTAATGCACACGGGTAACCCCCTTTAGAGCCACATAACACCTCTACTTTGGGAAGCTGAGAAACCTTTTTCTACAATTAGTCACAAAACTAAAATATAAAAATATCAACAAGGTAGCTTCACCTCAACCTGTTATTTAAAAAAGAGCCACATTACTTGAAGAAATACCCCTTTCAAATGGTTTCCCTTGAATTTTGAATAGTCTGTACTGAAAGGAGGAGCAAACCACTTCCCAGTAGTCACAGACAACTATTAAATCTCCTTCCTTAAGACCAGATACTTCCTCTTATTCCTTAAATGAGATTCCAGGAGGCGATGAAAACAGATCCCTTTCTTATACTTCTAACACACACAAAAAGAGAACCTGCACTCCCTCAAGTTACTCTCAAGAACATCTAGTCCTTCTCTGAAATTTATTCTGATCCTAAACTTTCTCACTCATCTCTGTTTTATAAGATGCTCTAAATCTTATTAAGATGTTGTACACTCTGTAAATAAATCACACATTGGGGGGGGGGGGAGAGAAACTAATAGTCCTTACAAGGACTAAGCACAACCACACACACATACATGTGTGTGAGTATCTATCTATCTATCTATCTATCTATCTATCTATCTATCTATCTATCTATCTATCTATCTATCTATCTATCTATCTATCTATCTATCCACCCACACATATAAGCACATACTGTATATACATACATACACAGAGACACATATATATGTAGTTGTGTGTGCACACACATACACAGAGAGCACTTGGTGACCTAAGAACAGCCACCTATTTAGCCCCTAGTTACACCTAGACCCTAATTACATTATAAAATATAGATTATACATATAACCTATATATTATATAGATTATATGTATACATAATATATAATACCCATAATCTATATATAATAATCTATAACATAATAATCTATATATTATGTCATTAGGGTCTAGGTGTGCATACATACTTACACACACACACACACACACACACACACACACACACACACACACACACACACACTTGGTGGCCTAAGAACGGGCCCTTCTCTAGTCCCAGGGGGTGGCCCTGGGTTCAAATCCCACCGGGCCGCAACCCCCTTCTTTCCCGGCCTAACCGACCGCCCCAGGCTCCCCACCGACGGACAAAAGGGGGGGCAGTTGTTGTTGTTTAGTTGTTGTGTCCGACTCTTTGTGACCCCATGGACCAGAGCACGCCAGGCCCCCCTGTCTTCACAGCCTCCCAGAGTTGGGTCAAATTCGTGTCGGTCGCTTCGGTGACACCGTCCGTCCATCTCCTCCTCTGCCGTCCCCTTCTCCTCTTGCCAAGACACCCCCCCAAAAAAAACACACCCCACCTCCTGTCAGCGGAGGGAGCCGAGGCCTCCTCCCCTCCTTCTCCCCCCCCCCGCAGCCGAAACCCACCCGACCCCAAAAGGCCCTCCCTGGACCGAGAGAGAGAGAGCGAGAAACAGGGCTGGCGGGGAAGGAGCGAAGAAAGCGCCGAGCGAGCCCCGCCAGGGGGACCCTCCGAGGCGGAAGGCGCCTGGGTGCTCGAGGCCGAGGCCGGGGCCGGGGCCGGGGCGGCGCCCAGGCCTAAGGCCTCCAAGCCGGCCCTCCTCCTCCTCGCCTTCCCCGCCTCTTCCGACCCTTCGCCTCACACACGCCCCGGGAGCCCCGCCGGCCGGCCGGCCTGCCTGCCATCGCCCCCGCGCGGCCGGAGGCTCCGCCGCTGCCTGCCTGCCTGCCTGCCTGCCTCTCGCTCGCTCGCTCGCTTCCCTGCCTGCCTGCCTGCCTGCCGTCCGTCCGTCTTCTCCCGGGTCTGCCTTCCTCTCCTCGCCCGCTCGCCCGCCCGCCCCACTTGACCGGGGAGGCGCTTCCCCCTCGTCGCCCTTTCTTCTTCTTCTTCTTTTTTTTACCTCAGCGGTGCCTCGATGGAGGCAGCGGCAGAGGCGAGGTGTCGGCGGCGATGAGGAGGCGTCGGCGCCGTTGGCCCCCGGACTGAAGCAGCGGCGGCGGCGGCGTCCCCTCAGCGACCGGCCACCCGCCGCCGGGCCCGGCGTCCCCTCAGCCCGTCCGCCCGCCCGGGCGCTTCTTCCTTCAGGGCCGGCCCGGCTCGTCGTTGTCCTCCTCCTCCTCTTCGCCCGCGGCTCCTTCCCGGACGGGGCCTTCCTCGTCTTTCCCCCTCAGGACCATGGCGGCGGCGGCAGCTCCGGCGGCCGCGACCCAGCTGGAAGCCGGTGAGTCCCCGGGAGGCTGAGGGGGCGGCGGGGCTGGGCTGGGCTGGGCGCCCGTCTGTCGGCCCTCCTTTAACCGGCCCTCCTGTCCCCCTTCTTCTCCTTCTCCTTCTTCTCCTCAGAGCTCTACTACCTGATCGCCCGCTTCCTCCAGTCGGGACCTTGTAAGAAATCCGCCCAGGTAAGAGAAGCAGGAGGACAGTTCCGAGGGAAGGGGCTTCCCTTGGGAGGAGGAGGGTCGCATCCGGAATGAGGGGGGGGGGCTGAGGCTTGGACTTTTTTCCCCTCAGAGCTTGACTGCTCAAAACATTCCCCCCCCCCTCCGTCTCTCTCTTTCTTTCAGGTGTTGGTGGAGGAGCTGGAAGAGCACCAGGTAATGAGCGTCCCCAGCATATGGTTCAAAGGGAGTGGGGTGGTGGTGGATGATGGGGGTGGTGGTGGGACCTGGAAGGGGGGGGGTCGGCCTCAGTCCTCAAAAAAATGACTTTTTTACATTGACAGGGAGGCCTTTGCCCCCCCCCGTTGCCCTCCCCCACACCTCCTGTTATCCCCCCAAAAAATGACTCTTCTTTCAAAATGCCCAGGAGAAATGTCAAACCCCCCCCCAAACAGGAATAAAGAGGGATAGAAGATCTATCATATGCTCATGGATAGGGTCTCCCCCCCATAATAAGGGGGGCTACAAGATCTATAATATACCCGTGATTCCCCCCATAATAAGGAGGGTTCCAAGGTCTATTATATGCCCGTGATTGCCCCCGCCCCCCCAATAATGAGGTCTATAAGAAAGGGACTTCCTCCTCTACCTGTCTTTCCCAAAATTCGTATTACAAACAATGATTTGCTTCCTTAAATGTTTATTTTAAGGACACGGTCTGCTAAAGGGTAAATTAGGGAAGGTGTCCCGGCCCCTTTTTATAAACTTGCACACTGCTGCTTTTTAAAAGGAGGGGGGGATTTTTTTCTCTGCGGGCAGTAGTGGACAGTGAGACTGGGTAGGTTTAGGGATTGGCTTGGGTGGGAGGAAATGCCTCCTCACCTCGGGTAGCAAAGGAGAAGGCCTGCCGGAGAAAGGGCTTCTCTCAGATCCCAAACCAGGGCAGTTTTTCCATGTGCAAAGTTTGGAAAGGGTGCACCTTTATGGTTCATATGTCAGGGTTTGTTTTAGTTTTTTTCCCCCCTTCTGTTCTGGTGGGTGCAGGAGGTCAGTGGGGGGACCTGATGGGGCAGGGGAAAGCTTCCCCGCACGTTTGCAACTAACTATCCTCCCGTTTCCTCCCTTGCCTGGCCCTAGTTGATCCCACGGCGCCTGGATTGGCAGGGCAAGGAGCACCGCAGAAGCTTTGAGGATCTGGTGAGTGTGCCTTTTAAACTTCAGCATTGGGAGGGGGAAGGAAGACGGCCCGTGGCGCAAAGCAGGAAGATCTGGCTGGCACTCAGGCAGCTTCTTTCCTGCTTTCCCTACACTCGGGTGCGGAATATCTGGGCAAAGCCAGGGCGATCTTCCCTGCTCCGATCCAGGCAGCTATTGTGAAGGAACTGGGGAGGGTTATTTGAGGGCACGTACAAGGGGTTTCGGCCCAAGCCAATCACGCTGCGCCTGTCAGGCCTGAGCTCCCTGTTTGCACATGAGAGTAGCTTGCTGATTGGCTGCGGCTTTAAAGATAGGCACTGGGGGAGGACTGTGTTTTTGCTGCATTAGGAAGACAAAATACCCTGCCTTTTCACTGTAGATCAAGTCATATCCAGAATTTGCATAGACAGAAGGGGATGTTTGCTGTACAAATTGGAAGGGATTTGGTTGCTAATGTTCAAATACAAATAGGAACAATCTTAGAGGAGTACCCGAATCATTTGTAGAAACGTAAAGGCTGGATTTGTTTTTATTTGCTTGTGAAATAAGAGTAATAACACCCATTTGCAAAAAAAGCAAAATGAAGAAGCAATAAATGTTCATCTGATATAAATCCTTGAACCCAACTTGATTCCTGTTCACTTTTATCACTGTGCTGATGAAAGAAAATCATGGAGATTGGATTCAGAATGGAGGCATAGAGTGTGAATGCCAGGCACCAGGTGCATTGGTGCAAACTCATTTTGCCTAATAGAAAATACAGGGAATATATAATAGAGGGCCTTTCTGGTTCCGATTCTGAAGGGGGCTGTGCAGGCAAATGCTGAATCATACAGTTTTCAATGCTTGATTGTGATTTGCAATAAAATACTATATCTGCACAATTCAGTTGCTTATGTTGCTGGGTAGCACATTCAGTGCAAGTTCAGCACTCTGGGGTCTTCTGGATCTGACAGAAATTGCAGTTTAATAGTATAATATATGTTTTGTGGTGTGTTTATTTGTTTTTAGTTTTTCATATATATTAACATCAGTGTCTGGAGGTTAATTCTGCCCACCTCCCTAAAAAATTCTGCTTTAGGGTTTTCTTAGGCTTGGTCTGGGGCTTTTGTAGGCATAGCTACCTGGTTTCTACAGTTCCTGCTCCCCCCACCCAACATTTGTAGTTCTGCAGGTCTTGCTTTTCTAGCCTTCACTTTTGCAGCAGTAATTGGTCTACTTATTAGTATTTACTTATGTGCTAGTTTGCAATTCAGCCTGACGTATGATTGCACTGTATTTGTAACTACAGTATATTAAAAATATACAAGGGGGTTACCTTTTTATGTGTATATGTGTGTGTCTATTTAGTTTTTGGAAGTAAATGTCTTCATCTTAAGTCTGTTACTGAAGGTGTGCTGCAAAAGACTGTATTTTTGTGAGGTGCATGGGAGCTTTGGAAAATTCACGCTAGATTTTTCTTTAAGAAATATTTATATTTGTGACTACCAGCTTTGCTGATATAGAGCACCCAGCGTGCATGCTCACCTGTTAACTGGTTTTCCTTCACGTCAAATAGTACTGTTGACAGAGAATATTTGGAAGGATTTGTGATGAATCCCTAGCTCTCAATTTTTTTCTTAACACATAATCTTCAGCACAATAACAATGTGCTGTTGATATTTAGGCACATTGTACTGAGTGGTGGGAACATGGAGTGTTTCCAGTATGCTGTGTTTTTCTTTTGAAATCAGTGGTTTGTATCATTGAAATATGGTACAATACTCATATAACATATGTAACCAAGGAAGAGAAGATCTTTTTAAAGAACTTATGAAAATGACAGAACAAATGAGAGCCAGTTTTTTTTTCAAATGCTGCCTGTTTAACCTGAAAATTAAACTCTAGTAGAAACATGCCAACACAATTAGAACACTGTTAAAACAAATGATGTGAAATTACCTAAACAAATAGATGGTAAGACAAGTAATCTCTTTTCTTAAGTAGAAATTCTTTGTTAATATTTTTAAAATGTTGTAAGCACTGCTTCTCAGAATTTAAGAAAATGCCAGTGTTTTTTAAGGTTGAAATGCTATGTCCAGTTACCCAAGATTATGACCAATGGAAATCCATCAGAATTTCTCCCCCAAAAAGATAAATAGGATCCTGTAAGTCATCAGTATGAGTATTCATGATATCAAAATACTGTTTTCTAATATGTCAAGAAACTTTATTCATTTTTTATTTCATTGATGAACTAGCTTTGCACTAGAAAATAGCACTTAAGGTGGTTTACAAACTTTTTTACTTTTAGCTTGCAGATGAATAAAACCTATAAAACTTTATATTCCTTTTTAGTGTACCACTAGTATTGTTCATCTCGGTCTCTCCTATCTACATAAACAAATGCTCAATGGTTAGTACTTCTGATAGCTATTTTATTGGCAGAACTATTGTACCACAGCTTGTAAGGCAACACAACACTCTTCACAGAATTACCTTAATGTCCTATAGTCTGCAGATATTTGTCTATTCTCCAAGAGAAGACAAATACAGAAACCAATGAGTGAGAAGTTGAATGCATGTAGTTATAGTTGGTTTCAAATGTCAATTCTACAATCTACTTTTTTCTTTTCAAAAATAAGACAGCAGTTCTTAAACTTTCACCAGATATATACTTGAAAATTTATTGCAGTAAGGTGTTCTGTGAGGGTTCAACTTTGGGCTCCTCCCTTTGTGAAAAGAAATCAGGAGATTTTTGTTGTTTAGAAACAGGTGTGATATTTATTGGTGTACTCAACAAATAACCTGTCTCAATGAAATGGTTCCAATGGCTTCCATTTGTTGTCCAAGAATGGGTTCCTTTCACCAGATTTCCACGGACCCGGCCAATCCGCTGAGAAATTTGGGTTCACTGTCTGTCCTGCTTCACCTTCCATCAGCGGCACGGTGTTGTCGGCCCGGCCATCAACCCACACGGGACATCCTTTGGGTTGAGGGTCTTCCAGGGTCCTCCCTGTACCCCTTCTTCCTCATTTCATTCACCTCCATTCTAGCCTCTCTCTTCTCTCTCTCTCTGCTCTCTCCTTCTCTTCTCTCAACTTTCTCCTCCACTCCCTGGCCTCTTCCTCTCCCCAATAAGATGGTCGTGGTGGGATCCCCTTTCTTTTCTATAGTCGGCCTCCTCCTTAGACACTCTCAGTCTTTCCCATGCTCTGGACCATGGATCCTCCATCCAGATCCACTCCCAATCTGGTGGTAACTGCTCTTCCCTCCTCTTTATATCAGCTCTATCTCCAACCTCTTCTTCCGTTCCATTCCCACCATTTCCCCCTGAGTCCCTTCAATGGGTAGCTTTTGTATTCCTCCTTCTCTCTCCTCTGTCCCTCACTGCTCTGTTCTTTTGGGACAGGCTGGGTTTGTACCTCCTCTGCTGTATGCAGGAGGGACAGCAATCCGGTGAGAGGGATACCACTCTCGCCTCCTGTCTCACATGTGCTCATGAACTGCTTGACAAACTTTTGCTCTGCAGACTGAAGTGCATGCATAACTTAGATTTAATAAAATGATACTGTAATTTAGACATGTTCTCCAGGTTGTCTTTAATTGGAGAACACATATACTTTAAATAGCCTTTAACAAGATTTCAGGATCCCCCCCTCCTGCTGTTAAGCGTAGGACTGTGCTACCAGGCACTGTGGTGTACTGTACTGGACAGAGTAACGGACTAGACTCTGGAGAAGAGGGTTCGAATCCCCTGCTCCACCATGGAAACTCACTGGGTAAGTGGAACTTTTAAAGCGACTCTTTAAATATCTCACTTACCTTGAAAGGCCCTTTAGGCTCACCATAAGTTGGTTCCAACCTCGCGGCACAGAACACAACACACACACCAACCTCCATCAGTTTATATCTGTAAACTGAGATGGTGATAGCTGTACTCTGAGCGTGCTATGAATTTTTTAAATGATAGAACTCAAAAGGTTTCCCTGGAATGTGAGAGTTTAGATATGTCCTAAGGACGAGGCTCCCCAAATGTTTGCTGATCAGCAGTGTTGCATGAGTTCCTGCCAAGTAGTATACAGAAAGATTGTGTAACACAACAGATTGTGTACACTCTCCTGCCATTGCCTTGCCTTTTCTCACAATGCAGATTGTTACAGTTTTGACAAAAGGCGGTTTGTCAAATAGGACCAGTACTAGGACGATGATTTTTATAAAGCAGTGTCAGTGTGGTCTGACTTTCCTTAAAAATGGGCTACCCTTTCTCCTTGAAAAATTCCCCTCAAAATGTGACAGGTTAAAGTGCCCTGCTTAGTGACCTGGCTTAGGACCACCATTTCTATAACATGGGTTACAATGCTTGTGCTGGAGAATTATTTTTTTAAAAAAATCAGAATGTTAGTAATGCATCTATTATGATTTGTTAGAACCAAAGAAGCAAGTTAACTGGTCCATCAGGACTCCCAGCAATGTTCAGCTAGTATGTGGGGAAGGATTGTGTGGGAAACTGCTGGAGAAGTGTTATAGCAGAGATTTGCACATGCCTATTTGTGTGATAAGGACCCATTTCTTCTGATTGAGTAACTCTCCAGAACTATCTTTCGTTGCCCTGGGAGGTATGAGCCAGTGAACTTTTGGATTGGGTTTTGTGGACTTATCTGCCAGAGTGATAAAAGATCTGTACCTCATTGGCAGGCCTTTGTACTTCTGTGAATCAGTGAGTTCCTCCAAAATCTGTAGGTCTGTCTGAAAACAATTGCCAAGATTGCCTTTAATGTTTACTCAAGATGCACTGATGACATATTTCAGTTAAACCTTTCCATATGCAGTAGCATCTCGGTTTATGAACGCCTCAGTTAACGTAATTTTTGGTTTATGAATGGAAAGCCATTGAAAATAATGGCTCGGTTTACTTTTTTTTCCCACAGTACAAAGGAAGTTCCTCCAGGATGCATTGTGCCTGGAGATTTATAGTGCCGCCCTAGTTCCTGTGGCAAACCGTGTTTCGGTTTACAAATTTTTTGCATTCCGTAACTTTCCAGAGAACGCATTAAATTCGTAAACCAAGGTACTACTGTATGATTAGCCACTAAACAATTCCCGGTTCATCTTGGAGGTGCAAAGAGGCAGTCAGAGCTGCTCTTACATCTTAAAGTAAATGGCATTATTTGGGCCAAGATTTGCACAAATATTTTCATTCTCATATCTTCCCCAGGTTGAACAGAATTTTGTTTTAGATTAGCGATGGAGTAAAGGTAGTCCTGCAGATAAGGTTATGCTGCAGTTTCTGTTACTCCTCAGCATAAACAATGCTGGCTAGAACTGATGGGACTTAGAATCCAACAAAATCTGGGTAGCCATACATTTGATCAAGCTCAAATACATATTTACAGTTGTGATTTCCCTCCTCCCAATCCTACAAACTACTGGGAATCAAATACTGGTGTCTTGCCAGCCAAAACCTAAGTATGCAATACGATGCCATGCATTGCAAAAGTAAGCCTGCTAAGTTCAGTAGGTCTTACAATCAAGTTGGTTAATAAAACCTTATGTACCTCTTTTCAAGCTGATGGTGCCTCGAGTAATATTCAGTGCTTAAAACACATCATAAAATAGAGCGCCATAAATCAGAACAGCAAGCTTTAATATTAGTCTCTCCAAAACCAAAAGGAGAAGACAAACAGCAGGTCCGGAATCACTGCTAAAAACAATTCTCTTGAAAAATGTGGCTGAAGAAAACTTTTCACTGGTGATGTGTAAGAAGCAAGCAAAGAGACAGATATACCTCTAGGAGAGGGACCCATAGTAAAGTACAAAACAGATGGCAGATTTATTCTTTTGATTGCTAACTTCAGCGAACAAGATACATCATATACATTGACTCACCTGTGTTTACAGATAACCTCATCTGGCCAGTCAGTGTCATTTTTTCTGTAATACAGAAGTAAATGGATGTTTCCATTGGAATTTTCAGTGTGGAAAACAACAGTGTGTGTGGATGTCTTCAAATAAGACACCAAACGGGATCTGTCTTAAGAATAAAAACAAAACAAAACCCAACTTGGCAGCGGCAAGATTGAGTTTTATCGTAGACCTCTGTAGGTATCACACACCTCAGCGGAGGTGATGAAGCCCCAGTGGCTTAAAACTGATCATATTCCTCAAAGCTGTTAGCACAGACGCCTTCTGGGCTAGTGTATTAAGAAGGCAGTGCCCAATAAAGACGGTGACAAACCACAGCTCCTGTGGCCCAGCTGCAACAAGCAGTGATTTGAACCCAGGTCTCGTGAGTCTTCCCTCTTTTGATTATCTGCTCTAGCCTCTGCATTTGCATTAATAGTGTTGCTGGACAGAGTCTTGCAAGGATTGCACAGTGAAAAGCTCAAATTACATGGTTGTTCTGTCTGTCACATGCTTAGACATCCAAGTCACACACTCTTCAGCTCACCTGGGCAGGTGACAAATTCTCAGAAAGTTGTGAAAAGCCACTGGTGCATTTTTCTTGCAAGTGCAATATGGTGGCAGTAGGTTTCTGGCCCATGTTTCATATATAGCTTCTCCCAAAAGTGTTGGCCCCTGGCGGAACAATACCAGATCTTTGTGTTAAACTGCCTGCCTGAGCGTTTGGTCCCCCCCCCCCCCCCCCCGTTTCTCTTTCTCTGCAGCTGTTTTTACGAATCAAAAAAGCTTTTTTGTTGCTGCCTTATCTTTAGCAGGGTGTTTGCCAAACTGAAGTCTCCTGATGTTTGTTCATTAACACCTGCATGCCAGAATCAAGGGGCTTTTAGTTTACAGATGGCTCCTCTCTTTGTGGGTGATTGAGCAGAAGTTTTAGGACTTCCTGTTGAGCAAAATACCAAGTGTGAGAAACAATCCTGTTGGTTTACCTTTGTAACTGGTTCGAAGGAACTACTGATGTGTAGCAGTTTATTGGTTCTATCCCAGACTTGTACTATGGATGGCTCCAGTCTCAGATGTAGCTTTCCTTTGAAAAGCCAGAAACACACATGCAAAAGGGAGCTGGTGTGTTTTTGTCCTGTTTCTGGCTTCTGCGCCCACATCTGGGTGGCTGCTGTTGTCAACACACTGGGACCCAGCAAGACTGGTCTTAGGTTCTTACAGTGAGTCGGCAGTAAAGAGTTGTCTCGAGGTCTAACAATGACAACAGTACAAATCAGTTCACAGCCTTTCATGTTTCCTTCTAACCTGTTCCGGAACATTTGTCTGTGAGCACCATCATTTTTTAAAAAAGGAGGGGTTTATAGAATGTGGGATTCTGATGTGATTAATTTATGGAACTCCCCGCCACAAGATGTGGCGGTGGCCATTCATTTAAGTGGCTTTAAAAGGGCCCAGGCAAACCTGTGGAATGGTCTGTTGCTATTCATCATCATCACAACTGAAATGAACCTGTTCAGTGGGCTCAAACAGTGTGTGTCTATTTATATCCTGTTTATTGGTCTCCCCGAGGTATGTGGCTGGCCATGGGAAACACTGGGTGACTGGTCAGGTCCAATAAGACTCTTCTTATATTCTTAGTTGTGGTTGGAAATTCAAGTCTTTCTAACTAGATTTTCTAGCATTACTGTCCTTTTTAAATTGGTTGTGCTCACAGCAGCATGAAGAAATGTGAGAGCAAGCCCTTGGACCTATGTGGAGACTGTTATATTGCCCCAAACGCACGGAATACACACCTGAATCCATGAGATTCAGGAGGTCTATGTGTGGCCATTGCTGTGTGTACAACACTCTGGATGAAGATGTCTGGGCTAGGATTTTCTTCTTCTTCTCTTCAAAGAACCACACGTTGAGGTAGCTTACACATTTTGGATGCGGATCATTCCATCATCTGTTTGAGTTCGAAGATGCTTCAATGGCTCTGTTGCTTCAGCTTCTACCATTCAGTATTTTTAAGTGTCTGTGCTAGGCAAGGATGGAGAGTCCTCTCTTCCTTCTGTACTGCACTTAAGGAGGAGAGTGGGACTTGTCCCTCTATAAAAATGAAAAAAGTCCTTTCCTGCCCGTACAAACAAAGCAAGAATCTAAAAAGTTTGTATCTTTATGTTTTGAATGCAGGTGGCAGCCAACGCTCACATTCCTCCAGATTACCTTCTCAAAATCTGTGAGCGGCTTGGACCGCTCTTGGACAAGGAGATTCCGCAGAGCGTACTTGGGGTGCAGACCTTACTGGGTGTAGGACGTCAGTCCTTGCTGAGAGCAGCCAAAGGTAAGATCTGTGGCCTTAGGAAACCAGCATTTTATTTTAGTTCATGTTTGTCCAGAGCCCTGACGGGTAGCTTCCCGGGTCAAGATTTGCCACCCTGTGGCTGAATAATTTTGGGCAGGGTTGGAGAAGGTTTGGAGGTCTGAGTGGGTGAGCTCTCTGGGTCTCCTGCGGCCCACTTTGGTTTAAGAAAAATAAATAAATTCCACCAGCTTCAAAATCTTGTTTTGCACAGATTGTAGGCACACAGCATGGAAGGGATCGGCGTTTGCCGCGCTCCACAGAGGCAGGCCTCCCGAACTACCTGTAAACTATGGGAAGCCACCAAATGTGGGTAAGGAAAAATTCCCTGACGTGTGTTCAAATATCCATTTTGATTTAATATTAATGTGTTGACCGTTTGAACTGGATTTGTTTTTTTTTCTCCAGCCCAATCAAAAATTGATTTAACTGCTTGGCCAAAAAATCACTGCTGCTAAACAGACTGTTTTTGTTACTCTGCCCCATGACTTGTCGCAGGCCATGCCATACTGGACGAATGTCAGAGCTCTCAAGATGTTGCTCAGTCCTCCGGCTGTACATAGCTTTGGTGTCCCTAATACCCTTTTTCAATTTAGCTCTGACCTCTCTATACTGTAGCACATCACCAGAATGAAAAGCAGCATTTCTGGCTTTTAGTAAAAGGCATACTTCTCTATTTAGCCGAGGCTAAAATGTGATCTAGAGTCTCTCAAATTCTCTCAAATGTCATCTAGAGTCTCTCAAATTCCAAAGCAAGATTATCCATTCACCCAGCTTGCCTGTCTGGTATTGAATTATTCTTTAGTGCTTTGCACTAATTGGGCAGCATGAAAGTTGGATGGATGGATGGATGGATGGATGGATGGATGAATGAATGAATGAATGAATGAATGAATGAATGAATGAATGAATGAATGAATGAATGAACGAATTTACTTTATATTTTGGGAAGGAACATCCTGATGGCTAAATAAGGCAATGAATCAAATCCTGACTGTGTTCACAAAACTTCCTCTGCATCCAAAAAGGCATATTTAAAGATGTAGTATTAGAAGAGATAGTCGTGTTAGTCTGTGCAAGCATATCAGGCAAAATCCAAATATTTTTGTTTGTTTGGATTTTGCCAGATAAATATAAAGATGAAATTGTGAGAATAGTGAACCACTTGTGATTTCAGAGAGCAAAAGCTGAGGCAGCAGTGAAAGGGGAATTTAAATCTCTGTTTATCAGTTTTTTTAAAAAATCACAGAAACACTACTCTAGGTATTCCTTGTGTGTCAGATCTGGTACAGTCAGTGATGGATTGGGAAGCCTTGCTGAAACATAAAAATACTGATTTAATTTCTATAGAAACTTCTAAAAAGGACTGTAAAAACTGGAGAAGCGAGAGGCTTAACAAAGTATATTGCACTTTATTGCTAAATAGGGTTTCCCTTATTTAGTTCCCAAGATTCTGCCATTGCATAGTACAGATTGGGTGAGCAGATTGTGCCACTCATGTACCTTCTCTGCACATGGTTGTTCCTGACTCCATTGCAACCACTGTCAACCCCTGCACTAAGTTTGGGTTTGCGGTTTAATCATCTAAACAAGGACTCACAGTTGCATCTGGTGGCCTGCCATGCAGACCTCTGCATCAGTGATACCCAACATTTGCCCCTTACCATTGTATAAATTCACAGAATCAAAGAATAATTAAGTTGGAAGGGGGCTATAAGGTCATCAAGTCCAACCCCTGCTCAGTGCAAGAATCCAAATCAAAGCAGATCTGACAGAGGGTTGTCCAGTTTTGTTCTGAATGCCTCCAGGGTTGAGGCACTTGCCGCCACTCGAGGTCATTGGTTCCATGGTTGTCCTGCTCTAACAGTTAATAAGTTTTTCCTGGCGTTTAGCCTAAATCTGGCTTCCTGTGGCTTGAGCCCATTATTGTGTATAATTCAATCAGGACTGTTTACTATTGTGCATTTCCTCCCCCCCCCTCTTTTCCAGTAAATATAATCTGTGCCAGGCCGTTAACAGGATATGGACGTTTCAGCCATTTGTTCCCATCCTCCTTCTATCAGCACATCAAGATGCACAAGAGGATTCTGGGGCATTTATCCTCTGTATATTGTGTAGCATTTGATCGCAGCGGGAGACGAATTTTCACAGTGAGTTGAGCAATCATGAAATATTACAAACCAGGGGAAGATATGGGAGGTGGTTGTTTAAGTGTTGTTTTTGAAAAGAAAAAAGAGGCCTTTAAGAAGAAGATGCAACTATTTAACTAATGTTTTTAGTCAATACACTTGACTTGCCACTTTTTCAAGAGAGGTGTTGTCTAGTGGTCTTCGCTTGGTTATTTTGGGAGTACAAAAGAAGAAGAAAAACAAAGAGATATATTAGTTTGTATATTATAAACAACCTCACTTCCCTGTTTATAAGAAAGTATGTAGCCCATCCAGTGAAGAAGATAGGAAAAGGCTGATCCTATCCGTGGAGTCCTTCCTCTTAATTCTCAACAGTGCCCATCTAGGGGCCTCTGGAAGTCCACCAGCAGGGCATCAAGGCAGGGGCAAGCAAGCGTGTAGGACAAAAAACAGAAATATGGTCTGACTCTCTCTCTCGGCTCATAATGGGGGAAAAGAAAAGTGGCCCTTCTGCATGTTACACTTTGGACGGTGTTTTTTGTGTGAAACATTAGGGCTCAGATGATTGCTTGGTGAAAATTTGGGCTACAGATAACGGACGTTTGCTCGCGACTCTCCGAGGACATTCGGCTGAAATTTCCGACATGGCTGTTAGTTACGAGAACACCCTCCTTGCTGCAGGGAGCTGCGACAAGGTAGTCAGAGTCTGGTGTCTTCGGACTTGTGCACCCGTGGCCGTGCTGCTGGGCCACTCGGCTTCCATTACTTCCATACAGGTAAGTCCAGCAAACGTGTAGGGAATTTTTGCTTGCTTGCTTGCTTGCTTGTTTTGGCAGTGGGGAGGTGCTTTTGATTAACGGAGACACAACATTGCATTTGTTTTTGCCTTAAGTACACCAGGGCTGTGTCTCAAGCTTCTATGCATCAAATGATTTCTTTTTGGGGGGGAAAATCCACACTTATTTATTTAACTTTATATACTATCCCATTAGTGCAGTGTCCTATTCTGGACCTTTCATGACAAATAGAATAGCAAGATAGATAACAAAAATGCCTGTGTTGACCACCTTCAAGGCATAGGGTTGCATAGGAGACACAGCGGGGCAGGCCAAAGTTTTTGTACAGGAACATTGATTGGACCCTTTCCACGGAACTGTGGAAGGCAGGCACCCAGATGGGGACACCATGAAGAAGCTGTGCTGCTTATTTGGCATTAAAAAATCTGTAGTGCAGTGGGGATGTCTGAGTGGCCCCAAGCACGATGGGCGCATAAGATAGCCTGCGGTGAAAGCTTTGCTGACTTAATCGCTGTCTCCCGGTGACTCCACCAGGTGTGTCTATAACACCCAAATACTTAAACTCTCTGACCTGTTGGGTAGTGTTGCCATTAAGTTCCAGTGTAGCATACACATAGCAGAACGGCCGATTATGTTATAAAGCTAGGCCAGTGCGATAGCATTACAAAGTGCATTTATGGTGTCTCCCTTTTCAATCTGTAGTTTTCTCCAGCAAGAAAAGGAACAACTCGATACCTCACCTCTACAGGTGCTGATGGGACGATCTGCTTCTGGCAGTGGCATTTAAATACAATGAAATTTAAGTAGGTACAATTTGATTTCTTCCTTTTACTCTGTTCCATCCCTGGAACAGGTCATTTAACTCGGTGGTTCCCAAACTGAGCGTCAACCCAGCCCCGTGTGTGTGTGTGTGCAGAAACTTTTGATCCTTTGCCGTCACCTCCCTCTTCCTTCATGCTGGCTGGGATCCTGCCTAATGCCCTGCCCGTTCCCAGGCACAGGCCCCAGGGTGAGACATGCCCTGTCCCTGGATGCCCACCTGCATGAGAGAAGAAGAGGCAGAGGCAGCAGTGGTGGTGTCCCTTTTGCCCTGGGGAGGGGGGGGCCCTGGGATGGAGTCAAGGAAGCTGCAACTTTAAAAAGTTTGGGAGCCTCTGGTTTTAACTCTTAGATCAACTTAGTGGGAGAAGTCCAATTGTTTGTGAAGAGTCCCTGGAAGAGACAAGAATGCTAGGAAAAACTGAAGGCATTGGGAAAAGAAGGCAACCGAGGTCAAAGGCTGGATTGACTCAGTAAAAGAAGGCACAGCCTTTAGTTTGCAAGATGTGGATTTTCCTTAGGTGGGCTTCCTTTAGTTGGGACCAACAATTGAACTCAGCCCATTATGTTTCCCCTTATGGCCTAGCTGCTGCTGTGCTCTAAAGAGGTCTAACTTAACTCTTGGTAACTGCTTACCTTGGGCCATTGTGTGAGTATGGTAATATTGGAAACAAGGTGATAAAAGGTAGCCGTTGATAACTCCATTTATAGAAAAGCCAATCAGGGAATAGGTTTGTTTAGTTTCTCTTCACCTTGAAGCGTGATGGTTTAGAGGGTGCCATGAAACTGTTCCATTGATTTTTTTAAAAAGTACTGTATATGTGCAATAATATATGGTAACTTAATTTATAATACATATTAATATGGGATTATTGGGTTGGTGTGTATCTTTTTTTTTTAAACAAAGCTGTAGAAACCCTTGACTAATTAATTAAAAAGGTCTGTCCACAAATTGTTATGTGTACCAAAAGGGAGTTTGTACCCTTATTTAATAGATGTATTATATTAGTTTTATTTGGATCAAGTGATTGGTCCATTTAGTCCAGTAGTGTTTACACTAGGGGAAAGTTGGTTTTTAAATTCTGAAGCAGAGATGATTCACCGCTATTATTACTAATGATTCTCTTAACTTGGTGATATTTGCATATTCATATACCATTTTTGTAGGACGTTCACTCTGATGCTCTCAAGCCACAGCTCTCTGAAATGAGTGAATGGTTAACACGAGCTGCTTTTTCATATCTAGTTATTTTGCATTGGCCGGTGTGTGAGTAAGAAACGCATCACTTGCCACAGTTAATCTCAGATAATTGATTATGTATTGGGAGAGCATCTTAGTTGCACAGATGGTGTCTGTCCACATATATGATCATGGTGCACCCAGCACCTCATCTGTTAGATCCAATTAGCCACAGCAATAGGATTCTGACCATTTTGTATTGCAATTGCTGTTCACATGCTTAATTTTCTTGCACAGTTATTCAAACTTCGCCAGATTAATTCAGTTATAGGAATGGGTTTCTACCAGTATTAGGGAAGGAATTTTTTCTTTGTGAGCTTCCTTATAATTCAAAGCTTTGGGCAGGAGCAAAAACATGTGTTTTGCCTTTCCAAAATGTGTACCTTCTCAGTTTTAAACACTTGCATTCAAGAACTTGTTTCCGCTTGATTGGAGATACATAATCTTCAAGTGGTTTGATTCCAAATGGATTTAGTTGAATTTAAATAAATTTTAAATGTTGACAGGTGGCAAACTAGCAGCTTGTCAGTTTTTTTCTTTTGAAACGTGTTGATAACAATATGAAAAGATTGTTTTCCCATGTTGTTGGTGTTAGAAATATTTAAGGTACCAGTAACAAAAAGACTGTTTTCTTTAATTTTGTTTAATTTCTGGGATCTCACATTGGTAACCATGTTTCCAACACCTGTTGCAAAAAAAATATTTCCTACTAGGCTACAGTGGTCCTTGCACCACATAAAGTGATGTGCAGTGGTGCCTCGCTTAACGGGCGCTCCATTTGACAACGAAATCGCTAGATGTTGATGCTTTTGCGATCGCAAAAGCAATCGCAAAACGATGTTCCCTATGGGGGAATTTCGCTTTGCGATGATCGGTTCCCTGCTTCGGGAACCAATCATCGCAAAGCGATGATTTTCGACCAGCTAATTGGCGGTTTTCAAAATGGCCACAGGGTAAACAAAATGGCTGCCCTCCGCTCTTTTCTGGCATGGATTCCTCGCTGCACAGGCAGCGAAAATGGCCGCACTATGGAGGATCTTCGCTGAACGGTGAGTTTCAAGCCCCTAAGAACGCATTAATCGGGTTTTAATGCGTTTCTATGGGCTTTTTAAAATCGCATTACGACGTTTTCGTTTTATAGCTATTTCGCTGGAGCAAATTAATGTCGTAATGCAAGGCACCACTGTAATTTCAATGCTGTATATTTGCATTTTAGGGATCGGCCCATCAAATTTGCTGAGAGGTCAAGACCTGGTGTTCAGATATCATGTTCATCTTTCAGCTCTGGTATGTACATGTTTTCCAGTAATGGAAATTATCTAGCCTTCATAAATATTTTATACATAAGAAATCTTCACCACCCCCATTTATGAAGATATTTCAGTATTTATTTTTTTAAAAAAAAACCCAGCACATAGCTGAGATTTCTGGGGGAAAGGCAGGCTTCTGAAAAAATTCTACTCAAAACCATTATTAATTGACAAAAACATCTAGTAAGTGGTTGAAATCAATTTGTTTGGCTATTCTTGGGATGGATAGTAGATGAAAATTCAGCTTCAGGCAAAATAGAGAGGCATTACCTTTTTGCAGTGCTCTCATACTAAATCCATCAGTCCTGATTAGCGATGGGCACTTACTGTGGTTCAGCCAATCAGGCCTGCAGGTTGCTGCACAGGCCCCCTGGATTCTCCTCCCGTGGACGCCCCATCAGAAGTAACGGCATGGGCTTCTCTGCCCCGCCTCCTCCTCCTGATTGGGTGCCTTCCAGACGTGGCCGGGTATGGGATGGTTGGACTGAATTCCTCCTGGTTTTCATTTTCTTAGTCAAATCAATATAGCAAGGCACTTAACAAATGTTAATGCCATTTCAGAGATTATGACAAATTTGGGAGTGTTCCAATCAGTTCCTCCCAAATTTAGCATCATGGTTCAGTAATGCTGTGGTAAGGGCTTGAATCAAGGTATGCCTCTTACGGTACCCAGTGCTGTGTTGTGGACAGGGTGACCGACTATGGAGACCAGGGTTTGAATCTCCACTTGGCCATGGAAACTCGCTGGGGGAGTGGAACTGGTCAAACCACTTCTTAAATATTTCACCTACCATGAAAGCTCGATTAAGGTGCCTATAAGTTGGTTCTGACTTGATGGCACACAACAAGTCTGTGCCCTTTGAATAACAGAGAACTAAACTGTCATAATCTGCAGACTTTGAATGGGAAAAATCTGTCATATCATTCCTCCGTTTTTGGTTTTTAATTTTAGAACCAGGGGGTTACCATTCGCTTTAGTGTAATAAAGAATTAACAGTTGCTTTGCTTCTTCCCTGCCCATACCTCCCCATCTTTCCCCCTTTTCCTTCTTAGGTGGCATGTTCATTGCAACAGGAAGCACTGACCATGTGATTAGAATATATTACTTGGGCTCTGAATCGCCAGAGAAAATAGCTCAGTTGGAATCTCATACGGTAAGAGCAAAACAGGCAGTGGCTCTTTCGTTCCGAACTTGGAATGGTAGGAAAACAGTGGAGTCTACAGAAAATGGATTGTCCTCATTGACCCAATTTTTTTTATTGACTAGTTCACTTTAAAGTTTTCCTTCCCTCTTCTGTCACTCTCCCCCCCCCCCCAAATTGGACTACTAATCCCAGAATGTCATGGTAAATTGGGGTTGATAGGCTCCAAAATATCTGGAAACTGTCAGGTTGAGGAGGTCTGTTTTTCATAAAGCATGCTGTCTTACGCCCCCATCCCTAAAGGAGGAGACAAAGAACATCTCCAACAGAATGCTGGGTTTATATGGGGCCATTAATATATTTTTTTTTGGACCACGTTCAATTGCATTTCTTTACGAGGACACTCTAGAACAGAGGTGTCAAATTCAATTCATCTTGGGCCACATCGGCATTAGGGTTGCCCTCAAAGGGCCGGTTGTATCTGTAAGACTATATAAATGTATCTACCGTTTATCATATTAAATAGTGACGACTACATTTCCCAAGGTGCTGTACACCGCCCAAGCAGCTGCACTTTCTGACTCTTCGCTGCTTGGAATGCTGGGATTAGAAGTCCCGCTGGGCGGATTCCCAGCATCCTTGCAGAGCATTATGGGTGACGGAGCAAGCACCTGCGTATTGAATACTGCACAGTAGCAGGCAACACAGTGAGGGCCACATGAACAACATGGATTCGGTCCGTGGGCCTTGAGTTTGACACATGTGTACTAGAAGCTATCCTTGAAAGTATGGTCGGAAGTAAAACATCTTCAGCCCTCCCCTACAGTTATTCTGCTCTACAGCTATAAAAGTCACCTCAACTTATTTTTTTTCAGAGCCATCACCTACACATGGCTTCCACACCACTGAAAACACCCATCTCCCATGGATAATTTTGTTTGTGAAATGCCTGTATAAGTTAGCATTTGCCTCTGACTGCATACAGAGAACTAAGCTGGGAGGATTTGCATGGCCCGACCCCCAAATGCTGCGATTTCTGTAGAAGTTTGCAAAGAAACCTTTTTGCAGCATAGTCCATCTTGGGGCTCTTGCAAAGACTAGCAACACTTAAACACCTGGAGCAAGCTCTAGTTTTTTTGTGTAGTAATACAGTTTGTTCTACTACAGTCCTGTGAGCTCTTAGCAGGGAGCAAATATACACATACGCATTTAGGACTGTTCTCTTGCTTCTTGTTTTTGTAGGTGCACTTGTTTTCTTGTTACATTTTTAAATAGTTTTTACATTGTTTCAATTCAGTGCTTGTTTTAAGGTGATAACTTATTTAATTGCATCTCAATGTTGCTTTTTGAAAGCTATATTTGTTTTTAGTGCATATTATGAGTTGGCTTAATTACAATACTGGCAGAAAGGTGGGACACAAATGAATAAAATACATCACCACATTTAGAAATAGCTCTCCACCCCCTTTAGTATTCCAAATGTATGTTTTAATTAATAATATATCAAATATATATTTTTTAAAAGCCTTAAAATCTTACTTGGTAGTATTATATGTTATTAAGTTGCATCCAATTTAAGGCAATCCTAATACAGTTTTCAAGGTATGTGAGATATTCAAGCAGTGGTTTTACTACTGCTGTCCAATGAATTACCAGGATGGGGTTTGAATCC
This sequence comes from Pogona vitticeps, assembly GCF_051106095.1. Taxonomy (NCBI): domain Eukaryota; kingdom Metazoa; phylum Chordata; class Lepidosauria; order Squamata; family Agamidae; genus Pogona; species Pogona vitticeps. The sequence goes on along the minus strand of NC_135793.1, from coordinate 5,836,661 downwards.
TACCCATCTCACCGCATAGTCTTGTAGCCTATTTGCTATAGAATAAACAGTTCCTTAATTAATTCTTCAAGTATCTAATGCTTATGCAATGATGTATTTTACTCTGGAGGAAAAAGTTAAAACCTTTGCCCTACTTATTCTATTCAAAACAGAAACAGCTAATAGATGATAATATTAAAATATCGTTTTAACCAGAACAGAACAAGCACCGAATTAAAACAAAAGAAAAGAACCCCTAAGAGAACAAGAAAAGCCTGAAAGAAGTGACACTCTGAAGTTTTAGAGAAAATATTTTTGAAAAAAATAATGATCTCTTCTTAGTAATAATGTCTTGCATATGCGGACATTTTCATTTTCTTCAAAAGAAGAGGCCCTTCAGTCTGGCAGGATGATGTGTACCTGAAGTCGTGCACCTGCCAGTGACTGCTAGTTCAAGAGCCATTTTGTTACACATCAAATATTCATACTAACTGACTGAAGTATTTCATGATGAGCAGGAAAAGAGGGCATTGATTTGACAAATCAATAACAAGGCACTCTGTAGCATTATTTGTTTCACCGAGAATTATTACTACATGCAACCACTTGTTTCAATTCTTATTGAAAACATTTTGCTACACACGATAGCAAGGTGTGTTTGTACATTTGTTTCTGATTTTTGACAAGAGGAGTATCCTGGCTCTTATTTTGATAAGACATTTTGACTAAGGGACATGACACTATCAGCCACTGTAATGACTATGTTGATGGATCCGTACCCAGCGCTTTGGGATAGGTTATGGCGAGGAGCATATGTTCCTCTAAGGCAGGGCTTCCCAAGCTTGAGTCCTCAGATATTCTTGGGCGACAGCTCCCAGAAATCCTGGCCGGCACAGCTGGTAGGGAAGGATTCTGGGGGTTGTAGTCCAGGAACATCTGGGGGCCTGCTGCTCTAGTGCAGCCCTCCAGATGTTGCTGAACTGCAAATCCCAGCACTCCTCACTATTGGCTGTGTGGGCTAGGATTGCTGGGAGCTGCAGTTCAGCAACATCTGGAGGGCCACATTTTGCCCAGGTTTGCTCTTTTTGTCTCTCCGTTCTGTGTTTGGCCCAGGAAGGGCATTTCTTCAAAAGGAGAAGTGAATCATTGCCATGTCTTGTTTGGAGAAAAAAATCATGTCCCAGGAGAAGCTTAGAAGCCCTAAAAATCGTCCACAATGCCCCTAAAGGGATGGGGATTGGCTTTCAAAGAGAAACATTTAAAGAAACAGAGAGGGCTGTAGCCACTAGGGTGGTGTTGCACTTTTGCTTTGTGCCTCCAGTAGACCACACTTTGCCCACCCTGATGACAGAATCAGCCAGAGAGGTATTGCGCAAGCCGTATGTCAACGGCTGTTGGAAAAAGCAGTTGTCCAGAGATGAGTTGCAATCTTGACAGGCTGAAAGGCAAAGGGCTGGTGGTCTGTCTAATGTTGACCTTTAGCTATTTATAGCCCCTAGTAGCTCCTCTTTCATCTTAACATAATCATCTTAGAACTGCAGAGCTTGAAGGGACCCTATGGATCATTGGATCATCTCCTGTTAAGGAGGCACAGTGGGGAATCGAACTCCCAACCTCCGCAGCCAGAGACCTAAGCCACTGAACTATCCAACAATTGGGCCAGTAGTGGTCCACCTCCATGTTGATGTGGGTCAGTGTTGAGGGGTGCCGACCTCCAAATGGGAGGGTTGCTCCTAGGGAACCTTTTGAGTTGAACCTGGTAGAGAGGCGGTAGGGGGACAGGGCAGAGTTGTAAAACAAGTGACTGAAAAATAAATGTTGCTTAAAATGACCCTTTTCTAAATTGACAGGACAAAGTCGTTGCGGTTCAGTTCTGCAACAATGGAGACAGGTAAGCATCTATTCAAGTGGCTATGTTTTGCATAATATTTTGTAAAAGGCCTTGAAAAGCAACAGAGGTCCCAACTCTTGAGTTCTTGAACGCAAACTATTTATCACAAAGTACTGGATTTCCCATTTCCTATAATGTATAGCACAGGTAAGTAACCTCTTTTTTCTTTCACTGTGGTTGTCTGATATAGTGATCGAAGCATTTCGACTCGTTGGCTGAAATCCAATAGTAAATTGCAACTAGAGTAGGCCCATTGAACCAGTGGAATGTGATTCGCCAAATTGCCACTGATTCAGTGGGCCTAATCTAGTTGCCACTCACTTCTGGATTTCAGCCATTGTGGTGTTAGTTGCATAGCATGTTACAATTTAGTTTCTTTGGAGGGATCCAGCTAAAGCAAGAAAATGGCCTAAATTTTAACAATAACAACAAAACCCCTCAAAAGAGTGTCTCAATCAAGCATCATTTTAGCTCCAAAAAGTAATAAGAACCAGGAATTTGGAAGGGTGACTTTTGACAAGAAGAAATAGACTGGGTTAATTAATTCATTAACTTGGGGAAGAAAGTTACCAGAATCATGGCCATGAAAACAACCCGTTAGAAGTAACATTGCTACTTGCTAACACGTTGTTTTCCAGATAGGCGGCAGAGGCGCTGTACAACCTGGGCAGGTAGATAATGGGTCTGGATCAACAAGTCCAGCAGTTCTCAACCTTGGGTCTCCAGATGTTCTTGGACTGCAACTCCCAGAAGCCTTCACTATCAGCTGTGCTGGCCCTGATTTCTGGGGGTTGTAGTCCAAGAACATCGGGGGACCCAAGGTTGGATCCTGGTGATGTTGAATAGGATCATCACTGCTTTCTTGCTGTCTTTGACAGTAGCAGCAACAAGAACATTCTTTCACGTTATTCTGCTCAATGAAAAAAAAATATGGCCTTGGGAGAATTATGAGTGGATTTGTTTGAGGAAGGACTGTGAGCTCAAGTATGCTGAACAGATTCCTGAGCTCAGAATGCTCCTCTTCCATGGTTTCCCTTTGAAATACATGGCTGGCACATTTTGCAGTTCTGGGTTACAATCCAAGTAGACATCGTAAGCTTGAAGTTTGCCTGCCTATAGAGAAACCTGGCGATTTAGAAGCTTAATTCTGTTTCTTTTTACATTTTCAATACAGATTAAGGTTTGTCAGCGGAAGCAGAGACGGAACGGCTAGAATATGGCAGTATCAGCAGCAAGAATGGAAGAATGTCGTGTTAGATATGTCTACCAAGATAACTGGGTAAAAAACGAGAAAAAAACGTTTTTCCAGTTCTGTGTCTTTCATATGCAGAAGTGTGAACAATTTAAAACACAGTCATGCTCATTTCTTGCAATCAGTAGGTGCCTACGCACCCCTTTCCCCCCACTTTTCTGAACCCTCACGCTGTTCTATTCTGGCACTACCCTCAAAAACAATACTCATCCTTTCATGCAAGGGTTTTGTCTTGGTAACCATGGTAGCTCCAGCTTTTTCCAAAGTTCACCTCCACCTTTTCAGTGGTCTGACGTCCTCGTGTCCCCTGTGGCACCCACAGGCTGAGGTGACCATCTGCGAAGTTTCAGGAGAGTTCCGAGGACTGTGTAGAGACATTCCTCGTTTCAGGAGAGTTCCGAGGACTGTGTAGAGACATTCCTCCCGGGAGGCACGTCGCTGCTCGACTTTCCAAATGACATCTGAATCAGTCGGCAAAACAGCTTGTGCTGGAGGGAGCAACTTGTCGCATCGCCCGTTAAGGCAGAGTTTCCAAAAAAGGGCATTTTACCATCCATGTAGGGAGTGAAACAGAACGGGAGAACAGCCAGAAATATTTGCATCTGGAACATTTTCCCAGCGTTAGTCTATCAGCTGTTTGTGCTGAATTAGTTGCTCAGCTCGGTTTTTAAGAAGCTGGTTCTTCTTGGCATCATTCCTTTATTTGAACATTCAAGTTGTTTTGTTAAAGGTTGGATTTTTTTTTACTACATTTTCCTAGAAAAGTGACGAAACTGCAGTCAGGACACTGTTTTCATTCATTCATTTTGATGAGCTAAGCAAGGTTCAGGACTGCTTCATCCTTGGCTAGGTGACTTCTGGGGAACACCAGCTGCTGTACTGGGAAGGAGTCATCGCTCAGTAGTGAAGCGTGGTCCCAACTTCAGTTCTTGGCATCTCCAAGGGAGAATCCTGCCTGAAACCCTGGCAGACGGCTTCCTGTCAGCACTAGCAATACCGTAGTCCATTTGATGGATCAGTGGTTTGTCTCTGTGTCAGGTCACTTCCTATGTTGCTAAGATGACTGATTAAAACAGAAATCTTGCATGTTTCTCACCAGTCCTTGTGTTACATTGATGTGTTACATCAATCAGATTGTTTTGGAACCATAGATACGTTCCTGTAGTCCTTAGAAAAGTCAGCAAGCTGTATTGAAAACTCATCTTTCTCAAGCAACTCAAAGTGGTTCTCAGTAGTTATGGTTCCAGTTTCTTTTTGTCCTTTATGAAGCTTAGGGCAGTTCCAAACAAATGTGTTTCCTTTCCTTTCTATTTTCTTTTTCCTTTTCCTTTCTTCTCCCCTTTTTGGGGTGGGGTGGGAGCTTTCAAGTCGAGTGCGATGAAAACCATTACATCAGAATTCAAAACAACATTGCTTTTATCACTTGGGATTGCCCTGCAAAATTAGGAGGTGTGAGACAGCTAGATCTCAGGTAGGTGCAAAAATTCAGGTCTAAATTAGTTCCTTGAGCTGACCAGCTTTTAATGGGCACGATTCAGTACCTTTCCCCAGTGTGTTATACTGGTTATGGGGGACTGAAAAGGAATTTGCAGGAATTCTCATCACTGACATGTCATGAAGTTTACAGGGTGACCATGAACCAGTTGGTCTTAGCCTGACTTGGGTCATCTTGGGCATCTCATGATGATAAAGTGGAAGAGAAAGTCTAGTATGTTGACTTAAAACTCACTAATGGGAAGACAGAATAGGAATAAAAGTCCTCAAAGCACATGATGCTCAGAGGTGACTTGCATTATCTCTTTAAATAATTTAGAACGGTTGGGAACTTCAGTTGACGCCACAACATTGGAGCAGGGCAATTAATCAGCCAAGGCTTATGATTCCTGTATATTTACCACTTGGGAAGAATAGTTGGTGAGGACAGTAAACTAGATAAACATTATGGTGGGGGCAGGATAGCTCCCCAAGCACTGGTCCACATCTCTGCCATGACCACCTCTACCTCTTCGAGACCAAGACAAATGATTTATTCAAAGATTTCATAGTATCTCGTTTACTTTTGCAACCATCTTGAACTCATAAGTGGCTTTTTGACTAAGTGTAATGTGCATTTTCTTAGGAACTGCCTACCGTCTGGAGAGGACAAAGTGTCCAAGCTCAAAGTAACCATGGTGGCGTGGGATCGATACGATACTACCGTGATCACGGCGGTGAACAACTTTCTCTTGAAAGTGTGGAACTCTTCCACAGGGCAGCTTCTTCACAATTTATCTGTAAGTCGAGCTTTGTTTGATCGGCTTTTTAAGAGGATCAACATTTTAACACTTTTTGTGTTGGGCTGTGACCTCAGCCGCAGGGAAGTGGTGGCAAGGTCGGAAGACCAGCAGTCATAAGATCGAATCCACGCGATGGAGTGAGCCCGTGTTGCTTGTCCCAGCTCCTGGCAACCTAGCAGTTTGAAGGCATGAAATGCAAGTAGAGTAGATAAATAGGTACCACCTTGGTGGGAAGGTCATGGCGTTCCATGTCTAGTCGCGCTGGCCACGTGACCACAGAAACTGTCTACGGACAAACGCTGGCTCTACAGCTTTGAGACGGGGATGAGTACCGCCCCCTAGAGTCGGACACAACTGGACTAAATGTCAAGGGGAACCCTTATCGTGACCTCAGCCACTTTCCTTCTTGGGATATGTGGAGCTGTAAAGCCACTGCAGAGCCTCCAGATGTAGGAACCTGCTCCCCAGCCGCCATCATCTCAGTCCTCATCCCCCCTGGACAAGGGTCACCCATATGAGACATGCCTTAGCATCTTTCTTTCCATCATGCATTTCCCCCATTTCTTGTGATCAGGAAAATGTCTGATGGGAAAAAAAGATGCTAGCTAAAAATCTTAACTGGAGCCAGAGGTTGGGAGGTTGATTCCTCACTTGTGCCTCCTGGGAGAAGAGCCAGCCTAGGTGGCCTTGGGCCAACTGCAACATCCCAAGGTTGCCCCTTGAGGAAGGGAAGGGTAAAGCACTTCTGAGCGTTCTAGAAAATCCTGGAAAAGGGTCCCTATAAGTCAGAATGGTCTTGACAGCACATGATCAGGAAGTAAAGAAGTAAAACTCCATGTTATGTAGAGGAATAGTGGGATTAGATTTCTCCAGGTCAGGGCTTCTTATGGCATGCGAAGGAATAGTTTGCATACTTGCTACCTGAATGAATCGGCCAGAATACTGATGGATTGTCTCTCAAAGACAAGGCGTCGGCAGTACATATGGAAGGGAGGTTGCCGGAGAAGCTCAACCTGTGGCTTTTTTCCTTTTTCTGACCCTATGATTTCTTTTGACTCCGCCCAGGGGCATGACGACGAGGTGTTTGTTTTGGAAGCCCACCCGTTTGACCAAAGGATTATGCTTTCTGCAGGCCACGATGGGAACATTTTCATTTGGGACCTTGAGAAAGGGGCAAAAATCCGGAACTACTTCAACATGGTAAGGCACAGCAGAGGGACCGTCACGGGCTCCCGGGCCCTGTAGCAGAGAAGGAGTTCCGCAGGACCAGGACAAATGCATGCCTTTGGCGGACGTCTCTCTTCTGTACTCCAGGGATTGCAGTCTGCCCTACCTCTTGTTCAGGGCCACTTAGACTGCCCCAAGCCAGCAGATCAAAGGCATGCATTTCTAAATTTTCTAGCAGCGTGTGTGTTCCTTGCACTCTGTTATGCCGAGAACTTACAATATAAGCACATACAATATAAACGTATACAGTAGGACTCCAGTATCCACGGGGGATTGGTTCCAAGCCTTTCCACACACAAGTCTCGAACACTATACCTTGCATGGTCTCTGGCTTCCTGTAGTGGCCAGCTCTGATCAATACATCCTGGAAATACCTTTAAATAAACTTTGTAGCTCTCAGAAGCACTGCGTTAGGGAACCAAACATAGCAAATGACCTATAATTTCAGAACAAGCATGTAAGAGACATGTAAGCTGGTTACTGAGGTTTATTCAAAAGAACAAGCGATGGCTGATGGTGGTGTTTCTGCGTTTTACAGATTGAGGGCCAAGGCCACGGTGCCGTATTTGACTGCAAATTCTCTCCCGATGGTCAGCATTTTGCCTGTACGGATTCACACGGACACCTCCTGTTGTTCGGCTTTGGGTGCAATAAATCTTACGAAAGGGTACGTTGGCAGGTTCTTAGTGCTTTCCAAAGCTGCATTTGGTCCAAGAATACAGTACATCTGTTACGTCCATGACATAATAAATAGTTTTAAATCTTGCTCATCAGTGCGAAGGTTTTGAACATGATCGTATATCTTTCGTAAAGCCAATAGAACTTTAAAGAGCTCAACTGTGTAAATAGATGATACCCATTAATTAATTTTATTTTATTTGTATGATCAACAGATCAGATGTGAAATGATGCCCATTATATATTTGCAATATCTTATAGTACAGTTAGACCAATATTCCCTGACCTATTGCCTTCTCAGTGTCTTGGACTACAGGCCCTATTATCCCCAGACAGTTCAGGCCGAAGACACCTACTCTTGAATGACCCCATACAACAGAGATTATATTATAGATCAGCTCTATGGAAGATCTGTTACCCTCTCCAATAATAAAATAAAACAGTGCGAAGATCGAGAAACTGAGTTTTAGCTTACACTGCATAGCGTAGCGTATGAATTAATTTCAGAAATGAATTGAGATGTGTTTATATCTTTGTACTGATTGTGTAGTTTGTGTCTTATTCAGATTCCAGACCAGATGTTCTTCCACACCGACTACCGCCCCCTCATCCGCGATGCCAATAACTATGTGCTCGATGAACAAACGCAACAGGCCCCCCATCTCATGCCTCCCCCTTTCTTAGTAGACGTGGATGGAAATCCTCACCCCACAAGATATCAAAGACTGGTGCCAGGGAGGGAAAACTGTAAAGACGAACAGCTCATTCCTCAGCTGGGATATGTGGCCAACGGTACGTCGCCTCTTAAAATTGCCGAAGGGAACAGAATCTAGGGTGATCGTCCTTGTCATCCTAGAACTGCTAAGCTGGAAGGGAGTCCTCTAGGGGTCATCCAGTCCAGCCCTTGCCAAGGAGGCCCCATGGGAGAATCAAACTCCCAACCTCTGGCTCTGCAGCCAGGCTCCGAAAACCCCTGAGCTATGAATTGCTGGATAGCTCTGGGGTTTAGAGTTTAGAATCATGCGTGGCTTTCCCTTAACTGGAAACAGAACTTTGTTTGAAAGGGCGCCTAGCATTTATGAAAGCCTTGGTATCCCGTTTAACGATCCCGATGCGTCTATCCTGGGAAGAATGGTATGGGGACTCTAGGGGGTGTAGAAATTGGCTTGGGAGCCCCCCCCCACGCATGATTCTCAGCACCACCTTAGAAGATTCTTTGGATGTTTTTGGTCTCCTGAAGGTGATGGAGAGGTTGTGGAGCAAGTGATTGGGCAGCAAACCAACGAGCAGGAGGAGAGTATCCTTGATGGGATGATTCGGGAACTGCAACGAGAGCAAGATCTGCGGAGGCAGAATGAAGGTGGGGCTCGTCCAAACCCCCTGCAGAACAGACTGCAATCCGTTAACAGTAAGAATTCTCTACCATCCTTTTTTCCCTTTTTTTAAAGCAAGCCCTCGCTTTCCTCGATGTTCTGAGGGTGCAGCAAGCACAGTGAAACAGTATGATGTGGTGTCTTTCAGTAGCCTTGAGGAGCCCAAGCTTGGAAATTGCTTCCCCTCCCAATGTCGGGCTCAGACGCAGCGGTCAGATCGAAGGCGTCCGGCAGATGCATCACAACGCCCCCAGGAGCCAGATGGCCACCGAGAGGGATCTCATGGCGTGGAGCAGGAGAGTGGTCGTAAATGAGCTGCATCCTGGTATTAGCAGGTAAAGGGAGATTAGAAGCCATGCACTTACTGGATTTGATCAGAAAGTGACGCTCTTGATCTTTTTGGAAAGGTTTAGACTAGAGACGGGCCGAAACTGCCGGTTCAGTGGTTCTTGCTGGTTCGTTTTCCATCTGAAGAGGTGCTCGGCATTTCCTTGTCCCTCCTCCTCCTCCTCCTCTGGTGGGCGTCCACTCAGGGACAGTGCCCTGGCTTCCTTACGCTGCCTCTGAGTGGGTGCCCCCCAGAGAAGCCAGGGCTAGGAAGCCACTTGTTTGGGCGGTAAACAAACCCCCGAACCAGCAGTCCGTGACCATCTCTAGTTTAGACCTTGACCTGCGTTTATTCTTTCTTCCATTTCAGAGTTCAGGAAGAGTGCCGGGCTGCCAAAGGTGACTTAGAAATTCATCTGTACACTGTTGAAAAGAAAAGAAAACCTTCCCATACTTTACAAAGGGTGAGCAGTGTTTTCAGGAAAAAAAACTTTGCACAGAGCTGGATAAGATGGTGGCATTAGGAGCAAAGATTTAGGTTTGTTTTTTGTTGTTGTTGTTTTTGTTTTTTGTTCCCAAGTGTTTTGGAGAAGCCAAGGGGGCTGGGTAAGCCCAGCATGTGTTGAAATGAACCATCACACCCTCTAAAGAGCACAAGGGATCTTACGGAGGCTCAGATTAAAAAATCAGTTTCAAAATTCAGCGGGTGTGAAGTTCCTGATGGGTGTATTTGGATCCGGGGTGCAGGGAGGAGGCTGTAGGTTTCCAATCTCTTTTTAAGCTATATGTGTTCAAAGAAGCCAGAATCAAACTCAGTCATAAAATCTTACCTTGCTGTTAGGCTCTATTTTAAACTCCCCACCATTCCCGTATAACAAGGAACTCGTGGTGTAGTGGTTAAGCTGCAGTACTGCAGTCAAAACTCTGCCCACCACCATGCTTTGATGACTAGCTCAAGGTGGACTCCACCTTTCATTCTTCTGAGGTTAATTAAGTGCCCAATTTGGCGGGGTGGGGGGAGGAAGGTGTAGCCTGCACAATGAAACGGTAAACCACCCAAAGAGTGTCTTAAGCACTATGGCATGATATATAAGCAGCACCCTTTGCTTTTTATGGAAATTGACATTTCTGATCCACTTCTTTTGATCATGTCCAGAGGAGAATAAGTGAGCCAGTGTCTCATGACTGTAACACTCAAATCAGGCTGTAGACTTCCAATTTAATCTTTTAAATATTTGATGCCAGAATTAGCTTCTCAAGTTTTGTTTTCTTCTTCTTCCATGGTATTGTGAAAGAGTGATTATCAACCTGGCAGCGGGCGGTCTTTGAGAAGAAACCAACGCAGACGGCAACACACTTACCAAACGCGCTCCACTATTGAACACCATTCCCCAGGAGCTGGGAGAGGTTCTCATGCCCAGGAAGACTCTGAAAGCTCATCTGAGGTCAGGCATCCAAAGATTTTGTTTATTTTAATTTTTTTTTGCAGTCTTATCCCTAGTACAGGCTAGAACTGCTGTTTATCTTCCTTGAACACTAATTCATATTTAACGTTAGTTTCAGATCATGTTGGGACGTGGTGGCGCTGTGGGCTAAACCGCAGAAGCCTCTGTGCTGCAGGGTCAGAAGACCAGCAGCCATAAGATCGAATCCACGCGACAGAGGGAGCTCCTGTCGCTTTGTCCCAGCTCCCCGCCAACCTAGCAGTTTGAAAGCATGTAAATGCAAGTAGATAAATAGGTACCACCTCAGTGGGAAGGTAAAATGGTGTTCCCTAGTCACGCTGGCCACGTGACCACAGAAACTGTCTTCGGACAAGCGCTGGCTCTATGGCTTGAAAAACGGGATGAGCACCGCCCCCTAGAGTCAGACACAACTGGACTAAAAAATGTCAAGGGGAACCTTTACCTTCACCTCAGATCATGTCAGGGCAATGATAATATGAAATAATGCCATACATTCATACATGTATCCGTACTGTTCCATAGGCATGGTGACTCAGGGGAGACATGATACCACTTTTCAAATATTTGAAAGGTAGTCGTACAGGATCTGTTCTCGATCATCCCAGAGGGCAGGACACATAATAATGGGCTGAAGCTACAGAAAGCCAGATTTCAGTTGAATATCAGGAAAATCCATGACCTCGGGAAGTGAAGAGCACTCCAACGCTGGAGACATTCAAGAGAAAATCAGGCAACCCTCTGTCAGATCTGCTTTAATTTAGATTCCTGCCTTGAGCAGGGGGTTTGTACTCGATGGTCTTCTAGGCCCCTTCCAACTCAAACATTCTTTGAATCTGTAATTTTCAGAAATCAGTGGTAAAATGTGTTGTGATGTATTATTAGTGAGACAGGTGAGGACTGGCATTGTTTTATGGACTGTTCTTTCAGAATCACTGGTAACTATTGGAGGTCGTCCACATAAATCAATATGCATAGTGGGGGGGAGGCGTGGGGAAGCATGAAAGGAGCCTCCCGGATTAACATGAGGACTGTGAAAACCTTTGACCATTCCCTGTTGGCTGAGTCACCCATTCCAGACGCACCAGTGGATTTCTCCCAAAATGAATGAATGAATGAAGTAGTTAGGCATAGCCAGATGTCTTATAGGGGCAGAGAAACTGAGCTTGTTTCAGATTTTTGCCTTTCCCAGGAGCTCACAAGCTGGTTTTAGGCAAAGACACCCTTCACCTTAATCTATGAACAGATTACTCATAATCCTTACAATATTAATCTCATTATACTGTAAAGATTGTGAATGGATAATGTATGTGGAGCACTTGGCCATACTGTGAGGATGATGGAAATGGTTGTTCGTGGCTGTCTCACCTTGGGTTATTTCAGTGCGGAGTGATTAAGATGTTTCCAAACATCATTTCCTTAAAGACAAATGAAAGTTGTCTACTCATGACCAAGTTTCTCTCCAAGAGTTTCTCTCTTCAGCGCTGAATCAGGTGCACGCAGCCGAGCTGGTATTTCTGCCCATTTGCTCCTGGTTGCAGCCGGAACCCCATGTGCACAGGGCAGATCCTCTCTCCACCCCCCCAACCAGGCAGTGCTCTGGAAGATTAGGGAGAATGTTGCCTGCAACAGCTTCTCTGTTACAGATAAGGAACACTCCTGTAATCCCCTGGAAGAAGCTTAAATCCAAGTTACTAGTCTCAGATAGAGTTTCTGAATGTGCAGCTCCCATTGATTCAACGGACAGCCTGGACTGTTGATTGGATTTCTTTTATTATTCATTTCATTCATTTATACACATTCCCATCAGTGCAGCATACTATCTTGGACAGATTGCAGCAAAATGAAACATAAGCCTGCAACAATAGGGTTATAAATAAAACCAGGGGACTAGAAAACGTTAATACAAAAGTTATAATCTCAGTTATCAGATAAAGTGGAATACGAGGCATAGCATCAGATATAGGTCTGATTTAAGTCTAGATGTTTGATTATGGCATTCCCACCTGTGTGTTCTGTTCACTTGCCATATCTACTGTCTGTGGCATCTTCCAGGCTTCCTGAGGTCAGTTTCTGACTTCACAGTTTGAGATGGGAGATTTAGACAGGCATGCTCTTTGGAGTCGGCCCATTATTGACGAGGTCCTTTTGACCTGCATTCCACAGAAGTGTTGAACAACTTTCAGACAACATAGGCAGAAAGAAACAAAGGAAAACCTTGTTCTGTCCTGAGTTTAAAGCATGACTGGTGTAAAGTGATGGAGGAACCAGACCAATGCTTATTCTTTCCCTCCCCGTCTCTCAGGAAGATGACACCGTTGGGACAAGCGACGCGTCCGTGGACGACAACGTGGCTGTATGGCAAAGCGAAAGCAGCTCCAGGTAGTTGTTCCACATTTTTTTTCCCAAAGGGGAGCTTTTCCTTATGAGAAACCGCCTTGCGCATAATCGTAAGGCAGCCCAATGTTAAGAGGATGCTGAGCCTGCGGAACGCTTTGCATTTGGAGAACTGAGATTTTATAACTGGAAGAAAACATGAAGCCAGAACTGTGCAAGTAAAGCCAGCCTGGGTGTCCTTGGGGGAGCTGCACAGTTCCAGGGTGCCCCCTAGAGGAAGGGAATGGGAAACCACTTCTGACTGTTCTCTCTCTGGAAAACACTGCAGAGGGGTTGCCGTAAGTCAGAATTGACTTGGTGACACAAAATTATTTATTATATTAAACTTGTGAAGGGTTTCCCTTGGTTTTATATACCTGCTACCCTTCACTGAATGCTGTTGCCCTTTTGAGGATGAAAAGTGTCCCAACGAGACTTATCTGTAAAAGTAAAAGTAAGAGCTACAGAAAACATTTCTGTTTACATGACTTGCTCAGAACAGGTAGCTGGTTGCTTTGTTTTCTGTCGTGGTTTGCAGCAACTTGCAGATTTCTTTCTCTTCAAACATGCCCCTTTTTGTGTGGTTTCTGAGCCTCTCGTCCTGTGACATTTTCAGCGAATCGTCCAGCGAATATTCCGACTGGACCGCGGATGCCGGAATTAACCTTCAGCCCCCCAAAAGGCAGACGAGGCAGGCGGCGCGCAAGATCTGTAGCAGCTCCGAAGACGAAAACGCGAAAGAGACCAAAGGGCAGGAAGAGAAACGCAAGAAGCCCAAACAGACCCGGAAAAAGGTGACGAGGCTTTTAAAGGAAGCTGGCGTCAGAGCGCGGCAGCATTTGTTTCTCTTGACAGATGTCAATCAGCCATGGACGGTTCTCTGCTAATCATGGCCTTCTGCAACATTTCTGTTTTAAGAAACCTAATGGACGGCTTTCAATGGATGGTGAACCCACTGAGGAATGGTTTGCACCCCACTGGATACTGGATACCATACCCCGCCGCTCCCCTTTTGTCCCACAAATGGGAGATGAGGTAGCTATTTAACATGGCTTTATCGGAAGAAGTTGAGTCACTTCCTTTTAAGGAAAAAGTCTTGCATCGCCAAGCACTTTGGGTCAGAATGTACTGGGTTTTTCATTTCACCTTGAAGGGCTCCTTTGTTCCCCTTGCTAGGAATTCCTTTGCTAAAAGGCCTCTCTCGCTTTCATCCAGCTTCGTCCCTACTGCCTAGGACACATAGGTTAACAAGCCATAGATAGTCTGCTTTGTAAGGTTTCCGTGCACAGAATCCCAGCACATTTAGGATCTGGAAGAGAACCCCCCCTCCCATTTGAATGACCTAGGAAGCAAAACATTCCTGGCTTGTACTTTCCAAAATGAGTAAAAGAAGCGATGTTCTAAGAAAAAAAAATGAAAGCTTGGTGGCCTTTTTAATTTTCAAAATGGGACGTTGCAAACATTTCAGCTGTTCCTTGAAGCCAGGTTTGGTGTATGAACAGTACGACGATCTGTCTTTCCTTTTTTTCCCTTTAGGTAATATATTTCAGGCAAGGGCATGAAGCTTACGTGCGTGCCGTGAGGAAGGCGAAAATCTACAGCGTTAACATGCAGAAGCAACCGTGGAATAGGATGGAACTCAGGGTAAGTGGGACTTCTGAGTCCTTTTAAGAGTTTTCCATTGCTCGTTGGAATAGCAATGGAGTGGTCTGGTAGTCCAGATAGGCGGGGTATAAATAAAATAAAATAAAATAAATAAATAGCAAGCCCTCCTTTCTTGGGTTGACGCCGCTGGTCCGTCTGGCTCAGTAAATGGCAGAAGCCTGACCAGCAGCTTTTCCGGTTTCCAGGCAGAGCTTGGCCTCAGGCCTTGGATGTGTGGATCAGAGGTTGGACCTGAGGCTTCCTGCAAGTGAAGCAGGTCCTCTACTAGTCATCTCTAAGCTCTGTCTGTAAAAAAGCAGGATCTATGAGGGAGGATCATCCTGTCCGTCCATTCTTGACCTGTTTAGCTTCTGGCCACGATATTGGCAAGTCTTTGAGTCCGAGTCCCGAGTGCTAGTCTTGTGTGCCCGGTTCCAAGCCCCAAGCCTGAGGCCCTCTTAAAAACCAGCCTTTCTCCCAGAAAAGGAGAGGGGATGGGGGGGTTCTGAGTCACGAGTCTAGTCCAAGTCATGGGGGGGGACCCTAGGTTGAGACAACTCACTGGTGTAATTTAAGTCTTTGACAATGTGCTCTGAGACTTGAGTTCCCCCTCCTCGGCTTCTGGATTGCTGATTAAACTGCTTCAGGGGCATATGGGCAGGCATGTCACTTGAGATCCACTGAGACATTTACATTGCTGCTTTTAAATGTCACTTCTCAATCCTGCCAAACAAAATGAAAACCAGAAAATGCCCGGTTTTGCTGCCAGAAATGTTTGTGGCCATTTGGCTGTTTCGCCTCCTCTGTAGGGGCTTCTTTTAAGCATAAAGAGGCCCTTTTTTCCCCAACCAGAATTGATTTCTGATCACTTCCATTTTTGGAGGTGGGGGAGCTCCTTTGACCTCAAGGGGAAGAAGGAATGGTTTAGTGGAGAATTAAACCCCCCTAGAGGCTTCTGGAGGTGCAATTTGCCATATTTATTGCATAAATCTCTGTCTCTCTCTTTCTCTCAATTATCTGGGTGGTTTGGAACCCGGAAAGGGGGGGGGAGGTCATACCAGAGGCCCCAAAAGATGGACAGACCCATAGGCTGCAAATGACCTTTTTCTGACTTTCTGTGACCTTCCATTCTGATTTTCACTCCATGTCCAGCGAGGCTTTGCTTTTCCGAATGAAGCCTTCATGGCATAGCATAGAATAAAGAGGATGGTACATTCTTTATATTTTGTACTAATCCATAGAAAGGGATTCATTTTTAACTCTTCCCCTTTCCTTTAAATTTTTGTCTTTCCCATAATTTTTTTTTTAAAAAACACAATGACTACTCTAAAACCTTTTTTTATATCCTTTGTTGTTTGACGAACAGGAACAAGAATTTGTGAAGATTGTGGGGATTAAGTACGAAGTTGGACCGCCTACACTTTGTTGCTTGAAGCTTGCTTTTCTTGATCCAATCTCAGGCAAAATGACTGGTGAATCATTTTCCATCAAGTAAGTGGCTGGCAAAGGACTGGACTAAATGTTTATGATGATATGTGGCTTCTGCTTCCTCTTATCCTTCTGCTGTCCCCAAACGTCCTTCTCCCTTCCTACCATTGAGAAAAAATAAGTGTGTAGTATGACATCCATTCATTACCTCTCGTATATTTCCACCCTCTCTGCAGCAACCACCTGTGAGCTAGAGCAGAGAGCAGGGGGAGACAGGAAAAGAAGAGGGCTTGCATTTCGTTTTATAAATATTGCTGGAAAGATAACAGGCAAAGGGGCAGCAGAAGCCACCACCGTAGCATTTCCTTCAAACCTAAATCCTTTCCCCAAATTGACAGTTTTAAAGATTCTCTTAGGGAGCTAGTGCATCATAAGAGGGACTCGCTGTTTCTGTAATCAACTTGGCAAGAATAATCAAGACTCTGTAGTCACAGTGGCTTAAGCATGCCTGCAGGAAACTGGTGTTTGTGGTTGCACGACCTCCGTCTAAAGAGTTGTTTCATTTTCTGTTCCATAGGTACCATGATATGCCAGATGTTATTGATTTCCTTGTATTACATCAGTTTTACAATGAAGCCAAAGAAAGGAACTGGCAGATCGGTGAGTGTAGTTTTGCTGTCGAATAGCCCCCGATTAAACATAGCTTGGCGGTTTTAGAAATGGTTGTATTAGATATCCTTTAATAGATACTGTATGCTAGCGCTCACAAGTCACTGTGTGTGTTTGTAAACAGGACAAAATGTGTGCAAAATAAAATGGCCAGAATCCTCTTTGCTTATTACATCAGTGTTTCCTAACCAGAGGTTCTTGGATTAAAACTCCCAGAAGCCTTCACCACTCACTGGCCTGTCCAGGACTTCTTGGAGTTGTAGTCTCACATAAAGGCCATTGCTTTAGCCTGTCTTCCTGCTGGCAGGCTCCCCACCACACCGGACTGGGAGATCAGGTGGAGAGATGGGACCTGTAGTCCATTGCTAAAGGACAGTCCAGCTGGAGGAGAAAAGCTGCTGTGCGGTTCCTCTTGTGCATGCGATTTTTCTCAGATGGATTTTGACCTCTCCGTCTGTTTCAAACATGTCATTATTAGAATGTCAGGGCAGAAAACAGAGGATTCTAACCCTGTTGTTTGCCTAAATGTCTCCATGGTGTGACTCTGAATATCCTGTTTCAGGGGACAGGTTTCGCAGCATCATCGATGATGCCTGGTGGTTTGGAAGCGTAGAGAGTCAGCAGCCGTTCCAGTCCGAATATCCCGATAGTTCCTTCCAGTGCTACAGCGTCCAGTAAGGATGATTCCTTTACTAAGTAAAAAAAGTCTCTAGCAAGAAAAAATGAGTTCTACACCGCACTCTCTTATCTAGTCTGTGCAAACAGGTCTTTTTGTTGGTAGTGGTACAGTAGGACACACACACACACGGTCCATCAGATCCGCTGATTCACTTATCCACTGGCTGAAAATACTAAATAGCCCCACCTCCCAGAAATAACTATATGTAATTCTAAGGTGTTTTTTTTTACCAGAACTGGCAGCTAGAGGGAGTTGAAGACCATGCAATATTCCATACTTCCATGTTTTTTGGCATCTGCAGCAGTGGGGCTGGAACTGATCCCTCGTGGATAATATGGTCCTACCGAAGTTTAAATTTGCTGTCTACCAATCCTCAAAACCAGTGGCTTCCAACTTTGAGTAGCTCAGGTGTCCTTGGACTTCAACTCCCAGAAAGCCCGGCCAGCACAGCCGATGGCAAAGGCTTCCGGGAGTTGCAGTTCAAGAACACCTGGGCTTCCCAAGGTTGGGAGCTTCTGCCCTAAACCCGGAACACTTGATCCCAGTTCCTTCTTCATTGCGTGACCAAAGGGCGTCAACAAAAACAGCATCTTATGTGAATGCAGGCGTGGATGGCACCTTTTACTGGGCTACTGAACAAACGGATTGCCAGCTTTCGTGGAGAAAAGAAGTGGAATTTTCTTGACAGGAGCTTGCAATTTGTTTGATTTTCGGTGGTCCAATAAACGTGTCTCTCACTCTTACATTTGTGCAACCTTGGATACCACATGGCCTTTTCCTCCCTCTTTCTAGAAGAGTCTGTGAGTCACAAAAGCCAAATGCCATCACAATACATGGAATAAGAGACCCGGCAAGGTGTTTAGGTGGTAACATTGCTTTTTGTGGAGAAAGCATAAACACATATGCCTTGACATCCCCTTTCTTGCCAGTTCGTTATCCAGAGTCTTGCTGGCAGTCTTCCGCATGAGCTTCGACTCGTTTCTTCTCAGCGGACTGGACCACCACTTAAAAAACTAGCCGAATCCAACGCAATTTTGGGAGTTGGGCTTCTCTATAAAAGCAGTATATCCTGATTTCTCTAGACACTGGATTATAAATTTCTGCCCCGGGGCCGTTATACAGATTACAATCCAAAGCAGTATATTCCAAGTTTTTTCCTGCTGACCCCTGCATTCCTTGAGAGGAATCCTTCCTTCTGAACCCGCCTGGTGACATTGCAAAGGGAAAAACTGTTCATTCGCACCAGCATGCCGAGTGCTCTACGTGACACTTAGGTTGTCTGAGTTTTGCTACGTAAAATGAGAGGGAACTCCTAGTCTTTGGGCTTGGATACACGGTGGATATTCTCTATAACAGTTTGTGGAAATTTCTACCGTATTGGCCAAAATAGTTTCCACATTACTTTGTACAGCAGAAGCTGGTAATGTCATCACCACCTGGAAATAACATTTATTTTATTTATTAAATAAATTCATTAGTTCCTATTCCCCCCCCTCCACCTCTGCTTTAGGTTTTGGGACTCCCTTTTGCTCTTGGAAAAAACAACCAAGGGAGGCTTTTCGTTGCCAAAAGCTGCCATTTGTCCTGCTTTGCAATCCTGTCTCGTTTGTATGCAGTAACATCACATATTTTCCCCCCCGCACCAATCTTTTCCATTTTGAGTCATTTAAATCTCTTTTTTTTTTCTCTTTGGCAGCTGGGACAATAATGAGAGAGAGAAAATGAGCCCCTGGGACATGGAGCCAATTCCGGAAGGAAGTAAATGATGTGGTTTATCTCTCCCCCACCCCATCTCGGCCCCTGTTTGGGCATCAATACCATTTACTGAAGAGTCGGGCAGGGAGTGGTGTGAGCGCTCTAACTGGCGTTCTCCCTCCTCTTCTTTCCTGCAGCAGCATATCCAGAGGAGGTTGGCGCCGGTGTTCCTGTTACCACCGAGGAGCTGGCGTCCCTGCTGTACAAACCACAGGAAGGGGAATGGGGGTCCCATTCCCGAGACGAAGAGTGCGTGCGAGTTCTCCGGGGCATCGATCAGCTGCTCTCCTTAGGTACAGTGGACTTAAAACCAAATGTTTTATGTCCGACACGGCGGAGATCGTCTTCCTGTCTCGTGTCAGACCCACCGGTGCTGATGGAAACAGACGGTGGCTTCCATACACAGTGTATTCATTCGCCTCTGGCTGCATTTGCAATCAAGGAGACCTTGCAGGACGGCTGACATGAGCACGAAGCAAAGCGCAGAGGGAACCCATGTCAGCCTTGGGCCCCTGTGAGTGGCCTTGCCCTTTGGCCATGGCTGGGGCTGCCTTTTGTGTGGCTTTGAAGGGTGGCCACATGTCAGAGCTTTACAGGCAGACGTTGACCTGGCTGATTCGGATGCCCCTCTCCTTCCCCTGGCTACCCTCAGGCAACTGCAGAGGGGCCATGAGAATGTCCTGCCCCTTTTATTTTCCCACAAGTCACTTTTGCCCCTCTTTCCCTTTGCCCTCTGCCATCCTGCTCCACCTTTCATTCCATTCTCCTCCCTTCAGATCAGTGGTTCCTATCCAGGAGTCCCCAGAGGTTCTTGGACTACAACTCCCAGAAATCCTGGCCAGCAGAGCAAGGGGTGAAGGGCTTCTGGGAGTGGTAGTCCAAGAACCTCTGGGGACCCAAGGTTGGAAACGATTGCTTTAGATAATATGCCTTCCAGGACCCTTTCTTTATTGCTTCCTGTCCAAATTGCGCATCTCTGGTTTTCCTCTGTCTTTTCTTTATTCAGCACAAACACTTCTTAGTATTTACAGCTTCTTCCTATCAGGTGTCTACTAGAGATCTCACTTGTGTTCTGCTCTGTGTTTCATGGCTATTGGGTTTCCTTAACTAGTGGAGTCACATCATAGCAGGGAAAATACAAAGCAAAGTGTGCTGCTTCTGTACCACCCAACAGCACTTAAAGCACTCGCTAGGCGGTTTACCATTTAATTAGATAGACTACACATTACCCCCCGCCCCCGGTGAGCTGGGTACTCAGTTTACTGATCTCGGAAGGCTAGAAGGTGGAGTCAACCTTGTGCCAGGTACCTGAGCCATCAGGATTGAACCCTGGTTGTGAGCAGAGTCTTGACCGCAGTCGTGCAGTTGAACCACTGTGCTACAAATTGCCTGTCACAGCAGTTCAGCGGATGGCTTAGTTAAGGATATAACAATATGCAGTAATGCATTATGTGCTACAGTCCTTTTTGAAGAAGGTTGGTGTTTTTTTTAAATGTACGTATGTATATGTTTATGTACAGGCACAAACAAGTACCATTTCTTAATCATGACTTCTGCCCCATCTTGTGGAATCACATTGGTTTCCGTCTTCTTTCTTAGATATTTCAAACCCATTTGCTGTCCCAGTCGACCTTAGTGCCTATCCTTTGTATTGCACTGTTGTTGCTTATCCAACGGACCTCACTACAATAAGGAGAAGACTTGAAAACCGATTTTACAGGTCAGATGGACGATTTCTACCAGCTGCATGTCATCCAACAGATCAGCCTTCTATGAACCACTGCAAAATTTTTGCTAAGCTGAATGTCCTTTGGCTACAGTATTAGTAATGGATTCCTCCCCCACCCCCCGCCACCCCCAGTTCCACTTAACTCTGAGACTTGTAGTGGGTTGTGGCATGAAGCTCTGATACCCACTGAAACAAGGAAGGACATGTGGCTTTCAGCTTATTCCTCTATGACCCACGATTCTGTTTCCTGCCTGTTTAGAGAGGATTGAGGTTTGCTTCCCATAATCTGCTCAGGTTTCTGTCCAGAGGGTTGCACTGCAGATGTCCACTAGTATCATGTCGGATTAGTAATACACTTCTCCCTCCGACAACGCTGGGGTTAGGGGCACCAGACCCCCTATGTAGTTCAAAATCCATGTATAACTCTTATGCCCCAAAACATAACGACAAAGCATAAACAGTTGATTGAAATACACACAGACGCACCTCCCTTGACTCGCGTCAGCCTCCCACCATACCCCAGCACCCTCCTCGGCCGCCGTGTGGAGCCGCCATACCAGGAGAGGGGGCTGGCCGGGGGGCCGCCATCAGACTGGAGGCCACTGCCTTGCCGGCCACAAAGTCCTAGGTAAGCCCAAGACCTGCCTTTCTCAGGCCACTTCCTGGAGACAAATCGTAGCACAGCATTTAATTTATTTGTTGAATATTTATTGAAAAAAATAATAATCCAGATTAATGCAGTTCAAGGGAAGAACGTGATGTGTATGTGATGTGGTGAACCACAGCTCTTCTTAATTGCCTTGAGCTGACTTGGTATTTGGTAACAAGCAGAAGAGTTTCTGCCTCTCTTTTTCCTTTTTCCATTATTTCATAGATGACTCTCCTTGTTGCGTCCTTTTAACGTCACTGTTGCATCCACTGTTTGTCCAAAGCCCCCCGTGTTTGTCAGTAGTCGCAAAACGACCCTGACGCAGATTTCTTTGCAGGAGAATATCCGCACTCATGTGGGAGGTACGATACATCGAACACAACGCCAGGACTTTCAATGAGCCCGATAGTCCGATTGTGAAGGCGGCCAAGATTGTCACAGATGTTTTGCTTCACTACATTGGGTGAGCAGAGTGTTCGCTTCCACCTGAAGTTCCAGTATTGAGAAATAATTATCCGAAAAGTTGCCTAGTTAGAAGAGTTTTTCCTGACTGTTGGGCACATGCTCTCTCTCTCTCTCTCTCTCTCTCTCTCTCTCTCTGTGTGTGTGTGTGTGTGTGTGGTTGTCCACATGTTTTAAGTCACTTCCTTCCCCATTTCCTCCTGTGCAGCATAAAGACACATCCTCACCAATTTCAGTGATGAAGTTGTACATTACACAAAATTGGACCCCTTCATGTGATCTGTTAATTCACTGTTACTGATGTGGGTTAATACTTGGCCCGGGAATGCAGAAACAGTGGGAAGTTGGTTGCCCTTCCTTACGGGCCCTCTTTGCGAGGTTCATCTTGGTACTCTCTGTTATTGTATACATACAGGTCTGGCATCTGCACAAAGCCATGTTTGGAACACTCTAGAACTTAAGAGCTTTTGGGAGGAACATTATTTTCCCTTTGTGAATTTTTGTCCTCTGCTATCTACGGGGTATCTATGGGTGATCGGTCCCAAGGGCCTCCTTCCCACAGATGTTGAAAAACGTGGACCTATCGAACTTTGCGTGGTCTCTGGTTCTCTCTAGTGGCCAATTCTGGTAAATAAAGCCTGGAAACACAAATACAGTGGTGCCCCGCTTAACGATTACCCTGCTTGATGATGAATCCGCTTCACGACGATGTTTTTGTGATCGCTATTGAGATCGCAAAGCGATATTTTAATGGGCAAAATCTGCTTTATAACGATTGGTTCCCTGCTTCGGAAACCGATTCTTTGCATTACAACAATCAAAACAGCTGATTGTTGGGTTTTCAAAATGGCCGCCGGCTGTGTTCAGGACGGATTTTTCACTGCACAGGCATCAGAAAATGGCCTCCCTATGGAGGATCTTCGCTGGACCTGGAGGTATTTCGCCCATTGGAATGCATTGAACCGGGTTTCAATGCATTTCAATGGGCTTTTTAATTTCCTCTACAGCGGTTTCGCTGGAACAGATTATCCTCGTCAAGCGAGGCACCACTGTACTTGTTTCTTTTTTTAAATTTAATATGTTCAGGCAGCAGATAAGTGAATCAGTGGATACTGATCTCACGGATTGGAGGGGGTTTCCTACTGTACTTACTCTTCTGTATGATCTCAACTTACCTTTTCCCCTGTGCTGTGGAGCTCTGCCCACAACTTGATGGCGACTACAACCTTATGGAGAAAGTGCAGTGAGTGTGCGTATCTACGTCTGTGGGGGAGGGTGAAGTAAGTTCGGGGATTGCCCGTTCATACAGGCATTTAAAGTGTGTGTGTTTTGTGTGGTTATGGCTCATCTGTTGGCCGAGGTGCCTTCGCTAGGACTCGAACACAAAGCTGGAATCCCACTTCAGACTTTCCTCCTGGGAGCAGTCTTTGGAGGACGCTAGCCAGGCTGTTCTCTAACAGGTGCATTCCCTGTGAGGATAGTCTCCATGCTCTGGGAGGAAAGAGTCTCATAGAGCAGGGGGCTTCATCAGGATTCCCAGGGACCAGGATGGGAAGGGACTGTGTTGATCCCATGGACGGAATGGCAGGCCTCACTCTCACCAGCCCTTCGTAGCTGGTTCCTGTTGTGCCCCCACGTACCAAACGAGGCCGTATGAGCTGGAGGTCCGCCGCCTTTTGCTTGCTGCTGTTGGCGTTTGGTAGCCTTGACGCTCCCGGTGATCTCTCACTCGCAGGCAGTCCTCAAGAGTTCTGCCAGGCCAGCTGCCTGTTTTCCAGCCAAGCTCATTGGCTCCTTCTAACCAGCCCTTTGCCACCAGCCTCTCCTCCGTTCCCCACATCTCCATCCGCGGTCCTGTCCTCTGCCAAGCTGCATTCAGACCTTTGGGCCATTTTGCGAGGCCTGTCACAGCTAACGCGGAAGCCTTTTGAGTCATGAGCAGCTACTGATCTTCACCTCCCAACGCTCACGACAACCTTTCCGTTAGCAGTGATTCCTGAACGGCGTCGTGGTGAGCTCAGTGTCTTCAGGACAGACTGGCCATTTTTGACCTTTCGTTCAGAGAAGGAAGTGCGGTGTGACCTGGCATCACTTCTGTTGCCACGGTTTCCCCTTGAGCCAAGACGTGACTCTCTTGACTTCTTTCCTGACTCCTTCCACCTTGCTGGAGTCCTTCCTGCCATACCGGTGGCTGTCAGGAAAGGCTTAGGGATTTTTTTTTTTAACACATTGCTCCATGTCAGTCCTCTCAAAGACCACATGTCAAAATAAAAGCTTCCCCTCTTGATGGCTCACTGCATAGGCAGTGGCAGCCGCTGGAGTGACCTTGAATGACCTTGCTTCTCTGTGCCTCAAGAGCCCTCCACCATCATGGGCAGCCTTCCACTAACTGGAGATCTATCAAGCAGTCCCCCGTTTGCAGCCCTCTCTATTCATTCCCTGTTACAGGTTGCCTGCTAGAGCAGGTGCGTCTTCTATCAGAACGGTGCTCTCCTATGTTTGGCTTGACCTCTTCCCTCTCCCAATAACCAGGTTTGCTGGTTAGGGAGACCGTGAGGGAAAACAGGTTGCTTCTCTGGAACTGCCCTTCTATTAGTGATCAGCTATGCAGTTGTACAAAGGGACGTGGTGGCGCTGCGGGCTAAACCGCAGAAGCCTGTGCTGCAGGGTCAGAAGACCAAGCAGTCGTAAGATCAAATCCACGTGACGGAGTGAGCTCCCGTCGCTTGTCCCAGCTCCCGCTAACCTAGCAGTTCGAAAGCATACAAATGCAAATAGATAAATAGGGACCACCTCGGTGGGAAGGTAACAGCGTTCCGTGTCTAAGTCGCACTGGCCATGTGACCACGGAAGATTGTCTTCGGACAAAACGCTGGCTCTATGGCTTGGAAACGGGGATGAGCACTGCCCCCTAGAGTCGAACACGACTGGACAAAAAATTGTCAAGGGGAACCTTTACCTTTACCTTTTTTATGCAGTTGTACAACCTACCTTCTTGACATACCTTGTTTACTCATTCTGATGCAGCTAACTTTTGCTGTTCTTCAGGGATCAGAGCTGTATGGATATTTTGGAGACCTATAACAAAGTGAAAGCGGAAGACTTGAGCAGCACAGAGGATGAAGAGGAGGTAAGAAGGAAAAGCGACTTAAAAAATAAATTGCTGGAACAATTATGGTGAGCAACTAGTAATCATGCAGGACTTCAAAGGACAATCTGTCTTCCCATTTCTGAGGACTAGTAGCTTGCTTTTTCAAGAGCTGTTCATTTTCAAAAGCCATATTTCTAAAACCGGAATAATATTTTGTACTGTACTGCCTGTTCCAGCACATAGGGAATCCACCAAATGTTATCACAATTTTCAGTTCCTCTGTCTTCCTTATGACAATGCAGCTTGTACATGGAGCCTTTAAAAAAAAATAAGGCAGTAGAGGTCAAGGGTTTCCTTCCACTCTTGAATGACACCTCTTCCACCATGGCCAATTGTCACTTAGTATTGGACTTGCAGCTGAACACATCTGGAAAGGTAACAAAGGTGCCTCTGCCTCTGTTGGGCCTTCCTGAAGGTGATGGAGGTTGTAACCCAATGTATTTTGAGAATGCAAGGTTGAGGAAGGCTCGTATGTACACCAGCCAGCAGGGGTCCTTCTCAGCCTCCCCTGGAGATGTCCAAGAGTTAACCTGGCACTTTTGTATACAAAGCATGCAGCCAGAGAACTGCCTTCCTTCATTTCAAGCCACTGGCTTTCCAATGTATAGGCCCGGTGGTTTGGCTATTCAGCTGCACAGCTGTTCCATCTCCCCCCCCCCCCCCCCCCGGCTTCTCTTGTCCTGCCTCCTCGAGTGGATGGCCACTCAGAGGCAATGGGGCGGCTTCTCTGCCCCACCTCTTCCGGGCGCTGCTTCTGAGTTGACACCTCTTGGAGGGGGCGTGGCACCGAACCGCCAAACCCCTGTTGCAGTGGTAAACGAACCAAGCTGAACCACCGAACTAGTGGTTTGGCCCCATCTCTAATCTGCTTGTATGATGTAATTTAATAATTTGGGGAGGGTTTATGGGTATTTTAAGACATTTGTATTCTATTCCCTTGTATATGCTTTTGTTTGTACTCTGTAAAAGTAATAACGTCTAAAATATATTAGATCTGAAGTAGACACCTCTTTTCAAAATTTAGGGTTTTTCCCAGTTATTTCCCAGCATTAAGTAATCTCACTAGATTGTAAAACCACACTGATTTCATAATTACAAGAAACTGCTTCTCGTTATCCATTGTAAGAGAGTAATTTGGTTGTGGCAGGGGGGTGTCTTCCTGTTTTTGTGCCCCTCCCTTATTTTCTCTTGTAAATGTCTTTCAATATTGTTGTTGGTTTTTGGCATGCCTTAATTGCACTGTCCTTCAGGTGGCAGAAGTATATGCAGATTCAGATGGCCCAGGAACCTCATCTGGAAAAAGAAGTGTGAGTACCGCTTAGTTACCATTCAGGGTCAGAAACTGGATATGAAACAGATATTCAGATTTAATTGCTCATCATTGATTTCGGGGGGTGGAGGGTGGAATCCATTGAATTTTCTGTGGCTTTTAATTATTTGCCCAAGGGTATTGATCACAGGTGACTTTGAAAAGGTAATTTGTAAAAGTAACTTACGGAGTATGGAGTGTTCATTTAAGAAATCAGATGGAAGGATTGATCAGCAAGGTTTTACATTTTTATCTTAGATGCCAGACTGGAAGGGAACCAGAGACAAGGCTATACGTAGCATCAGGCATAACCTCATGTCCTGTTGTTCTAGTCACAAGATGTGAGGTGGAAGTACACTTTTTTAAAATACATCCTCAAACGTGGGTTTTGCTTCCTTTTTAAATGTCTTCAGGTAAAGCATCAGGTGAAACGTCAGCTCTCCAAAGGAAGTGCAGAGGCCTGGAAAGAACAGTGCAAGCAGTTATTAAGCCTGATCTACGAACGTGAAGACTCCGAGCCCTTCCGACAACCCGTGGATCTCTTTTCGTACCCCGTAAGTTCTGTCACGCTTGATTTCAGGGCCGAAGCATCTGTGTGGAGCAACAAGACCCCTATCTCATCCCTTCGCATGTGCACCCTCGGGGGGGGGCTTCTCAACATTCCCTGTTTGCTCATATTTGCCCACCTACGTCCCTTCTACTTTAGGAGCCTGATTTGAAAAAAAAAAATAAACAGGCAAGAGACTGGATTCTTAGAATAGGTTTTCTGCATTGATTCCTGGAGGCTGTGTCGGTGTGCTGCCGTTGCAAGAAAACAACCCCGTCCTGCCTGCCTTTTGAATTGACGTGTGCGTCTGTACTGCGTCTGCTCATCTTTATGTAAATGCTTTGAATGGCACAGACCATCAGCTTTTGTTTAAGAAAAAAAAGAAAAAAGACGCCCCTGTTCCTAACGGCGCAGAAGAACCCAATAGATACATGTGTGCAAAATGCGTGGGGGTGTCTTGTCCCTTTAGCCATCTCAAAAGTCAGCAGGGGCCAGAAGGTGTGTCCTCTCGGGACAACCTGAAATGGATTTTTTCTTTAGGTTTAAGTTTGAAACAAGCTGTGCTTTTTGACTGCGGAGACTGGCCTCAGGTGGTGGCATTTATGGAATGTTACGTTTTACATGAGGTGTGTCAAGTAATGTCGTAAGCAGCGGACAATCCATGTTCAGTATTTCGAAATAGGCAGTGCTTACCTAATCTTTTTACTGCCGCCTGTGGCAATACTGCATAGCTAACCTTCTAAGCTCAATGCCAGGGCAGGATCCTTCCCAGGATCCACTTTTCATTGCAGAATACGGAGGCGGTTTCACAGCCGAGTTTATCTAGGACATGGTTGCCCATACGGTATGAAATCATGGTCTGAAATCTCAGCCTACTACGATCCCAGGTTCTCTTTCCATAGACAGATACATCCAGCCCCCAACTCCCAACGGATCTCCTGTGCTTAGGTGCGTATTTTTTGTCCCAAACAAAATCCAAGAAAAACAGATCTAAAGAAGGCTCACAGAAGGCAAGACCCATCGTAATGGGCTAGAGTTACAGGAAGCCAGATTTAGACTACCAGGAAAAACTTCTTAACTGTTAGAGCAGAACGACCATGGAAATCATTGCCTTGGGAGGTGGTGAGCGCTCTAGCGCTGGAGGCACTCAAGACAAAATTGGACTATCCTGTGTCAGATCTACATTGATTTGGATTCCTGCCTTGTGCAGGAGGTTTGGACTCCATGGCCTTAGAGGCCCCTTCTTGATTCTATGAAGGAGTGGCAGGTTGCCTCGAGGGGATTTTTATCCTTCACAAAGCCAAAAAGAAAAAAGGCTGGGCCTGCAAGTGTACATTCATCCTGTGAAATAAATTTTTAATTTAAAATTATTGCCATTTCATGATCCCCACCAAGGGAAGTTTTAAAATGATCTACGTGATTTTTGAAGGGGAAAAAAAGAACAACGTAGGAAAGCGGACCAATGTCCTCTTTGTCACATCCCATGAATGCCAGGGATATGGAATGGTTTGGAGACATATTTCTACCCTAAAATCACTTTAGATTTGGATGGGTCATAGAGGTTCCCAGAAATAATTTGTGCCACTTCTGAAAAATGTTCTGTCTGTCAAGGCGTAAAATGTTGTTTGTAGGATTACCGAGACATTGTGGACACGCCGATGGACTTCAGCACTGTGAAGGAAACTCTAGAAGCGGGTAATTACACAAATCCCCTCGAATTCTACAAAGATGTCCGCTTGATATTCTGCAACTCCAAAGCGTACACACCTAATAAAAAATCAAGGGTAAGATGCAAGAGTGTGTGTGTGGTACACACCCCTGTCCCGTTTGAAATGTGCCAGGCAAGCAGAATAGCAGTTTAAAGAGCTTTCTATCCTTAAGCTGAAATGGCTTGTCTGATCCAGTTCCTTCTGTAGCAACCCTAGCCATCCACCTCCTCCTACGTGGTGGTTTCTCTTCTTCAAGATCTCAGGCATTCTAACAGATGCAAGGGTGAACCATCCTCTGCAGGCCCCTTGTGTCCGGTGTTGTTAAGCAATTGGCAACAAGAGTGTGCCCTTAAAAAAACTGAATGGGGCTATAGCTTGTTCCCCTTCGTGGCAGGAAGCTAATAAAACCAGACTTTTCATCTGAATCCTTGGGGTTTTGAGTTCATGTCCTTTTCTGGTGGCGTGGGAAGAAGAAAAGGCAGGTATCTTCAAGAGGATTCCTGCACCCAGCATCAAGCTTGCAGGTGGGTGTGAAAAAGTGCCCCAGGGATTTTGATGCATTCCAGCCCACTGTGATGAATGGGAAAGCCGTGCTTCCTTGTATAGACTAATTCAAGGAGGCTCTGAATCTCAGCAGTAGATCACATCTTTTGCACTCGGAAGGCTGCAAGTTCAGTCGCTGGTGTGTCTGGATAAAAGGATCTGGTACACCGTTGATGAGAACCCTCAATGAGGCTGCCCGGGGTTTTCAGATCCTCAGAGGAGAAAGCCTTTCTCTCGGTCCCACCACCTTCACGGGTGCCTCTGGTGGGGACACAAGAGAAGGGCCTTCTCTCCGGCTCCTCCCAGGCTGTGGAACTCCCTCCCACAGGAAGCCAGACTGGCCCCATCTTCGCTGTCCTTTCTCTTCAGGCAGGTGTTTTCTTAGTGACTGGTGGTCTGGAAAGGGTTTTTTTTTAATGGATTGTTGGGCTCTGTTGTTTTTAAATAGATTTTTAATATTGATTTGATTTACCGTTTTTAATACAATATTTAATTCTTTTTAAATATCTGTACACTTAGTGTTTTTTAGGTTTTTAAATATTGTCTTTTTAATTATCTAAGCCACCTTGGGCCCTCTTAAGGAGAAAGGCAGGCTTAAAATATTATAAACAAACAAACAAATAAATAAATAATCATAGATCCCAGAAACCTGTAGACAGGTGAGAGACATCATTGGGTTAGACTAGCCTAGCTGAACAAATGGCCTGAGCGTAGGGGGAATGATTTCTATGACATGCAATTTTTTTCCCTGCAGCCTGTGTTTGAATTTATAAGTGGATTGGGACATCTTTATGAGTAATCTGGCGAGAAAGGCCAGATTACTTTATAAAACGTGTTTAAACTTGCTTGTTGGATTCAAGTATAGATTGCAGAGAAAGTGTGACATGTCATAGAAATCCTCCCCTTAGGTGATTAATTAGTGCAGGGCAGGTTCCTGTGTCTGGTGGCTTAATTACCATTTCAGGGCCTTCTGTAGCAGCCACGACCTTGAAACGACCCTTTGAGTAGACCCAAAGATGATCTGTCACTCCCTTTTTTCTTTCCCACCCACCTCAGATCTACAGCATGACACTCCGCTTATCTGCCTTATTTGAAAATCACATTAAAACCATTATTTCTGAGTACAAGTCGGCTGTGCAGTGTCAGAAGAGGCGGCGGTCACGGCCGCGGTACCGGAAACAACTCCGGAGTAGCAGCAGCTCTTCCTCCAGCAGCCGTCCGTCCAGGTAACTAACCGAGATTACTGACGTATGTCAGTTTGTTCATGTTGGCTTGTATTGCTGGCACTTGCAGGGCTTACATGCTGCAAGAAAATAAGAGCCAGCATCTTTGCAGAGGGAAAGAGGGGAAATGCAGCCTACGGCTGTGAGCGTGGTTCTCAGCCTGGGGTCCCCAGATATTCTTATGCTGGCTGGGGTTTCTGGGAGTTGCAGTCCAAGAACACCCGGGGAAGGAAGGTTGGGAACCCCTGAGCTATAACAGAAGACACCGTTGGGCGCCGTCAGTGCAATGTGTGAACCAGACCGGTGTCTAATCCTTCTGTCTCCAAAGTGAGCAACAAAAATTGGATACCTAATCACATCCTGACTCTTGATAAAGGAGGTCATGGAGTTTCTTGGAATGTTCTTGCGGGGTGGGGTGGGGTGGGGGCTCAGAAGTGTTTTAGAGCTGAATGATCTGACCGCGTGACCCTTTTTTCCACGCCTTTAGCCCCAAAAGAAAACAAAAGCCGCTGAAGATGCCACCTAAAACAAACTCGAATACCTCATTGCCTTTAACTAGGACTAATTCTTCAGTTTCATCTCATGGTAAGTGCCTTTTTTTTCTGCTCGGCCGCTTCACTGGCTTTCATTTAAGCAGTCCAGACCCTGCAGGTGCCACCACCCCTTTTTGTAATGGCTGAGAAGCAGCGGCTTTGGTTTTGGACCCCTACTCTGTCCCCCCTCCCTCCCCGTGTGCATATTTGGATACTGTTTGTTTCTCCCTTGGTGCAGTTGCCATTCTAGCCAAGGGAACTGCTATCAAGCCATCCGAGTGGCTGTTTTCAGTCCCGGTTGTTCCCCAGATGCTCTTAGGATCGCTGAGCTTTGCCCAGGCTGACTGAAGCTTATACGAAGAGAGTCCCAGCATCAACTTTGGATCCATGTCTGTGAACCAGTGCATTAGGGGATCATGCCAGCTTCCCCCTCTCAAATCTATTGCCATCTGCCATGCATACCATGAAACCTGGTAGTCTCTCTGTAATCTAAGATAATATCTTCTGGTCTCAAATTCTTGCAGAACAGGGAGTGGTATAATTACAGTAGGATCCCCTTAATCGTGGGATCAGTATCCACTGATTTGCTTATCCATGTTCGGAAAATATTAAAAATATTAGGGGAAAAAACTTATATATTCAATTATGAAGTTACCAGGACTGGCCATTAGATGGAGCCTGAGACCATGCTATTTAAGTGTTTGCTATTAAAATAGTGTTCACCATTTTTTCAGCATTCACGGGGGGGGGGGAGGTTGGATCCAATCCCCTGCGGATAAGGGGGTCCAACAGTAGAGTTTCTTTAGGGACCCTTTTCCAGGCAAGATATGGGGCTGCATACCCTCCTTCTAAGCCAAACTTTGAACTGTGCTTTTCCTTTAAAATTCCTTTTTTCCCCCTCTAAATGGTGTCATTTTGCTTCTGTTGCCAAGCCGGTGAACTCCTGTTTCCAGTTTCAGATACTACTGAGGAACCGCACGGCTCAGCCACTGCGGAAGAGATGGAAAGTCACCCGTCTTCCTCTGGCTCAAATGTCCAGAATCGGAATGGAAATGATGTCGAACCTGGGAAAAATAGGATAGTCAGAAATAAAGCCACACCGTTCAAGCAAGGTGGGGAAACGGCTACAAAATCACAGTTCTGAGGTCTTGTATATCCGCCATGTTGCATGATTATTTAATATGGGAAGTAAATGTATCCAGTGCCTCTGATCCTGTTGTCTGGATTGTTTCTATAGCTCAGTTGTCTTTATCTCTCAGTTGTTTAGCCACAGGGCAATGAAAAATGTGCCATGATTTTTCTGTGAGGGAGGCCACTGGAGGGCTCAACGGCCACCATGATAAGGCAGCTCCCCAAACTCCATAAACCCAAGCATAGATTATGCTATTTTCAGTACAAGCATTTCTGGGAATCAGTGACAGACACGCTGCTTAGGAATGTTGCAAAACATAGCATTGTCTTCGGTGGCAGAGACTTGTGCTGGCTTTTCACAAGGTGGCCAATTCTGCAGATGCCTTTAGGGTGAGGTCACCTACCAGACGGCAAGTGTTGCTCAGTGAGAAGTTGAAAGCCCCTGGGTTGCGAATCCAGGCAGAACTGGGAGGTTCCAAGTTGGCATAAAAATGCGTTGAGCAGGAGATCGTTGAGAGAAACAACTGGTTGCTTCCCAGTTGAAAGAAACATTTATATATACCGTATTTTTTCGTGTAGAAGACTATACTTTTGTCTAAAATCTTTAGACTAAAAATTGAGGGTTGTCTTATACACGGAAGTAAGCTGAGGAGAGAACAAAGACAAGTGGAGGGGAAAGCAGGGATCAAAGCGATCCTGCAGCGCTTTGATCCCTTTCCCCCTACACTTGCTAAGCCCCATTTATTTTTCTTAATTTTGGATTAGAAAAGTCTTATACATGGAGGCGTCTTATACATGGGGGTGTCTTATACATGGGGGCATCTTATACATGGACAAATACAGTATATCTGTTTTAATTTCTGCAGATCAGCCTTCAGATAAACCCCTGACAAACGGTGATGGGAGAGAGCCCCGTGCGGCCGTCAAGCGAAAGCTGTCCAGTGCGTCGGAAGATGATGAACACACCGATGAGGAAGAGGAGAAAAGAGACCAGAAAGAGAAGCCAAGGGTATCCTCCTCAGAGAGTGGGGATTCTCACTCGGGCTCCAGCTCTGAAAGCAGAGGTGGTTCCGATTCGGATTCCGAGTCGAACTCAAGAACGGATCAGGACTACATCGACGGTGACCATGACTACAGCAAAGCTGCCCCAGTGAACCTGAGGAAGAAGCTTCGAAGGCGCCTCTCCAACGGACCGCGGAACTGGCAGGGTAGGGGAACGTCAAGGCGAGGCCGATGGGGACGCTGGGGGAGGTGGAGCCGAGGCGGGCGGGGCGGCCGAGGAGGAAGAGGCTGCCCCCGAGGAAGAAGAGGCGGCCGGGGAGGAAGAAGAGGCCGAGGGAGGGGAGCCTCCAGAGCCAAGCGCCCGCGGATCGCCGATGACGAATTTGAGAACCTTTTCGGCGGCCGCTTCAACGAGAACACGTTTGGTGGGCGATTTAGTCGGCCGCCCCGGATAAAAACTAGGAACGAGGGCAGGCGGACCGTTTTGTATAACGACGATTCAGACAATGACACTTTTGTGCACACGGAGGATCCCCTGAATCTTGGTACTTCCCGGTCGGGCAGGGTACGGAAAATGACCGAAAAGGCCAGAGTCAGCCACCTCATGGGATGGAACTATTGACCAAAGGGGTAGCGACCGAACTGAACGATGGTGTTAGGACTTCAAAGGTTTTTCTACTGCAGGGATTTTTTGCCAGAAAAAAAAATCTACTAAGCAAACTGTGGGGGGGGGGGGGGAGAGGGACTCCACTCACATCTTTCTGTGGTGCTTTTCCATTTTTTTGCCCATCTGGATTTGTGTGTGTGTGTGTGTGTGTGTGTGTGTGTATATGTGTGTGTTCGAAGACTTCTGATTGCCACCCATTTTTGGTCAGAAGAAGCCTTACCCACAATTTCTGTCATCTGCAGGTGTGCGTCCCACACCTACACCTTGAGTTGGTCACAGGAATGTGGCATTTGAATCATGCTTTACGAAGTCTTTCATGGGTTTTGTGTGCATTATAGGAACAGCACCTTTTTACAGAGTTTTTTAAGGCAGCGTCGGCCATGAATTCCTTACATACCATAATAACTTTTGCACAACACACCGATCCTAACGGCAGCTATAAAATGTTTACAGTTTCTCGATTGTGTGCAGGATCTGGATTATGTTGATCTTCCCAGGCCAAACTTTTATGAATTTGTGACAAGTGGAAGCTTTCCATATTTAGAGTATCCTGATATGCTTTCCCCACTTGGTTCTTAATTCATAATTAAAAAAAAAAGAGAGAGAGGAGAGGATTGGTGCCTTGTAAATATGTAGCAAACGTTTAATGTGAGATGTATTAACGTTATTGTAAAAAGAATACTTGAGACCTACAGATACCCAAACACACAGGTGCCAAATGCAAAGGTTTTCTTCTCCTTTGCTTTCTGCCATCCTCATGTTTTTTTAACATTGATCAACACCTTTTCCCCAAAAAATATTTCCCTTCTAGTTCAGACTTGCAAATAATACTAACTGTACAGGGGGGAAAAAGATATACCTATATTGATTTTTTCACTAACAAGGCTGCAGTAGGTTAAAGGGCAGAAGTGAAATTTCTCAATAAGCTCCAAAATAACTATTTGTTGGCTTAACAATTGACAATCGTATGTTTTTTGCAGATTAGCTGGTTCGGATAGTGAGCAGACTGTGCACACATTCTATCTCTGTTCTGACCCTTAAAATTTCAACAGATAATGTCTATACCATTATACTGTTGGCATCTCCTTTGTGTGTGTGTGTGTGTGTGTGTGTGGTACTTGTGCATTCAACAGTCATAACATCTCAAGCTTTTTGGAAAGAAGACATATGCTCTCATCCAGAGAGTGGTAGTTGGTATGGGTGCTCCAGTACATGGTGCTGAACCTCCCAGGTGCACCTCCATTCCCCAGCTGGGCCACTGGGCTTTGCTGACTGGCTTCCTCCATTGAACAGAGGGTTTGACGCACTTATGAGTTTCTAGATTGGAGTGGTAGCACGCGGTTGGGTACTGAGAACAAAAAAAGCATCACATAGGGCTCTCGTAGTTTTTATCACTACATGAAGATCTGTCACACAATAAGGGAAATCTCAAAACAGAAAAGCGTTTTCTTGCTTCTCATGGCTGAGCTTTGATTACATTCTGAATTGTACGATTTTTTTCCCTCTTAAAATTGGGTGGGTTTTTTCTTTCTTTCTTTCTTTGGTTGCTTGTTTGTAATTCACGGTATGAAATATTGCATAGGAGGTTTGAGGGAA
Organism: Pogona vitticeps; assembly: GCF_051106095.1. Taxonomy (NCBI): domain Eukaryota; kingdom Metazoa; phylum Chordata; class Lepidosauria; order Squamata; family Agamidae; genus Pogona; species Pogona vitticeps. The sequence goes on along the minus strand of NC_135793.1, from coordinate 5,801,393 downwards.
TGAAGGGGGAAAGCCCAAAAGCCAAAATTAATTCATCGGAGAAATCACGTGTGAGTTTATTTTCCTACTCTGCCCCATAAACTTATTTTCCACTTGGTCAGTAAGGTGGACAAACATCCGCGAAATGAAGTAGGCTCTTTATTTATGGTGTGTCATTAAGATGTACACACACGGCTTTGGTTCCATAACTAAAAACATTAAAATCTGTCAAAGAAGGACATGTGGTGGATTGCTAAGGGTTGTCAAGGCCAAAAAATGACAAATAGCATTGTTGAATAATATACTGTAGAGTCGAGCATTCATGTACAGTTTATTCATAGATGAAATTCAGAGAGCCATGTTTGCCGCACATTGGCCATGATTTAGAGAGACGTTCTTCCCATGGAAGGCCTGAGGGACTCATGGAGCCTTCTCTGTCCCAACACGTACCAACACTTGGACCCACGCACGTATGGATTAGAAGGGTTTCTTGAAATTAGTACAACTGTCTTCGGATGCAGGAATCTCTGTATTTGTGACCCTAAAGAGCTCTCGCTTGAGATCAGAGTCAAGGAGTCTTCCATTTCAAACGCCAGGTGTGCATTTTAAAAGAGAGCATCTTCTCTAGATTCTCCCACCTGCTCCACCACGGCCAAAGAACATATGGTGCTTTCACTTCCATGGTATAATCCACACATAAGTAGTATGGAGGCAATTGGTGTTACTTTAGTGATCTAAGGCCATATAATGTTTGTCTGCCTGCTTTTTCCCGTTATTGAAGTGTTAGTTGTTGTTTCAACATGAGAAATCTTCCCTTGGTGGTGGTGGGACCCAAAACTATTACATTTGTCTTAGTAACAGTTAATTTAGAATATGGGTGGAAGATTTACAGTGCTGCCTCTTAAAACATAATCTGATACCTCAGCAATCCAATGCCTGAACCTAGTAAGCACCCTATATGTTTTTGGCGATGCCAGTATTATCCCCTTGTAGGGCCAGATTCATTGCAATAGGATTTTGTGTTTAAGATGAATCAATAACACATATTTAGCCACTTCTGCAGATTAATTTTGTCTGTTTTCGGGGCATTCAAGGTATGACCAAGGAAATTCCCAGTCTTAAAAAGATTGAGCTGTGGGGGAGGAGAGATGTAAACCAAGTTACTGTCCAGTGTACTCTCACCCCCATTTGTTGGCTTAACAATTGACAGTGGGTCTCCTCTGTTTTGCTTCTCAGTTTAATCTTTCCGTGGCATCTCTTCCCTTCTGTGCTTGAATGCTTAATGTCCTAATCCCGTTGAATCTTCCATTTTGGTTTACTCCTTGATTTCTGAACGCTGCTCCAATCATTCTCGGCCAGTTTTGTTCCAGTATCTGCAGCTTCCTAGTCTTGTTATTTTCTCCCACCCCCAAAGCCTTGTGTTCTTGTTCTTGCTCTGCGAAGTTGTAGGCACCCTAATATTAATACGGAATGGTTCTCACTGGCAATAAGCTAATGACTCCATTCCATTGATACCAAATTCTTTCTACCAATTGGTAGAAAGAAAACTGTATTGGGTTTCATTAGAGTTTGGCAAATTTTATGGCGTTCTCCCAGGAGACCGGGGGATCCATCAGGAAGCAGTGGTGGTTCAGATTCATAACATGAATCTGGCCGAAATGGGAAATGTAATGGTTCCATTCCATCTGAATTTCCCATCTTGCTTGGGGGTGACTCTCTCCACTCATGGTGCTTCTGCCATTTTGAGGCTCTAGGCTGCTTATGCAATTTGGCCCATGTATTTTGAGAATGGTCTCTTTAAAAGGACAGGGTGGGAACCAGTATAGTATCACTAGAAATCCAACAGGCCATGGTCAAGATGCAGGGCTTATCCACCTGCTTAGATGAGAATTTAGCGTTTTGCAATCTTTACATGGCAAGTGAATCTTGAGCTACTGTCAAAAATCATCCAAAGTGTGGCAGAGCATCTTAAATATCAGACCAAATCAGACTAGTTGCGCTCCCCCCCCCATGTGCCACCCAAAAGTTTTCCCATCAAGACACGAAGAAGCTGGGACATTTTTTGCGTGCATTCATAAGACCCACGACAGGTTTTCTCTGTTCCTTAGTGTCATCCAGCACGGATCTCCTCCCCATGGGAAATTATAACATTTTGGGTCGTTCGTAGGAACTAAACCTTCCGTTCTTCTTAAGATGTAAACAAACCACCTGAACTTCTTGTTCTTTCTCTGTGCCCAAGTAGTTTTGAATCTTAAAATAGCAATAGTTGCTGAGGATCAAAGACCAAAATGGTTCTAGCTGTTTCATGGCAGGAACACATCTGCCTGCCACATCCTACAGGCTGTTGTTTGGCAACCTTTAAAACCTTGGTTCCAGGTCATCTCTCAGTATTAATCCAAATCATGCAGAGGTGGGGCTTTTTTAAAAATGTACTCATAATAAAATTGAGGAATTTTGGTCACATTTGGGGACAAAAAGGGAGGGACTGACAGAGGAGTAATTCACCAGCTTTATCTTCCAACTGCTTCCACTCGGTGTTTATTGCCATGTTAATGCTTCTAAAGTTACGCGCAATGATTTCGTAACAGATACTATAAAATGTCTCGAGGACTTTATTTTTTGTAAAAACAATTAAGTATTTATTGGTGAAAGAGCCTCTGTTCAACATCTGGATGATCAAATAGAATCTCTAGGAGATTCATAAGAGTTCTTGAGAGGTATGTATTGTATGCGGCTGTGCATTTATAAGAGGTAGCTTTTCACATATTACTCCTCCGAAATGTTTATACTTCTTGGGGAAAAGGATTTTAGAACGGTGATCGCTGTCTGCAATTTTTTAAGCAGTTACTTGTTTTTAAAATAGGAGATCATTAAGGTACAAAAAGAAAACACTTGAATAAATATGTTTAATATATTTGGGTGTCAGCCTAAAACAAATTAATGTGTTGTGGTTCCCCGTGAAAACGCTGTTGGCTACGTCCCATTGAAAGCACTCTCGAGCGTTGCTTTGGCCCCATTCATTTGAAAGGTGCATGCCCAGGAAAAGACGCCTGCCGGATCGTGCTCTGTATTTTCCAGTGGTGTTTCTGTCATGGCCTTAATCTCTAGTATTATGTAAGATGGTGCTTATAAATAACACGTATATGCATGAAAAATGAATGATTTGAGCAGAGCGTTTAAGCAAGGAGACTGGAAGCTCTAGTAATCCTGCTGCCCACAATTCATAAACCTCCCTCCGATATTTAAACTCTCAGTAGTCTGGAAGGATGGTCATCATCAGATTTTTTGGCCCATGCCCTCCGTATTTTTCCCCTCTCCCCTGCACAGGAAGTGCACAAGAAAGTAGGGTTAAAAGTGTGTGATAGGATGATAGCGATTGTCAGTATTTAAATATCGTGGTACTGTACCTAAATTTAAGTATTCAGCAAGCTTGTTTCCATATCCAAGGCTAATTTTGACGCTTGTTTTCATCTCATGCTTATTGTTTGCTTCCCCCCCCCCCTCTTTTAAAGCATCACAGAAGACTTTACAGATATCAAGTTATTCTTCTTTTTTTCTTTTTTTTACAGTTGAGCTTGGGAAGCTTGGAAACTTTATGTGGTCTAAAGGATCTCATGCATGTGTATTGTGTTCTTGACAAAAGTAAAATACTCCACCAAAAAAAAAAGAGAAAAAAAAGAAAGTGGTCCACACAAACCACTTCTCTTTCTTCTGTCTTGATTTCAGGGGATGCTTTGAGTTCATATTGTCACATCTGTTGTCTCAGGTCCCTTTAAAAAAATTTAAATGCTTCAGGGAGTTTTTGATGCCACTTGATGATGGCAGACCAAATGTAATATTTATATGCAATGAGCTATTAGTTTTTTGTATTGTAAAAAAAAAAATGTAAATTTGTAAAGCTTTTTTTTTTCTTAGAGGGTTGTTTTTTGGGGGGAGATGATCAAGGGGCGAAATTCACTTAATGTAATTTAGGATGTTTCATTTTCCAGCTGTGGGATTATCTTAATAATTAAAAAAAAAGTCTCTCTCTTTGCTTTTGCGTTTAATTTGGTGAATGTGTCAGAAGGTAGAAATGTTTGGATGATGAATTATTTACAATTGTATTTTTAAAAAAGCAGGGATTCGATAGTCCGGGCCCTGGCCCTTCTCAACTGGGAAGAAGTGGGGAACCGAGGTAGCAGGAACCTTAGGTGGAAATGATCCCGCCCTCTTGGGATTCATTATCTTAATTAAGAAAGAGAAAGTGGAAGCTCTGGACTTGGTGACTGGATCAGCCTCTGCTTTCAAAAAGCTTGTTCCTAAGTTTTAAGGAAATAATGGGGGCGTTTCCGAGGAGAAGAGGAAGGAAATCACCAAGGCATAGAGGCGAGCAGAAGATCCAGAGGGCCGAAGCTTGGAATGAAGGTGTTGAGCCCCTTTAAATCTTTCCAACGCAGGGCGAGTTCTAGGTGTGCCACTCTAATCATTAGCCAAACGAGCCTTTTGTGTAGCAACACTTCATTGTCATCGAGGAACAAGGAGAGCAGCGCCAGAGACCCCGGGAACGGCACATTCTGTCCAGCTGCTCTCGCAGGTACCTTGATGACTGCTTTCCAGAAGGAGCCTTTCTTGGGACAGCTGGAATCGCCCGTGGAGCAGGGATATTTTCCCCTCCGCATCCCCTCCGATGTGCCAAAGGGAACGAGTGATTGTATCAGGACAATCTAAGGGGGCATAAAGGCTAGCCATGTAGTAGTCTTTCTCTGCTGTGTTCCCTGGATTGTACAGGCGTGATTTTAAAAGAGGATGGAGTCCCTTCATGGTCCTATTTATTTTGGAGTTGGACTGTGCTCCGGTCACTTTCCCAAGCCAATCTCGGCCCTTGGGTTCCCCTATAATTATACATTCGGATTTGATTGCATAATGGAGGGCCCCTGGCCCTTGGTGGTGCTAGCGTATGCGTCACGCTTCCTTAATTCCCCCAGAACCACTGCTCTAGGATGATGAAAAACCATTCGTAAACACTCTTTGAGGAAGCATGTGGAGAACACACTCTCTGACATTTCAGGCGCATAAGAGTCCCATGTGCTTCAAAGCATACACGGCACCCTCTAAGCTCACCTGCTGTCCTCATCCTGGACTGTGGTCGTAGGAGCCCCAAAACATTACATTGCTTGAGTCGGAGAGTCCATAGACACCCTCCTACCCATTCCATGCACAAAAGATGACCAGAAGGGAGTTAAATCCACATCCAGCACCATGATAGTGTCCTTCTGCTCTACCTGCTGATGGCCAACTAGCTTAGACATGCAAGGCAGGTCATGTGGCACCCAACGGCATCTTCCACACCCTTGCAGACATACCTTGGTGAGGCAAATGGGCATGATAGGATCACCCTGGGCGTAGTGGAGGAGAATGATCTGCTGCTAATGTTGAAGCAGGGCTCAAATCCTAGTCTGATTATAGTTAGAATGTGAGGAGAGCACCCTTTCACACTTTGCCTCGGAGAGCAAAACGCCTTTGGCCAACTCCTGTGCAAAGGAGGTTTACTTTGTTATCCCAGGACCTCAAAGACAGAACCCAGCCGTATCAGAGATGTACAAAGTTCCTGATTCTCTGAAGGTCTAAGTAATTGTTTTTATTAGGGATGTGCAAGGAAGACTTTGTCACCTGGAAAGAGCTACTGTAAGGGGTGGGGATGATGGCCGTTGATTATATTGTGTGGCCACCAATGGCTGTCTCTGTGACAATGCCAACTTGGCCCAGGCCCCACGCAAAGGGCGTTATGAATGGCTTCCACTGTTCACCTTTCTAAGCGGGGAAATTGTGGGACTCCTACACAGCAGACCATGATAAGCAGCTTGACCCACTGACGTCGAAAAGAGAACTGATGTACACTTCCACCTCCAGGATAATATCGGTGTTTCTGCCCAATGAGCTTCCTTCCCTTGCCAAATGGCGAAGATAACATTGTTGGAATAAGGGTTTCCTCCCACTCAGCCGAGGGTGGCCTCCTGCACTGAGCCAGATTGTGCTATCGTAAATTCAGCACAAGGATATTCCCCGATGGATAATTTCCTGATAATGGCTCCTGGAAGTCCCAAATGCAGGCTGATAGAAACAAAGGTGTGTTTGTTTCACTTGTCCTTTTCGTTTTTAAAGCTCCATGGTAGCAAGATGTATTATAATTCTTCCCCCTGGTATCAAGTTTCATATACTGTATTTATACCCTGCGGGTATAAATGCACCATGCACTATGCGGTGCATTTATAATGAGATTTCCAATGGAAGGAAAGCAATAACATTGTACAAAGCACTAAGTCTCAGAGATTTGAAAGCCACTTTCTTCCTTCCTTCCATTCATCATCAGCTCCTTCTTTCCTTCCATTCATCATCAGCTCCTTCCTTCCTTCTTTCTTTCCTTCCTTCCTTCCATTCATCACCAGCTCCTTCCTTCCTTCCTTCCTTCCTTCCTTCCTTCCTTCCTTCCTTCCTTCCTTCCTTCCTTCCTTCCAACTGTCAGCTGAAATAGAAGTAGGGAAGTCACCCTTTTATCTCTTTTCAAAGATAGGTAGCCATGTTTAGTGCTCCTTATACCCCTTGGTTTCCTCCTCACCCTATAAGCCTCCATGTTCTTTTTCAATGGGGCAGGAGACTCGATTGGAGCATATTGGAGCAGGCTAAAAAGAGCCATTTAAGGTTGGATAGAGATCCAGTACGATATTGTGATCCTTGAGTCCAAATAGCATATGCACCTCAAACAACCCTCCTTGGTTCATCTCCCTTATGGAAACACAAGAAACAAGCAAACAACTCTCCTTGCTCCCTCCTCTCTACTCCCATTTAATTTTTTCCCCTAAGCACCGTAGTACATCAGCGCTGTCCTAACAGACTTTTAAAAAAAAATCTTGCTTTTTTCCTCTGCCCCTCCAAGGGTTGCCACACTGTTGTCTTTAGTCTCCACCTGTTCTGGTTGTTTAAGACACATGGCCATTTGATGACCTACAATGGAAAAAGTGGCAGAGAAAATGAGAAAACCAACACCCAAGCCCAGCTTACACAGGATGTGCGCATTTCCGAGAAAGACGGTCTAAAACGAGCTCAAGCCATCTGCTGTTCCCTTCAAATATTAAATGACCATTGACCTTGGAACAGAAGAGCGTTTTGCCTCATCATGTAGCAGGATATAGTTGGCTTTACAGTCTTTGGTCTTGCAAACGGAGAGCGAGTGGGGGGGAAGGAATGGTTCTTTGTAACCTTGTCTTTTAAAATCCAGTCCGTTTTCATGAGCCCTGAAAGTAAAGGCAAGGAATGCCGGGGGGCCATGATGGATCCACCTTTATGAGTGCTGTGTTTCTATTACGAAGAAAAGAGTGCACGAGGGGGGGGCAATCTGGCGATCCCCAGATATTCTGGACTACAGGTCCCATCGTCCTCGATCGTTTGGCCACAACTAGCTAGAGCGAATAAGAACTCTAGTCCCAAACATCCATAGGGTAGGGGCCGGTCTGTCCCCGATACTCGTTCTGACAATGAGCTCATTCTGTGTGGATCAAACAAGGTCACACTGTCATTGTTGTGGGATATAATTTTTTTTCTTGGCTAGGCTCATCTCACTGAGTGGGAGCTGGGGAGTGCCTCTTTCAACACAGCCCCTGTACACCCTACAGGCTCAGATAGGGTCCAGCCAGACTTTATGGGGCAGAGGAACTGGGTTTGTCAGTAGTCTGGGACACCCAGTCCTGCGTGGATCAGTTCCCTGCACTAGCCCCCCCCCTTCCCACTGCATCCCATATCTGTACAACTGGGGCTGAAGTCTCGGCACTTGCCCCAGCAACCGGACGCCCCCCAAGAACGGTCTTCCTGGCAGAACGACTCCTCTTCCTCTCAAGGCAGCTGGACGAAGCCCTGGTGTCGTCAGTCGCTGCCTCCAGCACCTCTTTGGGTCACCGTCCGTTTCTCCAGGTCAGGCTCCTTGGTCTGGTCTGGTCACCACTGTGGCGGACCTGGTGGGGGGGAAGGGGGGTGCTCCCCTACGATGGCTCCTCTTTGGGGCTGTGACCCACTCCCCTATCCATCGATCTTGGTGGACCAGTGGCCAATCCTCCCCTAGAAGCACAGAAGACCAGGGACTACTGTTCCCACATCTCTGATGATGCTTCCGACTCCAGTACACCTTTCCCCCTCCTCTTCCTCTAGTTCTTTCCTCTTCCTCTCTTACCCCTTTTTCACACCACCCAGATCCCCCTGGGGCCTCTCTCCTGACCACACACACCCCAGTCCCTTATACTATAGAACAAGAGGGGGAGATGTTCCAGTGTTCACATCTATTTCTTCTCTCTGTCTCCGGACTTGACGCCTGAGGGCTGAGGTCCTGGTGTTGCCGATTCTATTAATTATGAGTATTACTCTCCAGCTACTTTCCGCTGCATTTCACAACGCCGTCAGCAGTAATAACGGTGCATTCCCAGTTTCCTTGGTTTCAGCCCATGCAAAAGGTTGATTAGAATGAGTCCGGGAAGCTCATTGTGTACCTAAAGGGCAACAAACAACCCCATGGAACGGCTTCTGAAAATAGACAACGTACGTCATGTTTACTACTGCTGTGAAACCCAGCTTCCTTTTGGAATTTTGGTTAAGCAACCTTTGCTGTTTCTGTGGAAACCTGTTGACCAAATTTAAGTTTAATTGTTTCTATTGATTGATTGTTTTTTTAAAAAAAAATATGTGGCCTATCAGATTAGGATAGACTAGATTCTTAAAATCTTCCATTCCATTGCTATTGCAGGCCCCTTTGCTAGGGACAGAAGTCACAGCCTTTTCTGTGGTTGCCCCAGGATATGGAATGCTCTCCCTTGATTGGCCCTTGTCCCGTTTATCTTTCCACCAATAGCTGAAGACCCACTTCTTTAGGCAGACTTTTAACGGAGCCCCTGGATGCTGGCTTTTCGGTTCTTTAGCTTGTTTAGTTTGTTTTTAACTAAATACACTTGATCTATTTTTTTAATTATTATTATTATTATTATTATTATTATTATTATTATTATTATTATTATTATTATTATTATTATTATTATTATTATTATTATTATTATTATTATTATTATTATTGTTGTTGTTGTTGTTGTTGTTGTTGTTATTGTTATTGTTATTATTATTGTTGTTGTTGTTGTTGTTGTTGTTATTATAGTTTAATTGTTCTTATTTTACATGTTATTTATTGTGTTTTAAATCTTGCTTCTTTACTTGTACATTGTGAACCATCTTGAGGCCTCTCATTGGGAGAAAGGAGGCCTACAAATTACTGTAGACAAAAAATTAGATTACATTGTCTTTTTTTTAATTTATCTATCTATATCTATCTATCTATCTATCTATCTATCTATCTATCTATCTATCTATCTATCTATCTATCTATCTATCTATCTATCTATCTATCTATCTATCTATCTATCTATCTATCTATTTATTTATTTTTATTTATTCATTCATTTATTATCCCGCCTTTCTAGACAATGTCCAGTTTTTCCCCAGCATGCTAGTAAATGTCATGACTTTGATGCCTACTCAACACAATGTTTTCCACAGTTTTGAGTAGCTACAGTGTCTAAACCAATTGGTAGTGATAATTATGTGCTGTCAGGTCAATTCTGACATGGTGACCCTTTTCAGCGTTTTCCAGGTAGAGAATACTCAGAAGTGCTTTACCCTTCCCTTCCTCTAGGGGCAACCTTGGGACTGTGCAGCTTGCCCAAGGCTACCCAGGCCGGCTCTTCTCCCAGGAGGCACAAGTGGGGAATCAAGCTATCCAGCATTTATTAAACCAATTGGTGGTCTCAACTAAAATAAACCCATTGTGCCAACTGCAGAAAGATGGATCAACGCTTTTGCAACTCAACTGATCCAGTGGGTCTAGTCTGGCTGAGATTATCAAACTGGATTGAGATCCACATGTGTAACTGGGTTTATTTTTTTCAAAGGGGGGGTGCACATTGTTCATCGAAATCATGAACCTGGCTACAAATACTTTTTTTGGGGAGGGATAAAGGGATTGACTAATTACAGTTGCTTCATATGTTAGCAAACCCTCAAACATCCAGCGGTGACAAAACACCCCCGATAATAGGTGTTTCCTCCTCCCACATCATTTCTGTATTCTTTCTTTATCTCCCTCTGTCTTTATTTCTTTTCAGAGAGAGAAGTATTGAGTTTCAGGAGATCATGAAATAGGGTCCAGGGCAAGGGTGGAGAAGGCCACCGGCACCATCTGTCCAGTTAGTTCTTCACTCCCAATAAATTTGTGTCTCCTCCTTGACCTTGAGCTTCAAAAGGCAGAGGCAATCAAAACATCTGGTGCTTCACTGTCTTAGCCACAGTCCCATAGTCATTTGCGTAGTCACTGTGTCCAGCAACAGCATTTGCTCATGCATGGAACAGGGGAAGAAGAAAAAAAGGGGGGGGGGATAATGCCTTGATGAATCTCTTCAAGGTCTCTTCTGTCTTTGGGGCCCACATTTCTGGGAGCCAACACTACTCCTATGACATCCTGAGAAGGGCAAGGATGTCCCTCCCCCCTCAGTCTTGTGTTGCTTCGTAAAGCTTTATTTCAAAAAAATTCTTTGAAATGTGGTGCTGGAGGAGAGCTTCACAGATACCCGGGACTGCCAGGAAGACGGCCCAGTGGGTCCCGAATCAGATCAAGCCTGAACTCTCTCTCTTTGTCTCTGGAAGCAAACATGATGAAGCCGAGGCCATCCTACTTTGGGCACATCGGGAGGAGGCAGGATTCTCTAGAAAGGGCCATAAATTCTGGAAATGACGGAGGGCAGCAGGAGAAGAGGAAGGCCTAAGGTGAGATGGGCTGAGTCCTTAAAGGAAGCCCCAGGCTTGAGTTTGCAAGAGCCGAACAGGGCTATTGAGGACAGGATGTTTTGGAGATCACTCATTCAAACTAAGTTGGAGGTGACTTGATGTCACCTAACAACAAACTAATATAACACATCTCCTCCTCCTCTAGGAAGTTTCGGGAATAGACAGAACCCTCCCTGGCCCTTCCTTTTTCTCTGCTAGTACCTGCTGTCCCTGTTCCAGGGGCTTAAAACCGCTGTCTAAGGGGAGTCCACCGTGATCCCACTTCTGCAGCTCCGAGGACACTACGTGGTTCCTGATCGTCCTGCTATAACATTCTTCCAAGAGATCCCCTCCCACCCGTACTTGGTGGTCTTCTTTCTCCCTGCATGCATAGTCTTCATCTTCCTGGAACATCCGGCTCAAATCTGTCTAAAAACCATTCCTCTCCTCTCCTGAAACAAAGCCCGTCTAGAGAGGCCTCACACTGCTCTCCGTTCTTCTACACCGGGCAAGCCATTTCACCCTTGCTGCAGAGGTAGCTTTCCACAGTCCAAGGCGGGAAGACCAACACGGTGCAGATCAGCTGCTCCCTCACCAGCCTTTGGCCTTTATCCTGCACAGCCTTCCTCCAGCCTTCCTCCCCACCCCTCGACTCCCCCGCTAAACACCCAAGCCAACGGTTCCCGTTGACCAGCTCTCTAAGGTTCAGGGGACTGCGTGTGCCACGGCCAGATCCTTCCCAGACTTGAGTCGGTGACTCATTTTCAGCCCTAACTTCTGTTCGCCATGCTCTGTATCTAACGGGGTGCTTGGAAGGGAGGGCCCGACTGCAATGAAAACAAAGAGCCCCCACCGCATGCATTTCCGAACAGCTCAAACAATGAGTCTCAAATGAACACACACATAACTTCAGTGTCTTTTGTCTCCTCCACCAACCCGCTGCATAATACTTCTGTTGCCTTCCCTTCGTCTCATGATCTTGCTCATCATCTCACGGAGTCTACGCGTTCAGCTGCAGACCTGGCCCGCCATTCTTGAGACAATGGCACCATGTGGATTCCATTGAAATTGGAATGACGTTCATGCCAAATATATCCAGTCACTCGCGTCCATGATGATTTCCCTCTCTTCCTCTGTTTTCTTTCCACGGTTAATGGGAAGCTATTTTAGACGACAAGATCTTTCCCTCCTCTTCAGACCACACTGATGGTACTAGAGGTGTAGGATAGCTAAACTAGGTGTTGATCTGGTTGATTAAATCAACCAAGTAGAGATGGGCACGGACTGCCAGTTCAGTCGTGCGTGCTGGTTTGCTTTTCAGCCGAACGGTTTGGTGGTTTCCCAGCTTCACCTGCTCCAGTGGGCACCCACTCAAGGGCAGCCCCTCAGCTCCCCTTGCCCTGGGGCCTCCAGGCACTGCCTCTGAGTGGGCACCCACTGGAGCAGGCGGGACTGGGAACCACTGAACACCCATTTGGCCGAAAAACAAACCGGCATGAACCGGCACTGAACCGGCCCTTTGTGCCCATCTCTACAACCAAGTTACTAAAGTGTCAAAAGTATCGGAGATGCACACAGCAGTACAGCAGCAGTGTTGACTCATGGATTCCTCTCTTTGAAGCTTGGAATGATTACCTGAATGCACTTCCTCCTTTATAAACAAATCATGTCCATGCTTCTTTCTTAGAAAACAAGGATGCAATCGGACAGGGGATCAGCTTGCGTTTTGGACTGTTTCTGGCACGGTCTGGTGCAAGCTATCTCCCAATGACCACATGATATGCTACCCAGACCAACTCTGTTCTGTGCCAAAGTTGGATCTTTTGGGGGGACCAAGTTGGAATGGTCCCCACAAAGACAGAAGAAAATCACTCCCTTCCCCCCAAAATGACCCATTCTGGAGTGATCTTTTCTGTCTGCAAGTGTGAACAAAGAGACCATAGCAGAATTTTTGAGCCTGACCAACACTGCCTTGATACCTTACACCCAAATACCTAGCATTTATATACAATTATCACAGCTGTCCATGGATCTGGATTATAATAGCATGGCATAAAGGAAGGGGACATTTAGAAGGGCTGAAGGTTGAGCATCCTCCAGGCTCAGCCTGTTCTCTAATTAATTCACTGATGGAGATAAGCAGCCATCTTCCCCCTAATTAAATCACAGATGCACAATGGATGGGGTTGCTATAGTAAAAACCAAAGGGATATGAACAGTAGCTCCACCTGGTAAGTCAAGAGTCCACTCTGAAACTTTAGCCATCTTTATGACAATGGAAAGGCATTTGTGAACCTCGCCATTCTCTAGACTCATCATTTCTCTACTGATGCAGAAGTCCTTTGGACTACAAATCCTATCATCCCTGAAGCAGTAGAAGATGGGGGACAGAGTCCAACACACCTGGGATGGAACTAACTATGTCTCCATGATGTGTGTGAGCATTAGACTGATAGACTTCTCCTTTAAAAACCCACTTCTCTTTTAGGAATCATTTGAAAGTATTTAAGAAATCTTTTTCTTTCGTGAAGTTTTCTCTTCCAGAGTTTGTTGTCTGCTTGCTTAACTGACAATTAAAAGCTTCCGACTAGGAGGCTGTCACCAGACCTTAATGCTGCATGAGAGTGCAATAATGATTTTGTGCAGGAAAGCCCATCAACATTCTACATGGCAATTCTAAAAATGTGGCTCCCCCAAAACAAATAATTATAACTCTTAAACCAGATTAGCACGAATTTTGGCATGGTTGTAGCAAACAGTTTCTTGCTCTGTGCCAAATCTGGGGAAGTTTGGACAGAAAGTTTTCAATTTGATTTCTTTTAATTATGATTTTCTGAAAAAAAAATTTAAGAAATGTTTTATCCCCCTGCATTCAGAAATAGGTGACCCCAAGCAATCCTAGATATAAAATAGCTCATATAAATTGAAAAGACCGAACTTGCTTATCTTGAAAGAGAATCGTTGGCTGCACCCACTTTTCTTTATTTGGAAAGAATCCAAACTATCGAGGTTGGATATTAGGCCATTTCTTGGTGTTTTGACTAGAAAGGCACAATATCCCACATTCATAAAGGAGGGAAAGAATGGAATAAATTCCAAATGGGAAGTTCCATAGTGCTAAACCCAAGCACCTTTACAAAGTGATATTAAACCAAGCTATCAAGAGGAATGAAAAACCGCTGATAGTTATGGAAAAGGTCACTCAGAAAAACAGCACAAATGTTGGAGGGATGGAGGGGAAATACCAATAACATTAGCACAGAATCTAGTATATTAAGGAGAGAAACAGAGCTATCTCCGTGGAAAAGCCCTGCGTCTAGCAGCACTAGCTGAGCTCAAAGGGAGCATTCGCTCCCACTGTCAAATGAAATCCTGCGGAAGCATTAAGTGAGCAGCTGTTTTGGACCTATTATAATGGGTCTGGGCCCAAGTCTTTCAGAGGCTTTGCTCTCTATAATCCTACTCCAGAAAGGCAGGAACAATAGTTTCCAGCACTATGAGGAAGCAGATAATAAAGCTGACTCACAGGATGAGAAGAAGAAGAAGAAGAAGGAGAAATAAAATAAAAGCAGACCCCTCTGATGTGTTGAAATGGACTTGCTTCCACTCCATACAAATGCACCACTAATTGAGTCACTTCATCTTCCAGCCTGTTCTGTTCTGCCTCCTATTTATTTCTATCCTTTTGTGAAGTGTCCTTTTTTTAACTCTCTGGTCCAATGTCTTGTTGATTTTACCAGCTTGTTACTCAGATCATCCCTCCCCGTTTTTTTTTTTTTCCGGCCGAGACTGACTCACACAATGTTGGGTCGCTTGCCCGCCTGCTGGCTATTCTCTTCCATCCTCTTGGAAATCTACTGACTTAAAAGTGCCAACATCTGGTCTCTTCAAACAGCTGCCGGAGCAACGGCAGCGCAACCGGGACCTAACCTGCCCCCAAAGTCATCTGCGCCCCGTCCCCAAAGTCATGCTCGGAAGCACCATTCAATAAGATCTAACCCAGATCATGGACTGTTATTCTTGAGAAGTAATTCGTTCCATTACTACTTTAGACCATAAAGGAACTGTGACCATTACTATTATGCTATCTGCAAAAGTAATGTATTCCAGTTCCTTGTTACTAACAACAACTATTGACAAATACTCATTGATTCCTTCAAGGGCCCATTTCTGTGTATTTCACAAAACGCCACAAAATGCATACAAACACGAGAGCTTTCCTTGGCATTTTCTTCCCAAATGTTTCCCAGACAGTACCCCCCTTACTTTCCACTTGGAGATGGGATAGGATTTGTGTGTTCCAGCGTGTCAAGGACCAAATTCCAGGATGGCCGAAATTCTACGGGCAAGCATCCTTATGAAATTCTACGGACAAGCATCCTTATTTAGTAAACAAATTGAACTGTTGGGAGTTCGATGCCTGGAAACTGCCCGTTTCTCAACAGAGTGCAACAGTTTATTGTCCTAAAGGATGATGATTTCCTAAGAGGAGGTGGCATGTAGCTCCTTTTGTGGCGTCTCCGGTCTCCTGAGCGTTCAGCTTAGCTTGTCTAAACATTTTGCTCCTGCAAGTTCTTATTTCAAATAAAGCTTCCACGGAGTTAGTATGCTCAAATAGGATTCATTCTTTAGGTGGCGGCGTTGCTATAAAAGCCTCACTAAGCGCTAGTGAATAAACACCGCTGGCGTTGGCTTCCTGTATATCCTACATCCTGGATCTTCCGTCTAGCCTTGATTTTATCTCTCTCACAAGTGCCATTTTCCATAAACACTCCAAGTGATTGCTTTGTAATGAAGACAAATTTGCTTTTCCTATCAGTCGGAGAAAAGGGGTGTCTACCCTACGTCTTCACATTCTTTGCTCCAAGGCGGGTATTAACCCTTAGCGTTATGGGTAGCTGCTCAAGTTCTTTTCATTTCTCCAATGCACCATGATCTAAATTTCCCACAATGCCCTGAAGCTGTTCTGCGATTCCATGGACCACCATCGGTCAGAGATGCTTTCACTGGGATTCCTGCCTTGAGCAAGGGGTTGGACTCAATGGCCTTAGAGGCCCCTTCCCACTCCATGATTCTAGGAATATGAAGTGAAGCAAGGGACATTGTGGGACATTAAAATGGCAGATCAGGCAAGCACTAATGTACCAAACTTAGTATAGCTGATGCTCTTACCTGCTTCTGCTACTAGGGAAGACTACCATACAGCAGAAACCTGGGCACCCACAGGCTGGGAGCTAGGATTGCTTTGCTTCTCAAACAATTGTGTTGCTAGGCTGCCAGGGGCAGGGGGTAAGCAGATAGACAGACTGGATGCTTCTCCTGCTCTTTTCTTTTCTAGATCTATATGTAGATCAATAGACTTCCTTCCTCTTTCCCTGGAAAGAAACTGGACATGGGGTGTGAAATGGGCGTCCAAGATGCTATTACATATTTGACAGTTATTCCAATAATGATGTTTGTTTATTTATGAATTACTTGGCTATCCTGATTTTTCTCTCTCCAAGGAGCTCAAGGCTGCCTATGTGGCTGTCTCGCTCCCTGCTTCCTCCTCACAAATGACCTTCACGTTGAGTAAACGACATAAAATAAAGCTTGAAATCCTATGACAAATGGCATAGAGTAAAGCTACGCTTGTGGAAATTCACTGGGCGTTATGCCCAGCCATCTGATCTGCATAGTTGATTGCTCAATTGATTTTGCTGTTGATTGTGCAGTTGATTGTATCTAGAGATTGGGCTTTAGCAGATATATTTAGTCCCTTGCTGAAGAATCTAAAATATGTACAAGGAAACACAGAAACGAGCAGTCTTGGTACTTGAAATTTGAAGGGGTTCCACCAGAAAAAAATATAGTGATCGTACCGTTTTCAATTCATTCACCGTTGTCTGTGCAAATCTACCCTGATGCATGCTTAAGAGTAGGTGCAAAACAGAAGAGACCAACTATTTTTAACAACCACACCCATCATATCACACAGTTTTGTGTTGGGCTTCCTTTCATTTTTAAATATCTGTCTCATTAAGACACTGCGTCATGGCATGAAGAGCGGTAGTCCACGATTCAGGTCACATCCCTGCTTGACCAGGTGGTCGTGGTAAAACCACTGCTGAAATAACTCATATATCTTTAAAACCTTACCAGGCTTGCCTTAAGTCAGATGCAACTTGATGGCCCATAACCACCACAATAACGCACTCCTTAAATCATGCTCGTTGGGCAAATGTTTTTTTCAGGGTCCTGCCTCCCCTTGTCCCACACCACCCCCAAACTGCAGAAAAACAGGCCCACATTTTCCAATTCTTGTTAATAGTTCTGACTTTATAACCACCGGAGTAAATGTGGTGACCTCTGTCTTCAGAAAATTAGTAGGGAGCAACCAATGAACCTCGAGACTCAAATTCAAGGGCGCCTTGCATATTTAAAAATGCGAAACATACACTGTACTCCTGGAACATTGGTTTTCAAGCAATGACAAACCTTGACAGCATCTTAAAAAGCAGAGACATCACCTTGCCAACAAAAGTCTGCAGAGTCAAAGCTATGGTTTTTCCCTATAGTGATGTATGGAAGTGAGAGCTGGACCATAAAGAAAGCAGACCGCCAAAGAATTGATGCTTTTGAAGTGTGTTGCTGGAGGAAACTCTTGAGAGTCCCCTCGACTGCAAAGAGGAAAAATTTATTTATTTGTTTGTTTGTTTGTTTGTTTGTTTGTTTGTTTGTTTGTTTGTTTGTTCGTTCGTTCGTTCGTTCGTTCGTTCGTTCGTTTATTTATTTATTTATTTATTTATTTATTTATTTATTTATTTATTTATTTATTTAATATCCCGCCTATCTGGTCGGGCGAGGACCACTCTAGGCGGCTAACAATCATAAAACCTATCCATTCTAAAGGACATCAACCCCGAGTGCTCACTGGAAGGACAGATCCTGAAGCTGAGGCTCCAATCCTTTGGCCATCTCATGAGAAGAGAAGACTCCCTGGAAAAGACCCTGATGTTGGGAAAGTGTGAAGGCAAGAGGACGACAGAGGATGAGATGGTTGGACAGTGTCATTGAAGCGACCAACATGAATTTGACCCAACTCCGGGAGGCAGTGGAGGACAGGAGGGCCTGGCGTGCTCTGGTCCATGGGGTCATGAAGAGTCGGACATGACTAAACGATTAAACAACAACATATAGTTGTGATGCAGATATGTAAGCCAAAGGCATGGTCCAATAGACATTTACCTGGGCATACTGTACATCCAATTCAAGTCACTGGCCTTATTTCCCAATGTGTTGTTCTTATGTGCCATAAAATCACAACCCACTTATGGTGAGTTACCAGCAACCCCAGTAGGGTTTTTAAGGTAAGTGAGATATTTAAGGAGTGGTTTTACTCGTGTGTGTCTCCCCAGGTCAGTGGCATCTCATTTCCTAAGATGTGAAGATCAAACCTTGAGACCTAGGGCAGGCATTTTCGACAATGTCACAGGGAACAAAGCCTTCCGCAGCAGCATCAAAGTGAGACAGACAACACAAAGGCTCGCCCATGAGAATGGCTTCAGAACCTAGGACTAGTGCAAGGGTTTAAGAATCTGGCCATGGAGCCATAGGTTGGGAGTTCGATCCTCCCATTGTGCCTCCTCGTGAGTAGAACCAGCCTGTGTGGCCTTGGGAATGTAACCTACTTCTGAATATTCTCTACCTGGCAAAACCTGAAAACAGGCACCCTATGACAGTGGAAATAACGCGGCTAGAATCGCTATTCCTCCTGAGCTCCTGGACGAGACAAGATCAATGCCTAATTAAATAAATAAAAAAGAGATAGGGCTTATGATAGTTTTGTACAGCAAATTAGGCAAATGTCTTCTAAAGATTATTAAACATCGCCTTGTTAGCTACGAACTGTTCCGTTCAATTAGCAGCTGAAAGAAAAATCATTGCTCCCTGAATATTCATGAACTCTCCGGCGTGCTCTCAGGATAGGTTCATGAATTATAAGGTGGACTTTCATGAAAATTTGGTAGGGTTCCTGATATGAATATAGATTAAGAGAGCCTCTGAAGAAGTCCACCAATTGTTTTTATACAGTGAAATGATTTAACACTTTAGGATATCTGGATACCGAGTCATGTTTGTACCTGTCACATCCTACCAGTCACTTATCATCGATTCTGAATACGTTGATTCTTCAACTAACCCTCTACACAGGCATGCCGTTGTATGGTGACTACTGTAGATCCCCATAAGTGAAAAGTTACTCTGAGGAAGCTCAAATAACCAGAATCTCCCAGGCAGCTGCACGATTCTAGAAGATTTGGTTTTTTAGTTTTTTAAACTAACTTTTGGTAACTCTTGTTGAATCCTCGAAAATAGCGGTTTGTTGTATCTCTGATGGAGAAGAATTCTGTCAGTGTTCCTTTCTTTCGGATTTTCATTTTTTTTCAGTCGTAGGTCTGTGGGATTTTTTCCCCCAAACTTCTTAACAACAACAACAACAACAACAAAAGTCGGAAGGGGTGAGTAAAGACATAGAGTCCAACCCCATGCTCAGTGCAGGAATCCACATCAAAGTAGATTTGACAGAGGGTGGTCCAATTTTCTCTTCAATGCCTCCAATGTTGGAGCGCTCACCACCTCCCAAGGCAATTATTTCCCTGGTCGTACTGCTTTAACAATTAAGACACTTTTCCTGATATTCAAGCAAAATCTGGCTTCCTGTAATTTGAGCCCGTTATTACGTGTCCTTCATTCCGGGATGATTGAGAACAGATCCTGCCCCTCCTCTGGATGAGAGCCTTTCAAGTCTTTGAAAAGTGCTATCCTATCTCCCCTCAGTCTTCCTTTTCTCAAGGCTTGACCAGTTCTTTCAGTCTTAGCTTCTAGGGCTTGGTTTCCAGTCCCCTGACCATCCTTGTTGCCCTCATCCGAATTTGCTACAGTTTGTTGGCCTCCTTTTTGAAGTGCGGTGTCCAGAACTGGACATAGTACTCTAGGTGAGGCTTAACCAATGCACTGCGCTAGGGGAAGGGTTTTGTTATACAGTTTGTTACTCATTCACTTTTCTCGGGTAATTTGACACATTTTGGTTAACAGCACTGTTATCACCAGCGCTCATCTTTTGTTGTTTAGTCGTTTAGTCGTGTCCGACTCTTCGTGACCCCATGGACCAGAGCATGCCAGGCCTTCCTGTCTTCCACTGCCTCCGGAGTTGGGTCAAATTCATGTTGGTCGCTTTGGCGACACTGTCCAGCCATCTCGTCCTCTGCCATCCCCTTCTCCTCTTGCCTTCACTCTTTCCCAACATCAGGGGCTTTTCCAGGGAATCTTCTCTTCTCATGATCGCTCATCTACTTACTTATATTGATAGCTTGAAGAGGTTACTTTTAGGACTGCAATCCCAGCTTCCTTAGCCAGCTGTGGCCCTGATGGCTGAAGATTCTCTTCATCTGGAAATTCCCCAAAGGGACTTATCCAGGCTCTGATCTCTTTCATTTCCACAAACCCGTCATTCCCGTTATCGGTCACTTGTGAGTTAATTATAGCAATGGAGATATTCCGGCTGTGCTTTGCGCAACAGAGCTGAAAGTACTTTATACACCTTTGGAAGACAATTTAAAAAAATATAGCAGGTACAATTCGCACGAGTGGATGTTGAGCTAATGATGGCATTTTGGCCTTGCAGCTTTTCTCGGAATGGCGTTAAAGATTTGCTACTCAACGAGCGACTCGGCCTTCTTGTTCCTTGTCATGAGCTTCAGTAGCAACGGGAATCAGTCATCTTGTTCTGGATCAACGGGTTCCCCGCTTGCTACAATGAGGTCAGTGCGTGGCTGGCACATCCCCTCGGCCCTCTTGTAAATTATTTACCCACACCTTTCCAGCTGCAAATGGCCCCATTCTGTTTTAATGGCTCTGCAGTCTTTCTTCCGCATAACTTCAATTTTTTTAAAAGAAATGCTCTTCCTTGCACCGGGGAGAATGAAAGGCAAAGAGAGAGAGAGCGTGCACGGAGAAAAATACAATCAAGAGTCGTCGCTGAAACTTAAAGGAGGAAGTGGCAAAGACAAAAACCGACAAATGAGTTTTCTCCAGAAAGCGAAGGCAGCCAGAAGAAGAACCGACACAGAATACATCCAGATTTTTCCAATTCAAGCAGGCAGAACCTCTCGGCCCCTTAGAATGGGGAGGTGGAGAAAAAGAAATTGTGAAGGGGCAATGCTCAATAATCCTAGCTTCAATTACTATTTTATAACAATTAGGTGTATCTCAGGTGGGAAACTGTGCATTTTTCAATGGCATAATTATTCTACACAGGCAACAACTTCTAGTATATATATAAATACAGCCCATTTCTGAAGGGCCTCAGATTATTAACAGCTGTCCCAAGAAACATAATATCTGTTATGTGTGTTTCTATGGGGTTCTTCCCCTGTCTCTAAGGAAAGTGTATTAAGCACCAAGGAAACCAAACGGGCTCCTATTTCATAAATTATGGTTGCTTGGTCATCCTTATTGGTGCCCGATTAAATGAATCATGCAGGGATTTTGATGGGGTGTACACTGTCCTTGGAGGAAAGTCATGAAGCGAACGGCATCATGGGTATCTCTTCCTTTTTGGGGGCTCATGATGGATAGAGTACAATGTCCCCATTACCTGCAAGGTATCTCTGCAGCTGCTTGGCCATTTTGCATTTAGGCAGGGGGGAGAGAACGTGCTGTGTCTCTTTTAGACGGGCGATCGCCTTCGAGAATTTTTCCCTTTTTTTCAAAAATGCAGTAATATCTCACATAGCGCGGAGTCCATTTAGCGCTGATTTGTCATAGCGCATGTGCTCCGGCTTCCACTTTGTGGTGCTCAAGAGAAATCTGGTCTAAATATTGGGTCAGTGACTGCAAAATAAATACTTCTACTCCTCTCTGGTACATGGGAAGGTTTGGAGGTCAGAGTGTGGAGTGAACAAACCACCAGAATCAGGAAAAAAAATAATACTAACTGAACCTTTTAAAAATAGCTCTAATTATTGTACGGAGGCTTTTGAAGAATAGATACAGTATGTTTCCTTCCTTCCTTCCTTCCTTCCTTCCTTCCTTCCTTCCTTCCTTCCTTCCTTCCTTCCTTCCTTCCTTCCTTCCTTCCTTCCTTCCTTCCTTCCTTCCTTCCTCTTTTCCAGGAAAGGATCAGAGGTGGAAAAGAACTGGACGAGACAAAGGAGGAGGGCTTCCAGCTGCCACCTCACCTGGAGGCCATCTTATCCCCTTCTCTCTCAAATTGCCAGTAATCACCAGCTCTCAGCTCCTCATCCATTCTCCTGCTTTTTCTAGACTTTGAAAGCAAGCCATTCTGTCTCCATCTGATCTTCTTCTTACAAAGGATAATCAGAGATATGGTAATTCCCTTAAATAACCATCTATCCAGTTATTCAGCACTATATTTCCAGGCCCGTCAGCCATTCGGCAGAGCGGGTTCGAGGCAGGTGGTTTTCTAAATGGATCCTGGCTGCATTCATTACCATTTTGTAAAGAGTGGTCAGACTCTCTTCCTTTGCTTACATTTACGAATGTATATTTTGTGTGGCACAAAATTTTTAATCCAACAATTGTTAAATGCTTTCAAATGCTCATATAGATAATTTAGCATCAAGGGTTTGTTTATACATATTGAGGCCAAGGTCCATTTCTCACAGGATCGCTGATTCCACTGCATTGCATCCAGGTAGCTGAATTCCCTCTTGATCATATTTAGAAAATGGTCCATTTCTTGAGTCAGCATGGTGTACAGATGGGAGCAGCGAGCTGAGACCTTGAGCAGTGGTTAGAGCATTCAGCAAGGACCTGTGTTCATATCTCTCGCCGTACAGCACACTGGCTCACTCAGGGCAACCCCTGCTCTCATGCTCAGACCCACCTCACAAAACTGTTGTGAGGTTCAGAGAGGAGGAGCACTAGAGCCATAGTATTGCCTTGGGTGTTGCACAGTTTTGAATTGTGGGTTAAATTCCTCTAGCAGTGCAGCAGAAGTGCAGGGATTCACAGAGCCGAATAGCTTCAAGTTCCACAGAGTAGTCCACCCCTTTCCTTATCAACTGACACCTACAGGTTCAATAACTCACTCTTGAGACATTAGTAGGAGAAAGAATAAAACTGTTCCATTACTTCCAATTGTGAACAGATCAACAGCAAACTTACCAAAGACTGGCTGCTTTCAGCAACAGACTTCAACCGATTCAAGAGAGGGAGAGAAAGGAGCACTCCGCAGAGAGGCAGGACTCTTTTTGAAATCTGAGGCAGGAGTGCACTATTGGTTAGTGCTGGTGACCTCAGACAGTCACCTCAGCCCACAAAGGTCCCTCCCAACCACACCCACTAGAGGCAGTAAAATCTCCAACATTGAGCTATTTAGATGAAAGGCAGGATAGAAAAATTACAAGCTGGAGTGTCAGAGCCGGTGTGGTAAAGTGGATAGAGTGACAGACCAAGAAAACCATTTGTAAGGATGATGTGGTTAAAACCACTTCTTAAATATCTCGCCGTTACCTTGAAAACCCCATGAGGGTCTTCATAAGCCAGATGCAATTTGACGGCACATAACAGCAAAACTAATTAAGAAAAATTAAAAATAGAAATACTCTAGAAGTGTTTAGCATAGCAAAAGGTGAAGGATCAAGGGAGTGGCCATCCAGAAACTTCCGGAAAGCCACTGTGGTCTACTTCTGCTTTAGCTCTTCTATCTTCACGCTTCCCTGAGCACATATTCAGCTTTTTGATGCTTCCCTTTCCTAATTTATGTTGATTCTGCTCGCTAAGGGCAAAGAATCAAAAACCCTTCTTTTCTTCTTATAAAAACAAATCTTTGCCACTTTAAGGACTAGTGACTTATTTTTTTTTTAAGGAAGTAAGTTGAACTGTTATTCATGTGAATGGACGGTCTGGTTGTGAAATCACGTAATGCGTACACAATCTTCCCTGGCGGTTTAGGCACCGGCAGTTAAAGATAACACAGGATCACCTTTAGAATTGGCCGAGTCTAGCTGGAAACATCTCTTCCCCCACCCCTCCTCTTCACATTTCCTCATAACTCCACTCAGAAAGTTCATTTCTACAGCTCACCTTCTATTTATGGGCTACGTGCCACTCACATCTGGCATGGAATCTCGTTTAGCCGGTCTCTGGGCGTCATGTGATCAAGAGCAAACGCTGTTTTAGAAGCTTATTGCCATAGTCAATATTTGCCATAGTGTTAGGGAGGGAAGTTTTCCTCCTTTCCTTCTCTCCCTTTTTGGAAAGCGACGTCCACTGACGCAAAAGTTCTTAAACTCCCTCCGAATCCTTGTAAAAGCCGATGGGTGTGCCCTGGTCACTGCTTCATCTGGTACGGATGTTTCCAGCTTCGAGAAGAGCTGAAGATGAAGGACCGATTAGAGGAACTGAAGAACCGAGTGAATGAAGAAAGTGACTACTGGGAGGTGGACGAGACGCTTTCCTTCGACAACCCTGTTTTCAAAGAAGATGAGGGCAATGCCATGGACAAGGTCTTCCAGGAGATTAGCGCTCTCTCGTCATCTCTGGATAAGTTGGAGGAGTTCTCCGAGAACGTTGACAGAAAGCAACATCAAGTCCTCTGCTGTACCACCGAGGAGAGCATCTGCGAGGAGAAGAAAGAGCTGTGTAAGATCAAAGAGGCTTTCACCAGGGAAGCCAAAACCCTCCAGCCGAAGCTCAACAGCATCCAAGAATCTCTGGCCAGAGATGACCGGCAAGGGCTGGCCCTCCACCGCATCCGCCACAGCCAGCTTTGCGTCCTGATCAACCGCTACCGGGAGATTGTCACCTGCCATTACGCCAAGGAGACCCAGTACGTGGAGAAGCTGAAGGAGCAGATCAGGAGGCAGACGGAACTGGCCGGATTGAGCCTCCAGGAAGAAGACCTCAAGCGCCTCGTCGACAGCCCTGTGGCACCACGCATCGTCGGCCAAGACCTGGATGTCCTCAAGGCCAAGCAACATCTGGCCCTGGCACAGGTGCGCCACCAACAGCTGCTGGACTTGGAAGCTCAGATCGGTGAGCTGCACAGCCTCTTTCTCCACATGGAGGTCTTGGTCGCAGAGCAAGGGGAGACCATCAACAACATAGAGTACAATGTTCTCCATACTCTGGACTACATCTCCCAGTCCAACGAGGAGGTCAAGAAAGCTCTCAAGTATGAGCGCCAATCCCGGTTTTCCGCGGCCCTGTCGGCGTTGCTGGGGCTGTGTGCTTGCTGCACATGCCTCTCGTGCATGGCTACGCCGAGTGTGGTGCGCTGAGCAGGAAAAGGGGAGATTCTGGAATATCCCTTGAAGAGAAAAGGTCTACCAAGGTTGAACGACAGCACTCTGGAGCATTTGATGCACACATCCTTGTAGACGAGTCCTTGATGCAAAGGGTGGGTGGTTCCATTTGGAAATGCACTTTCGTGTTAGGGGACTTTTTTTGTTGCGTTTTTGTGAACGTGAGAAGATGCTCGTTGGAGGAAGACCAAGAGTGTCACCCTACAGTGAGAGTCCCGTGAAGGTCACAGAAGTGCCTGGTCCTCCTCAGTTGTGGATTATCGACAACTGGTAATTAAGTGGTGTTTCTTTTTTAAACTGGATATCTGGAGGGTCAATGTAGCTGTGGTAAAATAGCGATTGGTTCACCTCATCCCTCATATTTTGGGTCAACTCCCATTGGGATTTTTTTTTAATTACCACTGTTCTTAATAACAATGTGATGATGGCGATAATGATGCAAAGATGTTTGTGTCTTCAGCTCTACCACCGAAGGGGGGAAAAAAACTACAGACCCAGCTTTCTAAGGAAAGAACATTTGACTGATCATCGCTTGCATGTTCCGGACTTCCAGGTATTCAGCTCTGAAAGAAAGGTACACCTGCCACGTTCTAAGGCATGTTTCTCAGGTATTTTTGCCTGTTTAAAAACTGAGTGTTTGCTCAACAGGTACAGTGCTGGCCCTGCCATTGAAGAGGTGGTATCACAGATGGGGGAAAACAGAATTCACAAAGACAGGAATAAGCGTCTGAGACATTTGGAAAGGCTTTTAAAAAAACCTTTTGGTCCTAGCCGGATGGACGGATCTTTCCTTCACTTCATTGCCCCAAAGCAATGGGAACAGATGACCGGACAACACGAAAGCCTGCAGTGTCTTTTTAAAAGATACCGGTCCAAAGAAAACATTTGACGGGCAAGATAAAATTGGGTGAGACACTTCCTCCACATTTTTCTGCTTTTAGCCTTTTACGCAGTTGCTGCTAATCCCTGTGGCTTCCTGGTGGTTTGAATGTCACATCCACACAAAGGAGCAGAGACGTCATTTTTTCTGGGCACGGAGGAGGTGGCTTTGCCACCAAACGGCACGACCGAATAGCAGCAAATCAGCTTGCCGGCCGTATTTAATCCCCGGACTCTTTAATGTGGGCTGTGCCCGTTTTGGTTTCAAGCGTTCAAAGGGCTTCTGGCCTTCTTCTCATTCATGTCTTGAATGGTGCATTGTATGAATTAAGGGTGTTAATGTTTACATTTCTATCTGTACAGACTTTTTTTTTCTCCTGTTATACAGTGATATAGGCCTTTCCGCAATGTTTGCCTTTCTATAAGTTGAGGGTGGTGGCGGGGATGATTTGGGGCTTGGAGAAGTATCGTTTTTTAGACTGGCAGATCTAATCCTAACCCCGCCAGGTTCTGGGGATATAATCCAAAAGAATAGCAAGATCTGGTGTCATGAAGTCACACCGCCCAAGCCCGCCTGAATGCCTTGTGCACTTCCATATACCATAAGAACAGAAGAAGGGTCCTGCTGGATCAGGCCAAGGGCCCATCTAGTCCAGTTTGCTGTCTCTCACCGTGGCCCCACCAGATGCCTCTGGGAGCCCACGAGACCACGAGGGACCTTTTTCCTGATCCCCCTTCCCCTGAACCCGGCATCTGGAGGTACCTTCCTTCTAAGCCGCAGACGGGAAGATTGCTCATTTGTCCAGAGATTACATCACCTCTCCGCCTCACGGAATTCCCCCAGCAGGTATGGGCACCAGGTGTCTGTGTTGGCTTAGGGATTTCCGGGAGCGGCAGTCTTGAAAACTAACTTTCCCAAACTCTGCTGTTATGACATTTCCTCCTCAGCTCAGAAATCGCAGGAGGCCAGAACAATCCTTTGAAGGTGGCCTTTGTGAGCATCACGCAAGGCAACAGATAGATAGCCAGCCCACCAAAAAGTGAACTGCAAGGCACAGTAACTTAACTGGGCTGGAAAGAGTCACTTGTTTAGCCCCCCCCCCCCATTATAGTAGATTACCAAA
Source organism: Pogona vitticeps (assembly GCF_051106095.1). Classification (NCBI taxonomy): domain Eukaryota; kingdom Metazoa; phylum Chordata; class Lepidosauria; order Squamata; family Agamidae; genus Pogona; species Pogona vitticeps. The sequence goes on along the minus strand of NC_135793.1, from coordinate 5,774,269 downwards.
GGTAATCAATGTGTGCAAGGAGTTTATGCCTATTTTATCTATGTACTGATTGAAAATTGCAAGTTAATTGTGGCTGTAACCAGTTGCTTTTGGGGGCGCCAAGCATATTTATGGCAGAATTAGATTACAAAAGCAAAGTAACAAGGAAGATTAAAGGTACTTCCCTTTTGTAAGAAATGCTGTTTTCTAGCTAGTTTCAAAAGTTACTTTTAAAGGGCATTTTAAGGCACTTTCTGAGGCATTGGCTAAAATCTGACCGCGCAGTTCTGCAAACAGTTTAAATCTGAGACACGAATTACTGTAAATTAAGAAAACTCCATATGCACATTATGTTGCACCCTGAGTTGTAAGACTCAATATACAACAGATCACGCCTATACAGATTTTTAAATTTCCAGCAGTTTGTGTCTAAAAGTTACACTTTGTTTAACTGCATATTTCAGCCAGTGTGTTCCAAATGTTTCTTATTTCATGTCATTATCTTGTTATTACATGCTTTTTAAAAAAAAAAGTGTAAAAATTTATAGCATACAGACCATAGACAATCAGTGAGGATCTGCATTACTTTCCAAACTTTATAACAAAGAACAAGAATGAATTACTTCTAAAAAGTAACTTCCATGCTCGGGTTTCCCTCAACTTGCATCACGATCTTCTTGCTGAAGTTTGGCTATGAGAAGTTTGGTCTCCTCATGACGGCACTCAGTAAACAGAATGTTTTATTGTATTGTTGCAATGCTACTTATTTTAAAAACAAAACCTTATAAATGATGCAAAATGGAGGAAGGTAAGAACCCGAGACCTCATCTTCCTTGGCATTGATCTCTCAGGCTCTAAAATGGGGGTGTTCAAGATTTTTGGTCCTAAAAGATTTCATGTTGGTTGGGATCTTACAGCAGCACACACCTGTTGCGTCCATGTACACGAGTGCAGAGTCTCACACACAAAACACTTCTCACTGTCCAGGAATCACCCGTTCCTTGCCTCTGTAATCTAGGGACCTCCGGAGCATGTGTGGATATGAACACTCCTTCCCTTTCCCAATGATCTTCACTGAAACCGCAGTAGCACAACAGAAGCTGAAGAGTCTTGTGGCACCTTTAAAGCCTAGCAGATTTATTTAATACCAGTTTTCATGGATTATCACTAGAGATGGGCACGAACCAGTTCGATGCAGTTTGGCAGTTTGGTCACACTGCTTCTTCGTTGGGCACCTTGGCTTCCCATCCCTCTCTCTTCCAGCCGCTGTCTCTTGAGTGGGCACCCGCTGGCGGAGGCAGGGCTGGGAAGCTGGGGCATCCGCAGAAGAAGAAGCTCTGTGGCCAAACCGTGGAATCGTGGCTTGTGCCCATCTCTAATTAGAGTCCATTTCTGATATCATGAAGAAACAGCTGCTACACCACTTCTGAATGCGACTGGGGGAAACGTTTTAGAATATCTTTCTGTATCTTCCTGGTAACTATATGGGCTATTATTGCACCTCTTTTCAGACCATTTGTTCGTCTGAGGGTATAACTAGCCAAGGTTGTTGTTCTGCGTTGATGCGTGCTCCCTGTATTGCACCTTCACAGATCACACCCGTTCTACAAGTCACAAATCCATAGCCTATATAAATCTGCTATGGATATAAATAATTATTCACCAGGTATATGTAAACAACAGTTACTACTGCTGGTGTGCCACACAGAAACTCACGTTGAAACTGGATATGTAATTTATCACCTTGACAAGCGTAGCAGCTTTTATTACATTTTCCAAGTCTATAGTTTTCATAGCTTCAAAAACAATCACAGCAAATTTTCAAGGGAAATGAGTCTGACTTCTGTTACAAGATATGTACATTGTGCTTTCAATATCTCATGGAGGAAGACGGCAGCTATTAAATCTTGTATTTGTAATTACGGTTGTGCATTTTGGATTTTTGGACTACAAATCCCATTTATTCTCTTTTCTGAGTGTACAAGCTGCAGGGCACAGACCTTACAGACGCCTCAACTGTGCTTAGTTGGGGGGAAAAAGGCCCAGCTGGCCGGGTCCTTGCCTTGGAAAGGCTAACTTCCTGTTTGAAAAGGAAGCTGCTGCAATGGTTGCTAAGAAACCTCCTTTTCAAACAGGAAGTTAGGCCTATCCAAGGAATGAAGCCTGTCAGCTGGTCCTTTCCTCTCTAGGCGAGCACAATTTAGACATCTGTCTGGTCTGGCTCTGCCAGGTGGGATGCCTAGAAAGGAGAATGATGGAATTTGTAGTCCAAGAAAACCCCAAACGCCGGTCCCTTTTTGTACTGCTGCCATTCTCATGCTAAGAAAATGCCCACAGCACATCCTGCTCTGTTTGTTACATCGCACCTGCATGAAATTTCCAAGCTGATGACCTCTTTCTTAACAATGGTGAATGTACAGAATATGCGTCCAACCTATTGCCCCTTTGGAGGTTGACACAGCCTTGTTGTCAATCTCAAGTAGCTTGCCTTTGACAGAAAAAGAATAAATACCTCAGGTGCACGAAAACATGGAAGTGCTTCTCGACATCCTCTATATAGGCGAATAAAAATGCAATAGTACGATGTCAAATACTGAAACGTTCTCTTCCACAACACTGCCCTTTCATGACACAGTCTGTTGTGCGAGGTGGCTGCCTCACTCTGCCTAATGGGAGGGCCGGTCCCGACTCTTTTCTGCCAGCCTCCCCTCTGACATTCCTTGGTACTGTTTACAGTAATAAATGTAACCCGCCTGGCCTTGGAGGGCTCATTATCAGAAAGAGAAATCGCAGCAGCTCCCGAGCCGTGAATGCGGCCCCCTCTAATACTGTCTAAAGGCAGCGCACTGCTGTGAACATGCCTTCCTGTATAAATTAACTTGTTTACAAGGTGGACACACACAATTCAGCACCCCGGGGAAGCTATATTGAAAAGGATTAAACTCAATAGTCCGGGGAATTTATAACTTGCGATCGCAACCCGAAGTATGCTTCACTGAGGTAACTCCAGGAGGTGGAGAAATGCTATAGGATTTCCTCCCTGCAAAAGTCTCAAATCCTTTCTTAACATTTAGAAGAGAAAACTGCATCCTGATAATGCAATCAACGGAGAGGGCCACCTCCATGAGAAATGAATTTACCTAATCCACTTACCTATTGTAGAATACGGTGGAGTCTTGTAGGTTTTTTTTTCCCCTCTCACAGTTTTTGAGGCAGACCATGGGCCGAGCCATTTGTAGAAATGAGACGCACCAGCATTTATCTGGCTGCAGATCCAGAGGTTGGAAGTAGACATGGACTATTTGTATTCGTGTCGCTGGGGATATATGAATACAAATAGTGGCACCACAGGTGCCATGGAGGCCCATTGCCTCCCTCCAGAACCGGCTGGTCCACACGCTGTTCACAGCATGCTGCTCGACTCCTTTGTCATTGTTGCGCTAGTTGTGGAAGGAGCCCGGCCAGCTCTTCCCCGCCTCCCCATGCAGCTGACCACTCATCGGTTGAGTGGGGAAGATTCCCCCTGTCCCACCTCTGCACTGCAGTTGTTGGCTGAGGGGGGAAGGAAGGGAAGAGCTGGCCGGGCTCCTTTTATGATGGGCGTGATTATGATGGTGGAGCTGAATGCCACGCTACAACGCTACAACCGGTGAGTAGACTGGCCGATTCTAGGGGGAGGGAATTGGCCTCCATGGTGCCTGTGGTGCTGCTATTCATATTCATATCCCCAGGGATACAAATACAAATTTGTTGTTGTTGTTGTTTAGTTGTTTAGTTGTGTCCGACTCTTTGTGACCCCATGGACCAGAGCACGCCAGGCCCTCCTGTCTTCCACTGCCGCCTGGAGTTGGGTCAAATTCATGATGGTCGCTTCGATGACACTGTCCAGCCATCTCGCCCTCTGTCATCCCCTTCTCCTCTTGCTTTCACACTTTCCCAACATCAGGGTCTTTTCCAGGTAGTCTTCTCTTCTCATGAGATGCCCAAAGTATTGGAGCCTCCGCTTCAGGATCTGTCCTTCCAGTTAATCATTTTAGATCCAAGCAAATTGGGCCGCAGAATGATGTGATGCAAATCTTGCTTGCCTCTTCCACCTCATTCTTCAATGGGTGAGTCCCAGCGTTGAATATTTATCTTAAAATAAAACACAGCATTTACGAGCCCAGCTATTTATAACACACACTTTTCTCTCTATCATACCAGTTTAGTTCCTCCCCCTGTTTCCATAAAGGAAAGAGGAATATACCCCAGCCCAATCCCAAGAAACACAGCCAATTTGTCCTCATGTCTCTTAGGGATGCTAAGGACCTTGTAAATTAAAAATCAGTTTTTTAGAGGTACAGTCCTCGAAAATCAAGGGTAGCATATGCTGGAAGGGTAGCATACGCTCTAGGCCTCCTACACTCCTGGAGAATTAATTGGTTTATTGATAGAGGAGTAGGCATTAAATTAACAAGCATTCTAGCATTAATTAAGAAAGGGTGATTCATTGAAACATGCATTAATCATTTTGGACTTCTAAACAAACAAATAAGAACACACTAACAAACACCATCTAACAGTGTTTGACATGGTACACCTTAGACTCTAATGTGGTAAACAAGCACCAACAGAAAGCACTCTGAAATAAAGATGAACAATGTTCTTGGACTACAATTCCCAAAAATCCTGGCCAGCACGGGTAGGAGTGAAGGATTCTGTGAGTTTTAGTCCAAGAACATCTTGGGACTCAAGATTGGGAACCACTGGTCTAGGTCACTGTTTCCTAAACTTACGTCCCCAGATGTTCTTGGTCTACAACTCTGAGAAATCCTGGCTACCAGAGGTAGTGTGAAGGCTTTGGGGAGTTTTAATCCAAGAATATCTCAGGACCCAAGGTTGGGAATCACTGATTTGAAAGGAAATGATGTGTTCAAGACACGTGGCCTTGAATCAAGACCACAACTTTGCTCATCTTCCATAGCTCTTTCTGTTGATGCCTGTTTACCCCCATTTCTCCAGCATTAGAGACGTGATAGGGGAAATGGGAAGCCTCATAATGTCACGGATTGGGTCCAGAAAGAACAGAGGAGTGAACTGACTACTATGGAGAATAAGAGAAAGAGTGGGATTCTCAGTTCTACTTGAAGTCAAACGACACGTTTCCTGTATTTAGCGAATCCTCTTTTCTAATGATGAGCTTTCTCTAACATATAGTTTAGCTCGGTGGCTACTTTGATTAACGACATCTCCTTCCCCCCCCCCCCCAAATCTAGAGACAAGACTAACAGATGTGATACATATTTTATGTCAGATTTTGTTTCTGTTCTGCTTTTCTGTCAGTGCTAGCATGCAAAAAAGCTCACAACACTGATATGAGTATATGATTAACAGAATAATCACTTAAGAGCAATTCAGTTAAAAGAAGGATTATCATATTAACACAATGATTGATTAAAATCAGTTCAAAGGCACATACAAAAAAGAAACCTGGTAGAGCAGCAACCCATCAGAAGCCCCTTTTGACACAAGCTTGCCTAAATCAAAAGCTTTTTGCCTGCTGGCATAAGGACAGCAGCCTTTCCTGGAAAGCAAGATCCACAATCAGGGAGCAACCCCCAAGAAGCCACATTATATTAAAAACACAAATCAGAGGAGCTGCAGCATATTCGTTGACAACCTGTCTTCATAACTAACTCTGAGAGGAGTATGTGGAGAACCAAAGTTCTTGGAGCATTCAGTACCAAAACTGGCACTTTGAATTGCTCCCTGAAGGAGAGTGGCAGCCAACGAAAAGTAATGAAAAGCACTTAGAAGAAGGCAAGACCCAAGTAGCCCGAACCATCCCTTTCAACAGGTGGAGCACTCTGTCCCGCATTGGCTAAAACATCTGGCCCCATTTCTAAAGGCAGCCTCCTAAACATTGCAGGATCCAGCCTGTTGCATGCCCCATAATGGAACACAACTCGCCCCCTCTCTCCCTCATACACAACTTTTCTCCCAGCTGTGGACTTTGCCTGCATTTCTGAATGAAGATATGTTCAGAAGTTGCTTTATGAAAAGAACTTCCCTGCTATCCATTTCATACTTCCACTCTGAAGTCCACAAGAGGCAACACTGGTGTGTGTGTGTGTGTGTGTGTGTGTGTGTGTGTGTGTGTGTGTGTGTGTGTGTCCGTCCATCCGCATTCTTGCTTTCAAAGCACAGCTCGGATGTCATTAGCCTTTCTTGCATTATCTCCCCCGGCCAGCCAAGCGCAATGAGTCATTCTACATGCACTGGTTGGAACCTTTAATAATTCAGCTCATTATGGCGACAATATCCATCCATCCTTTGCAATTGCCTTGAAATCTTAAAAGAAACAGAAAAGAAGAAGAAAACCAGGAAACTGAATTATCCCAGGAGAAGCTGCTATCTCTACTGCCCATAATCTGATGCTAACAGGAAAGACTCCAGAAGAGAATTTTTGAAGGAGCAGTGGCCTTTTTTTCTCGCTACACAGATGAGAAGAGGAAATGTTAATGAAACCTTACATGATAAACTTTCTTCCTGTCCTCCCGTCATCAAAAGGAGAGTTCCCTTTACAGAAATTTCCAGAGCTGTGTCTGTATTAAGTTTGTGGCAGCAGAAACAAGACAGAACTTTGAATTTCTGGCAAAATTCCTTTTGTTTGCAGCAGAAGTACAGAAATCCACAGAGGAGAATAGCTAAAAGCTCCTGAGATAGTCCACCCCTTTCTCATTTACTGGCAATTAAAGTTCCAATTTGCTTTTAAAACACACACACACACACACACACACACACACACACACACACACACACACACACACACACACACACACACACACACACACATATCCTGGTGCATACATTACAGTCATAGTTTGGCTCTTAGTAGCTAATCTGTTTTACAAGCCAGAAGGCAGAAGCACAGGAAAAATAGCTCATCAGCTGGAAGCCAGGTAATAAAGATGTGTTTTCCAAGTTCTCTTTCAAGTCTAGTGTTCCAGAGGAAAAGGAAGTGCCATGGTAGAATTACCAGCTCTCTTGATACTTAAAAATGTTCCGAGCTGGTGAGGAATATGATGTGTGCGATTATGACAATGCAAAGTCTTTGGCGGTGTGTCTTGCCAAAGTGGCTTTCTGTCCAACCCGCTTTTCCTCTGGGTTGTGGAAGTTGCCATTCAGTTGCCAAGAGTTCTTGAGTCATTCTGAGTCACTCCTTTCTCCCCGCATTGCCTTCTTTGTGTATGTGTGAGAGAGTGAAGAATAATACAGTATTAAGACCCTTTGACACAGGCTATGTGTATATTCCTTGCTCTGCCTTTTGAATTATTACAGGCACGGTGGAGTGTGCCTCAGATGAAACTTCACTAAACGGACAATTCAACAGCACCTCCCCACCTTCTTCTAAGCTGGCTGGAAGAAAACTCCCAAGACTTGATGTTCTTATATGTCTTATATTCTTATAATTCAGGGTTTGGAGAAAACCAGGCCAAGGGGCAAAAACCACAACCATCCATTGAAGGCACAACAATTCCCTTTGGTAGCCCATCATTAATGGAAAACTTGCCTGAAGAGAAAGATCCTCACCTGCCTCTGGAAGATGGGGCCAGTCGGGACTCCTGTGGGAGGGAGTTCCAAAGTCTGGGAGCTGCCACAGAGAAGGTCTTCTCTTGTGTCCCCACCGAATGCACCCATGAAGTTGGTGGGACCAAAGAAAAGCCTCCCTTGATGATCTTAACACCTGGACAGGCTTATAAAGAGTGCAACCAGACAGAATAGTTTGGTGACTTTCCAGTGTTGCATGGCTTTGCTTGACCAACCAAAGCATGAAAAGAGGAGGGAAGACCCCAAGTGCCTTGACGTCTTGCCTGATTTCACAAGCTACATAAATGGAATCAGGCCTGGTTAGTTTTTGAATGAAAAACCACTAAGTCATATGAGGGCTAGGAAGGAATTCTGCCGATAACCCTGGACAGCAGCAGCCACCAACACTGACATCTCTGAACATACCAATGGCAGCATATTATGGTCATAATTCTGGAGACTGTTTATTCATCAGGTCACCGTAAATCATCTTAGAACTTCCGCACTGGAAGGGATCCTATAGATCATCAAGTCCAGACACTCTCAAGGAGGCCCAGGGGGGAATCGAACTCCCAACCTCTGGCTCCACAGCCAGAGACCTAAAGCACTGCGCTATCCAGCAGTTCAAGTGGGAAGCGACTTGACAGCACATGACAACCACCACCAAAAGCATCACCCACTCTCGTTCTATAATTTACTTTTATTTTTATGAACGATTATCCCCAATCCCACTGAAATAACACTGTCTTGGCTCTCCCATACGGCAGGATTTCTTTTACAAGGATGACTTTTCAAGTTTAGGTGCCAAAGTGTTTTGAGGGGGAAGCCAGAAATAGATCCTGTGTTCCATCATCTGCCACGGAAACTTTCCTAAGCGCTCAGAATGAATTCATCACAACTCCCACACATTGCACCGAAGGATCAGAAAAATCTACTCCTGTACGTCAGAAAGAGCTGCCAAGACCCCCCACAGCACTCAAGATCTATTGTGGTTGAAAGCAACCTTGCCATCTGTGTGGCTGATGCTTGTGTCGTTAGAAGAACACAATTTGGACAGCGCACTTTGAGGGCTGCTCTGTTCCAGTGCTTGAAGAACGTTAATACTGGCTCTCCCCAACATAATTTTTCGTATTTGCCACCTAGCACTAATCTGAAACAGCTGGTATAATTCTTTCTTTCCTTATTCATATCAGAGGGCTGCACAATTTAAAATGACAGATGCACATGAAATATAGGTAAAACTAAAAACAACATAATAGGATAGACTATTTTTGACCAGAAGTGGGCTCCTGCCGTAGCGTTATCTCTGCCATTTGCTAGATCTTCTTTTGTACACATTGATTGAATTTCTCCACCATCGCAGAAAATATCCAAGTAGCCCCATCCCATTTTACTTGCTTATTTTTTGATCTTCCTATTTCACTACAAAGTCTGTTAAGTGACTTCCAGATGCTCCAGCTAGAGTCAATATGATCTTGAGTTCCTCTTGTTTTTCAGTATCCAGCTTGAACATCAGGTATTTCTCACTCCATATAAGGCAAGAAGCTTTTGTTGCAAAACCTTGAGCATCACTTTGCTTACATGGGAAATTAAAGCAATGGTCCTGTAGTGGCTGCACTCCTTGGCATCTCCTTTCTTGGCATCTCCTTTCTTGGAGACTAGAATATATATTCATTGTTGCCAGTCTGTGGGACATGTTTCCCCCCCTCATATTTGTTGATATATTCCTGTTAGGATTTTGATAGATTCTGTCTCTGTCACGTTAAACGGTTCCATTGGTATCTCATCCACCCCTGGTGATTTATTTCTTCTCAGTACTTTCCGAGAAGCTTTCATTTCACTTTCTAGGACTGTAGGTTCTTCATCATAGGATTTCTCTTCAAAGGAGTGTGTCATTCCTTTTATCCCCTCTGTATAGGTCTTTGATTTTCAGTACACTGCTTCCTTCTTTTCTCTATTGTCTCCTGGTCAGATGGTGTACTTCCCTGCTGGTCATTAAGCACTCCTAATTAAGGCTTAAATTTTCCTTTGAGTTCTTGGATCTTCTAGAACAGATCTCTTTGTTATTCTCCTCTGTTTCTTTGCACTGGTTATTGTAATAGTTCTTTTTATCTCTGTGTGACAGTCTCTGAAAAGCTGTATTCAGGCTTCTGACGCTATTTCTGTCATTTTTTTACTTTTTGCTAAGTAAAAACGTTTTATGCCATCTTTCCCCCTTGAAAAGTTGTGGTAGAATTGGAATTTTCTCCTTCATGTGCAACATTTTAGCAATCCAATAAGGGTATTACTCAAATCCAAACTTTTGCTTGTATGGATGGAGCATATGGTGACCTTTTTCTAATGAAGTGCACCTAATTTCCAAAACAAGAACCTTTTGAAGTGAGGGTTGCATTCTGTTGAACCCTGGCCATTCAAAGGGCTCCGTGTACAGAATTATGTTTATTCCCCCCCCCACACACACACACTTATTGCCCATAGTAACAGATAGATACGAGTGTGCCATGTGGAGTGACTGCATGCAGTGACAGATATCTTGGCGCGGACCAAACTGTTTCTGTTTCAGATTTCTCTGGGCCATCTGCTGTGGGGAAAACAGAGAAGATGTTTGCTGACGGGCCGTGACAAAAGCCGGGAAGTTATTTTTGGTATGAATTTGCTCAAAGCCGTTCCAAAGCATCGAAAACAATTGAGCTGAGAAGGATCGTGAGATCTTCAGCTATGTGTGATAACTGGCATGACCGGAGTTGGTGGGCAGCATTTAGGACCATCTCCCGAGGCCCACTTTCCATGATGGGGAGCTATGGCCAACCTTTGGTCCTCTACCCCTTCTATGAGTCTCCATTCTAAGTTGCTGCCTTGGTTAGCCAACGATGCCTCCCGTTCAGCCAAGTCCGACCAAGTTATTTCAGTGCATGTGACAGTGACTAGCAAGACAGCTTCTTTCCATTGATGGTCATTTTGGAGGTGCAGAACTATTCATCAAGATAGTCCCTTTATCCTTGTGGCTCCCAACCTTAGGTCCCCAGAAGTTTTTGGACTGCAACTCCCGAAAATCCTGCCCACCACAGATGGTGGTGGATGCTTCTGGGATTTTTTAGTCCAAGAACCTCTGGAAACCTAAGGTGGAGAACCACGGCTTCCGATGGAGCTCCTCGGTTTCCAGAAGATGCCAAACATCTAAGCAGAATGTTGCTCTCCTGAGCTACTGTAAGGATTGCAGCTACATTGAAAGGAAATTGGAGGAAGGGGAAGAATGTCCTCCATCCATGTGGGTCAGAAGGTCCCTGAAAACCTAGGCTCTACTGCACCTGGCTGCCAATCCTTTGAAGTCAAATGTCTGATACATATATTGGGTCTGAACTTGGGCATCAGCCTTGTCAGTAGGAACCAGTGGTCAAAGATAACGGATACTTGTTAGGTTTTAGTATGGAAAGCAGCGGCTCTGGGGACTTACTTTCTTTCTTTCTTTCTTTCTTTCTTTCTTTCTTTCTTTCTTTCTTTCTTTCTTTCTTTCTTTCTTTCTTTCTTTCTTTCTTTCTTTCTTTCTTTCTTTCTTTCTTTCTTTCTTTCTTTCTTTCTATTCTATTCTATTCTATTCTATTCTATTCTATTCTATTCCTTAGATGAAACTTCACTAAACAGACAATTCAACAGCACCTCCCCACCTTCTTCTAAGCTGGCTGGAAGAGAACTCTCAAGATGTGATGTTCTTACATGTCTTATATTTCAGGGTGTGGAGAAAACCAGGCCATGGGGCAAAAAACACCAATCCAGTAGGGCTAATTCATGTATTTATTTAAAATGTTTTTACCCTGTCTCTCTCCTTAAGAAGGACTCAAGGTGGCTGATATCATTAAAATACCATATTTAAAGCTAAAAATCAGTAAGTATACAAATACTTAAAAGGATCAAACAAATGCAACACTAAAAAAACAGTAAACACAAGAAACACCAAAAACACATTAAACGCAGTAAGGCACAACCATCCATTAAAAAAACCCTACTCAGGTGGCCGGTCATTCAGGGAAAACTTGCCTGAAGAGGAAGGTCTTCACCTGATTGCAGAATGATGGGGCCAGCCTGGCCTCTTGTGGGAGGGAGTTCCAGAGCCTAAAGGAGCAGCCACAGAGAAGGCTTTCTCCTGTGTCCCCACCAGATGCACCTGTGATGGTGATGGAAGTGAGAGGAAGGCTTCCCCTGATGATCTTAACACACAAGCAGGGTCATAGAGAGAAACATGGTCCTTGAGATAGCTTGGACCCAAGCTATTTTTAAGACTGATGTGAAAGGTCACAAAAGATCATTTCATCCTGTCTTTCAGGTTCACTCATCATGGCAAGGCAGAAATGGAAAAAGCTTCAGTTTCTTGTAGGGTTTTAATGACTAGACTATGCTGGGGGAATCTCTGAATTAAAAAAAAAAAACCAGACTCAGAATTGGGAATATATCATGTCTGAGTCAAGAAAAATAATTCCAGTGAAAGGAATGACTGCTCTCATGCATGAATGTCTACGATATCTTAATGCCACCATCGGCCCAAGTTCCTTTGCTCCATATCCCAGTGATTGCTTCAGATGTGTCTCCAAGGGAAGCATCTTTTCAATTTGTAGGAAATAAAATTGCTTTGTGCAACCAGCTCTATGACAAATACGTGGCCGACGTTCCATTCAGTGAGCGTGGCGACAGAACAGGAAAGAAGCAGAGTGAATCAAAGCCTGAGTGGCACATTTCTACAGCATTTCAAAAAAATACAGGCAAAAACAGATCAAAATATTTACAGGATTAGAACAAAACCAGAGTAAACAGATCTGGGTTTTTTTTCAACAGTCGCAACAGGACTGCATCTTGGCAGAATGGAGGAAAAGATATTTGTTGTACACCATCTGTAAGTACTGTATATGACGGAGTGGTTTTCCGGCTGATTTTCAGCCAGTTCAAGTTGCTTTTTCCTTGCTTGTGGCTTTCCTTTGATTTTTCTTGACAACACATGAGTTGGAAATACCATGTCTTGTATTCTATGTGAATTTTAAAAAGGAAACCACCATCTAGAGGTGTGAAACCTAAGAGAGATGAAGAAAGACAGGATGGTTGTTGTGAGTTCTTCGGGTTCTTTGGCCGTGTCCCCTGAAAAAAAAGGATAAAAGCTGTTCCCACAGCTATAAATACTCAGCTATCCAACAAACAGCAACAGAGCATGGACAGAGTTCCTACTCCTGTCCTCTGAAGATGCCACAGAGACTGGCAAAACGTCAGGAAGAACAACCTTCAAAACACAGCCAAAGAGCCCGAAAAACACACAACCACCATCAGATCCTGGCCGTGAAAGCCTTCACAAATACAAAGACAGGATGGATTCAGTACCAAGAACTGACATGGTGATGATAAGACAAAGTTTAGCCTTGAGAGAGGCTAAGGTGTCATTTCAGCTTAGCGCCCGGGATTCAGCACCCTGGACAGAGACCCTATGTTGAGAGACCAATGGCTTTAGCACAGACTTGGGGGAAGAATCCAAACTTATTGATCAATACGGATGGGATTTTTTAAAAAGACATTAGTTCCCAGAATTTGTTAAAAAATTCCCCAAACAGAATTTCCCTTGGAAGATGCAGCCAAAATCCCAAAAATCTACAGAGCAGACTGCATGAGTATCTCCATTGCCATCAATCATCTTTCAGAATGAAGGAAATGGCCTCATTCCTCCCTGGGAGTGACATCGCTTTTGGGGAGTTATAAAGGCTTAATGGGAGAGGTAGTCTCACTGACCATTGGGTGCTGTAGAAGTTGTCTCACAAAGAATTACCCCTCCCATCAAGCCAAGAGATGCACATGAAATCTTGCCATTCCCCAAGCTTTCCTTTGTAAACAAAAGGATTTTGGGTATGTGCCTAGATGTCAGAGATATGATAGCACTTTTCAAATACTTGAAATGTAATCCTACAGAGGATCTGTTCTTGATCATCCCAGAGTGCAGGACACGCAACAATGGGTTCAAACTACAGGAAGACAGATTTAGGCTAAATGTTAGGAGGGGGAACTTCTTAACTGTTAGAGGAGTACAACAGTGGGAACCCATGACTTTGGGAGGCAATGAGTACTTCAACGCTGGAGGCACTCAAGAAAAATTGAACCACCCTCTGTCAGATCTGCATTGATATGGATTTCTGCCTTGCTTAGGGGGTTGGACTCGATGGCCTTATAGGTCCCTTTTCCACTCAATGATTGTAAGATTCTGTATTGCAGCAGCTAAAGTAACTCAATATGTTTCTTGGGTCTCCTCAGCCTTAGGCCAGAAATGATACTCCAGCCCTCATGGAGACTGAGAGATGACCAGGGCACTTCCATTTTCTGAGACATATAAAATGAAAAAAAAGAAAAAGCCAAAATAGTGTTAGAAAAATCTTGGTATATTTTACATTTGAGGTCCTCCTGGAATGTGCAGTAATAGTAATAGCTATAATACTGTGCCATCAAGTCAATCCTGACTTATGGCAATCCTTTCCAGGGTTTTCTAGGTAGAGAAATACTCAGAAGTGCTTTACCCTTCTCTTCCTCTAGGGGCAACCTTGGGACTGTGCAGCTGGCCCAAGGCTACCCAGGCTGGCTCTTCTCCCAGGAAGCAGAGTGAGGAATCGAACTCCCAACCTCTGGATCTGCAATCAGAGACCTAACCCCCTAATCTATCTGGCCAGTTCAGTCTTTGAACATGTGGTGTGGACCAAATGGTCCTCTTGCCACCCCCTCCCCCCTGTGATAGGCCCCAGCTATACTATGCTGGCTGGCTGTAATTTCTGTGCAATCTTAACATCCATCTTTATCTTTTCCAAAGGTATGGATGTTTCCTGCAGTTAATTTCAGTCCTTAGCATGCAAAACAGTGTTTATCATACTGTTCTTGATTCAGTATTCTGAACACCAACTCCCCAGGGGTTAAAAAAAATTCTTCAATTCTTTTTCTTCTCTTCGGGTGCCACAGACAAAAGAATATGAGCCTTGTTAGCCAAAGTGAGATAAATTCCACTCACGTATTTCATGCATGCAAAAAGCCCTCACATTTCTCAACCCAACTGCACACTGTTTTAATCTAGTCGCTTCTTTATGTGTGAACACATCTGTCATTGCTCAGAATGTTATAACCTGTTGATACTCCTTGCCTTTTTTTTTTTTTAAATCTACTTCTTGATGGCAGAATAACATGATTATAACTCATTAGACTTTAGAGATGCTTTCAAAAAATTGTGAGGAGAAAGGCAGGGTGAAATATTAGGAAGGAAGGAAGGAAGGAAGGAAGGAAGGAAGGAAGGAAGGAAGGAAGGAAGGAAGGAAGGAAGGAAGGAAGGAAGGAAGGAAGGAAGGAAGGAAGGAAGGGAGGGAGGGAGGGAGGGAGGGAGGGAGGGAGGGAGGGAGGGAGGAAGGAGCTGATGTTGGATAGAAGGAAGGAAGGAAGGAAGGAAGGAAGGAAGGAAGGAAGGAAGGAAGGAAGGAAGGAAGGAAGGAAGGAAGGAAGGAAGGAAGGAAGGAAGGAACCATCTACTCTTAATTGGAGAATTCTCTGGTGCATGAACCAAGCAGAAAGCAATGAACAAGTTGGATTATTTCTAAGAGGAAACTCAGCTTTATTACATCTTGAAAGGAAATGAATATATCCCTTCACAATTCCTGTACTCCAGTTCAGTAAGGACGGGAACAAATCCAGAATTACTTGGGCTTGTTTCTGATAAGGACTGTCACTGGCTTTATCTTCTATTTTACAATCCAACTGCACATTAGCTGAACATATCCAGTGTCCCTTTGATTAGTGCTTATTTGAGATGGAGAGGGGTGACTCATTTATAAAACTTGCCCTGTCCTCGTTAGTCATCCATGGCCAAGACAAGATGAGGACCGAGAGACAGAATGGAAAGGGGAGGGTAAAAAAATGTCTGATCTGGTGCTCTCTGGTAACCTGCTGGCCACACTGATGGGCTAGTTCTCCCTGTGGTAGGAATGCCGTCCTTGCAGGACGAATGATCTCCTGGATCTGGCACTAAACGTTGCCCACCAAAATCAAGAGAGCCTTTATTGTGATCAATTGGAAAATTGATTTTCTTCCACGTATCTTCTGCCGGTCTCTTTAAGGGTTTGTTACTTTAATTAGAGGCCCCAGAGAATAACGAGGTGCCTATATTATGTATAGCGGGCAACTTGGTTTGGATGGGTTTTGGCAGTCACATTAGATTCTCAGGCTGTGAAAGTGGAAGGAGTGGGTGAAGAAAATATCCCTGCCTGAACGACTTCCAAATGTCAAATTTAATAATTGCATGCCATCAAGTGAATGCTGATTTATGGCAACCCTTTCCATGGTTTTTGAGGTAGACAGTACTTCGAAGTGCTTTACCCTTCCCTTCCTCTAGGGGCAACATTGAGACTGTGCAGCTGGCCCAAGGCCACCCAGGCTGGCTCTTCTCCCAGGAGACACAAGTGGGGGGAATTGAAAGGATTATATCTAGACACACGGTGAAACAACTAGCTTGACACAATAAGCCTAGCCTAGAAGTTCAACTTTTCCATTAAACTTTGGCTTAATGAAATTAGCTGATAGCAGGAAAAAGAAACAGACCTGAGAGAAACAGTATCGCCATGGTTACACAGATAACTTTCCAACACAGGTCATGCCCTTATTGAGCAGAGGTGAATTTTTCATGGCTTCTAGTTTATTTTTTGTTAATCCACGTTGAAGATGAGCTGGGAGAGACCAAGTAATTAGAACAATTTCCTTACGAACATGAGTTTGTACCTGTTGTTGCAAGGCCACTTCAGGCACAATTGTCATCAGGGTGGATCGGGTGGGACCTTTACTCAAGAGTAGGCAACACTTTCTGGAGGATAGGTGTCCAAGAGCCAATGGGATGGGTCATAGAATGTTATTTCAACTCGGGCGCACGATGTCCTCTGCTACCTCTGAAAGCGGAGCCTAGCTGACAGAGCACAGAGCTGGCCGCGTGAGGCAAAGTTCTCCCATTCTGCATCTAGCGGTCGCATCCAGATTGAGCCCCTGAAGGACAGCTGAGCAGCTGGGTCCAATCCTGCCTTTGGGTTGGAAACAGGTACATGCCGTGTGCTCCCATCGCGTGTTAACTTCTGCTTCAGCTACCAAACCTCTAGAGTGAGCCCAGTTCAGCATGACTTGAAATCTCTTTTAAAAGATTTTCTTTCCTTACATGTTTAAATCTCAAAATTCAATTGTTCCAGAAGGAAACTAAGGTTGTCGAATGGCCCCCTGACTTAGTTTAAGATCCAGTGGGAAAGTCTTTACATGGTGCCCCACTTAACGATTACCCCGCTTGACGACAAATCCGCTTCATGACAATGTTTTAATGGGCTTTTTCGCTTTCCGATGATCGGATCCCTGCTTTGGGAACCGATTCTTCGCATTACGACAATCAAAACAGCTGATTGTCGGGTTTTCAAAATGGCCGCCGGCTGCGCAAAATGGCTCCCTGCTGTTTTTAGGAGGCATTTTTTGATGCACAGGCACCTGAAAATGGCTGCCCTATGGAGGATCTTTGCTGGACGAGCAGGTATTTCTCCCATTGGAATGCACTGAATGGTTTTCGCTCTACAGTGATTTCGCTGGAACGGATTATTTATTTATTTATTTATTTATTTATTTATTTTATTTCTATCCCGCCTATCTGATCATATTAGACCACTCTAGCGAGGCACCATTGTATTTGGGGAAGATGCAGGTTAGCTTCCACCTCACAGTTCCCTGTTTTTTTCCCTACTAGGTCACTTTGCAGACACACTGCTGGGCTTTGTTTTTAATAACTGCACCACTCACACTTTTTTAGTGATTCCGATTGATTTGATCCCTTTCGGAACTGTTTTGCGCCTGATTTATCTGCTTCAGACCTCACTCACCTTGGCCAAAACAGTCCAGTTCAGCTAAAACACACATGGCAAGAGATGCATTATTTCTTGCTATCCCAACATTTTCCTTCCAGTGATGTAGTTCCTTCCAAGCGCCATGCCGGAGCAACCAGGTTTGCAATGAAAGGCCATGCTTACCCCTCGACGACCAATCACAAAATGGAACCAAGCTGGTTTTTAAGATGCAGGGTAAGGCAAGCTCGTGTCAGAATAAGCAGACCTCTTTTGCCCCGTAAGGGATTTCCATGTCTAGAGACCTATTAGATGTGTTCATTAGCCTGAGACTTTCCACCTCTAAACATCAGAGATGAGCAGCATCTCCTGTCAGGCCATCTGGATTCCTTACTAACCAGACAAGCAGTACTGCATGCTAAGGTAAAACTATCCATTTGGCTTTAATTTAGCTCACATTGGCTGTTCCTGGTGGTTTAACTAAAAAAAATACTTTTCAATTCCAACTCTGATGGAGGCTTGCCATGCTTCTGGTCTTTCCCGTTTTCCTTCGCCAAACAGAAATTGTTTGAGTTCCAAAAGAAGGCAGAACAGGGAAATGAGGGGGGGAGGAATCAGATTTCTGGGCTGCCCTTTGTTTGAAGAGTTGGATGATAAATGCCAAAGTACTGGCTGGGGAGGGGGTTGAAGCCACGTCCTCCCCCCATGGACCTCTTGCAGACTGCATATTCCAGCCGTTTCCATCTAAGAAGCTAAGCGAGGCCCCAGCGACAGCCTTGAGACTTTGGGACTTTCATACAAGCATAAGTTTGGAACTACCCACAAGAACTTGGCACACAACCTGAAGAAGATGAATTATCTTTGAAAGCTTGCTGTTTGTTTCTTTGTTTTTTCTTAATGATCCGCTTACAGTATCACCTGTTCCTGCATTTGTATTGTTTCGAGGGCCATATGGTTCATTCCTGATTTTTCCTCCCCACCCCCTCTATATTTCTAGGTACCTGGAAAGTCCCTGAACTTGTCAAAACCATTCTCCTCTTTCGGATGCTCCGCTTCCCTTTCCAGCTGGGTGAGTGCTCCTGTTTGGTGTACGTGGATGTGATGATTCACCCCTCAGAGCAGCAGAACACACACTCTGAAGAGCTACGGACCATTGAGAGAAACCGGGAGCAGCACACAGAGACAGAAGGAGGAAGGAAGGGAAGAGGTTTTCACATTCATTCACTAAGGCAGATCCAGAGAAGCAATAAGATAAATTTGACACAGCACGGAGGCAGCAGCAGTGACTCATCCAACCTGGAGGAAACTATCTTTGAAAGGTGCTGTGATTCCAAAGATTCCTGTGTGGGTTCTCATTGTTCTGGGTCACCACTGCCACCAACTCCATTTTCTTAGCAAATCTGGAAGGCTGTGAAATATTGCCCTCCTGACCAAGTGGCCACTTCCACCATGGGAAGCAACTGGAACAGTTCAGAGTGGGCTTGTGTAGGCAAGAAGGTTGCTCTATGGACGTCGTCATCGTTTAGTCGTTTAGTCGTGCCCGACTCTTCGTGACACCATGGACCAGAGCATGCCAGGCGCTCCTATCTTCCACTGCCTCCCGGAGTTGGGTCAAATTCATGTTGGTCGCTTCGATGACACTGTCCAGCCATCTCATCCTCTGTCGTCCCCTTCTCCTCTTGCCTTCACATTTTCCTAACATCAGGGTCTTTTCCAGGGAGTCTTCTCTTCTCATGAGATGGCCAAAGTACTGGAGCCTCAGCTTCAGGATCTGTCCTTCCAGTGAGCACTCAGGGTTGATTTCCTTCAAAATGGATAGGTTTGTTCTCCTTGCAGTCCAGGGGACTCTCAAGAGTCTCCTCCAGCACCACAATTCAAAGGCATCAATTCTTCGACGGTCAGCTTTCTTTATGGTCCAGCTCTCACTTCCATACATCACTACAGGAAAAACCATAGCTTTGACTATGCGGACTTTTGTTGGCAAGTTGATATCTCTGCTTTTTTGGGTGCTGTCGAGGTTTGCTCTATGGACATGGGTGAATAAAGGCTGATCAGCTCCCCTGGGGGCTTCTTAATTGGATACAGGACTGAAATGGGAGGACATCACAGACCTGTTTTAGGATGTTGTTGATTGATGAAGCATATAAACCCTTAGAAGCTTGACTAACAGCACATTTGGCGTCTGCCTTCCTCAGTTGCATATATATGTACAACCACAACCACATGCCATCAAATCAATTCTCACTTCTGGTGACCCTTTTCGGGATTTTCTAGGTAGAGAATGTAGCCCAAGGCTACACAGGCTGGCTCTTTTAGGAGGCCCATTGGGGAATCAAACTCCTAACCTCTGGCTCTGCAGCCAGATACCTAAACCACTGGGCTATCCAGCCAGCTGTGTGTACATATATTTACATATAAATACGCACATACTTGCTTTGCTTGATCTCACAGATAAGAATGAGGAACATCAATATTTTTCCCCTGCTCTCCGAGACAACAACATTTCCTTTTCCATGTGCGGGACTTATTTTTGCACAGTTTGTCAGATTATTTTTTTACTCACATTACAGTAACTGCTGCCTTTTCTTGGATTTATAGGAGGAGGACCACGGGATGGGTTCTTTGTATCTTTTCCATCAATCACGTCCTTCTGTGCTTGCTCTTTCTGTCTGTGCCTGCATGTGTGCATGTGCACGTGCACTTTGCTTCACAAAAGGGTACCAATTTAGTATCAATACAGAGGCATTCGATGCAAAATGCGGAAGCATCAGTTTAAAAAGCATTCGTCATCTTGCTACAGAGCGACCACTTGCAGGGAAATCTATACTTCATGTTTGTGCATTTTTACCCTTGGCTAGTCGTCATTCCCTTTGCTAACTACAGTAGGACCACCCTCTCCATGAGATCAATATCTGCAGTTTCACTTACCCACTGCCTGGGGGGGGAAATTAAAATAAAATAGACGAAACCCAGAAATACATGTTCCCAAGATGTATTACCAGGTCTGGCCACTAGATGGAACCAGAGACTGTGCTATGTACAGTGGCTTAATGGGAACCGCACTCATGCTCTGACGTCCACTTCTAGTGAAATGTAGAAGCCACATTGGGTGGTGAGGGGGGGCAGGAAGAGGTGGCAGTTGGACACAAAAGAAACTGGAAGTGCTTCATTTATCTGCTGTTTCTGGCATCCACAGGGCAAGGGCTTGGAACGGATCCCCTGCACATCCCCCGATCCTACTGTATTCATTTAATTACCCGCCAGCATGTGATGTGATCTTTGTGACTCACCAAAGCACTGGCAGAGACTCACATGGATATTATCTCCCCAGTTTTATTACCTGTTTTCCAGTTTCTCACTGTGAAAGCTTTCATTGTTGTTGTTTTTTAAGGTGCTCTCAAATACTGGCAGGAAGCAAATCCTGGGCATGGCTCCCTACCTTCTGTGCAATTTCTCTTTCCTGTTGCCCACACACGATTAATCCATCCTTCTACCTTTCCTGCGGGCATGGCCTCGCCCACTCATTCCTGCTTCTCCATCCTATGCCTGATCAAACAGAGCCTTCATTTTCCTCCTGGGCTTTCCCAAGAAATGGGGATGTGGTGGGTGACATTTATATGAGCAAGTATTCCGCTCAACACCTGATTACAGCTTAGACTTCTGTTTTGAGGGTAGGGAAATCACAGAGGAGGCTGTCTTGCCAGAAGTATGTGGTCTGAGCAAAGGGGGCAGATTATTCCCCCCTAAGGCACCTTTGTTTCAAACACAGGGCATGGTAGAGTGTGTCTCACTACACTTCTGTATCTCTTAGCATCCTTGCAGATGCTTAAGCACAACCGGAGCTGACTCCACTGGCCTTGAGAAAATGCCCTCTAGTAAATCTTCCTCCCTGTCAATGGCCCTAATACATGCTGTCATTGTGAGTAGGCATGGGATTTTCAGATATTTTTTCACTTGCCCCAGCTAGTATCCTTTAGCCAAAAGATTCAAGTTCTCAGAGGAGTTTCAGGATAAACCAAGGTTCTCTCTGCGGAGACAGCCATTAAGCACGGAGAAGGACATGGATAGAGCTTTCTAAGGAACTGCAAGGCATTCGATGGTAGTCTCTCTATTTATTTGCCTCTGTAGATGGCATCTCTTTTAAAAAGAAACACCCTAGTCCCCTAATGCTTTGCAGTTCTCATGGAACTTAGAAAGTTTCATTCATGTCCTCCTTCCTCTTTCAATGGTAATTTCCGCAGAGAGAGAGTCTTGGAAAAGAACTGGCGTGTACCCTGACACTCCTTTGAGAACTTTTGTTGTTGTTGTTGTTGTTGTTGTTGTTGTTGTTGTTGTTGTTGCTGCTGCTGCTGCTGCTGCTGCTGCTGCTGCTGCTGCTGCTGCTGCTGTTGTTGTTGTTCAAAGCTACTGGAATTCTAGCCGGGGAAATTCCTGCTCAATTCTTGTAGTGGATTTTTTTTTTTTAAAAGCCCACATGAACACTCTGTGCAAATGAACTATGGCAACATATTGTGATACAGCTTCCCTTCAACCCTCTGTCAAAAGGTCTGCAGACCTGTCAGGATGAGGGGGTACTTACCCAGCACGGATCTAAGTGTTCTGCCCACAATGCGAACATTAAAGGTTTAGGTTTCTCTCCCACCACCCCTGTCCACCCCCAACTTGCTTTTTGTGACCTCTTGCCCGAGGAAGAGGGCTGTGGACGCTCTTATCTCTCCTGTAAGAGCTTTCAAGTAGCTCCTTATTTTGTGTAATTGCTTTAATAACTACCTTCCCTTTATGTGATCCAGACCCTGGAACCATCGGCATGCCAAATCCATCAAGTGGAAAAGCCATCTACTGGGTGCATTTGCTGCAATGACCTTTACTTCCCCAGATGTCACTTAGATAAGACTTGTGGTCAGAATACACGCCTTTGAGCATCGCAGAACAGTTCATTAACGAAAGAGTACACACCGCGGAATTGACCCCGCGCAGCATTTTCTTCCTACATTTCCCCATCTGTTGATATAATTAGCTTATGTTGAGGCTGCGCTTGGACCCCCAAACTCAGTTGGGCTGAATCAACCGTGCAGGGGATCGCCATGTGGTCTGAATTATGTCCGAAGTAGATCCAGATCCTTCTGAAGGTGACACTAAAAGAAAGCTGGCCGATGTGTCTCCAAAATGTTGGAAAGCTAGAAGAAAAAAACAAGGGTGGTGTCTCCAGAAAGGGAAGGCTTGGGTTTTGATAATTGACTGCTCTAAGGTGCAATGGTGGGCAAGACCCTCACCTGTGTTTTATAATCAGAGTGTTTACAGGGAGAAATTAGGTAATGTCACTGAAGTTCTATATTCAGTTGTCTCCTACAGCTCTCTGTTCTCTGCTGTCAGTAGTAGATCATCAGTTTCCCGTTGTGGTGTAGTGGATAGAGTGATGGACTCTGGAGAACAGGGTTCAAATCTCCACTGCGGGCACCTCATCAGAAGACACGAGATTTCCAGATTCTCTGGAAAAGGCAATCATATTGGGAAAGGTGGAAAGTAGCAAGAAATGAGGAAGACCCAATACAAGATGGACTGACTCCTTCAAGGAAGCCACAGGCAATTGCTGAGCAGGGCCGTTGAAGAGACGGACCTTCTGGAGATGGCTCATTCATGGCTTCACCATGGCTCCCAAAGGTGACTGGATGGGACGTAACAATAACAACTCCCCGATAAGTGTATATGGGCTTCTCAGGCATAGCTAAGAACACTGACTTAGCACGACGCCTTAATACCACTGCAGGCTTTCTTCTGAGTAACCAAAAGATACAGGGAGAAACGGTCTCAGGATGTGTGGGGTAAATAACAATATGTTGTGTCTTTATGAAGTGGCGAAAAGCTTTAAAAACTTTCTTGCTTAACGAGTTTCGGAAGGGCCTCC
The DNA here is from genome assembly GCF_051106095.1 of Pogona vitticeps. Taxonomy (NCBI): domain Eukaryota; kingdom Metazoa; phylum Chordata; class Lepidosauria; order Squamata; family Agamidae; genus Pogona; species Pogona vitticeps. Next base: position 5,750,956 of record NC_135793.1, on the reverse strand, counting down.
ATCAGATGCTTAAAAGTAAACAGAATTATAAATGTATACATATCAGGTATATTCCTATAAAACATTATGTGGCTTAAGACCTTATTAACTCATTACAAAACTTATAAAAATCAAGGAACTAGGACAATAAACATATACATATGTATGGCTAAGGACCTATATTTTATACACTTAAAAAAACAATTGTTAGAAATGTTAAAGCCTTATAAAGGGCCTCAAGAATGTTTTATAGGACTATACCTGATATGTATACATTTATAATTTTGAAATTTGGTTTACTTTCAAGCTTCTGATGAAGGCCGCACTGAAACGCCTTAAGCAAGAAGGTTTTTAAAGCTTTTCACTGTAAAGACACAATGTTTTGTTATTTAACCCAGACATCCTGAGACTGTTTCTCCCTGTATCTTTTGGCTTGTATTGGATGTGCCAGTTCCCTAACCATTTCTTCGGAGTAAACCTGAGGTGGCTTGTGCTGTTGGTAGACGGGCCACAGGAAAAGAAAGATGGGGATCCTGAGTCTTGACCCTTTCACAGTTTTGTGGAAAAGGGGGATTTCAGAAAGCATTACATGTGATGGCAGATACACCTGCCAGAATTTCCTTGACCAAGGTCGAGGAACGCAGTCCTCCATTTCATCTGTCAGTCTTTGCTCGTCACCCAAAACAGGGGACGATGGGGCTCCGATCCTGGTGGCCTTTCTCTATCTCTTCTAGAAACAGGAGAGATTTTATGTCCCATCTCTCGCCTGCAGTTGCCACGGCAACCCCATTATTCTCTGGATCGGAAGAGAACAAGAGAGAAACAATCGTTCGGAAGTCTCTGTAGATCAAAATGCATCTCAATCATGACTGTCTTGGCTTTTCCCTCCCCGGTCTCCCAGGATGACTGCGTCTGGCCCTCAGTGATGTGGGCTGTGACATCAAACGGAACGGCAAGACGCTCGCTCATTGACATCAGTGTTGCTAATGGTGTATTATTCAGGTGCATCCTTAATGACATTAGTGTCGAGCCCCATGCGCCCGCGTGTGAATAGTGCATCTCTGACAATTAAATACTGTACTCATTTAGGGGTGAAGGAAGAATATGAGGAGGTTTAAGAGGATCACAGTATAGGGTGGACCTTTCTTCCATTGACAGGACCAAATCTTGGCCATATACTGTGTTTCCCTGAAAATAAGACAGGGTCTTATATTAATTTTTGCTCCAAAAATGCATTAGGGCTTATTTTCAGGGGAGGTTTTATTTATTTTTTCATGTACAACAGTCCACATTTATTCAAATGCAGTCCTGTCCTCTTCTTCTGGTTGCTACATAAGTGTGGAGGGCAGGGTTTCACTTAACGGGGGCTTATTTTGGGGGTAGGACTTATATTATGCAATATCATACTGGGACTTCTTTTCAGGTTAGGTCTTATTTTTTTGGGGGGGGAAACAGAGTATATCTCATCATCATCATCCGAGAATTGCACATCTGGGAGGGACCCTATGGGTCACTGAGTCCAGCCCCTATCAAAGAGGCATGGCGGGGAATCGAACACCCAAACTGTGGCTCCACACAGAGCCATCCAGCAGTTCATGTCCGCTTTAGTTCGGAGCTATAGCCATGGGAGGAACGTTGTGAGGCCTTGGATGTTTCACTTCTGCTTCAATGTTTAATTTCTACGAGCCCCTTTCATCCAGGAGGGGTGGCTGCTTGCCATGCTCAGACCCCAGACTCCTGCATCACATGAAAACCATCTGAGGGTAGAATTCTCCACCTGGGTGGAGAACTCTACCCGCAGATGGTTCACAGAACATACTTCTAATTCTGAAGAGTATTTTAATTATAGGAGTCAATTCTGACTTATAGGGACCCATTTCCAGGGTCGTCCAGGTAGAGAATAGACAGGAGTGCATTACCCTTCCCTTCCTCTAGGGGCAACCTTGGGATGGTGCAGCTGGCCCAAGGCCACCCAGGCTGGCTCTTCTCCCAGGAGGCATAGTGAGGAAATCGAACTCCCAATCTCGGGCTCCACAGCCAGAGACCTAAACCACTGGGCTTTCAAGTCAGTTGGTTTTCGGGAGTCTTAATCATCAGCTGGGACTATCAAGAACCAAAGCCAAGGAAAAAGCCAATGGCTACTAATTCCTTCTCTCTGCCTCTCTCCATCATTCAGATCACTATGCTTTATTTTCCACTACCCCTTTTCTCATTAACTGGCACTTACAGTCTCAAAAGCTCACTCTGAGACCTTAGTGGAAGAAAGAATAAAAGGTTCCAGCACTTACGATTGATCAAACAGCCGACTGAAAAACATGCCTGCTTTCAACCACAGACCTCCACAGACTCTAGAAAGGGAAAAAGTTCAGAATGGAGAGGCGGGTCTCTCTTTGAATTCAGAGGCAGGAGGGAATCATTTGTTCAGTTTGATTGACAGTCACCCCAGCCATGAAAGGTCCCTCCTAGCCAAACCTACTAAAGGCAGCATGCGAGTTTGCAAAAAAACTGCAATTAAAAAAAAAACACCTTCTGGCTTTGCCAATTAAAAATGTGTTGGGATTTGGAGGTGCCCCAGGTGAAAATAGAATTCATGATCATTAAGGAGTAATTATCTTTGCTAATCAGTTGCTAATAGGCATTCCCCCCCCCCCCAAGGACAGACAACTTAACTAAGAGTAGGATAGGAGCAACTTTGGCAGAGAGAGCGCCCATTAGCAAGCCTGCGGTATATGTGAGCAAATGGATCGTGGATGGTTTTCCGTGACTCCAGAAACATGCATGTTTTGAAAGAGGAGGCTTGATGGCAATGACCAGGATGTACTCTGGTTGCGCGGGAACATTGATGAGTCTCTGTAGGAAGCATTTGGGTCTAATCAGGAGCATTGATGAGAGAACACAAATTAATTAGGTGTTCCAGTTTTGGGATTACGTGGTGAGTGTGTGCCCTTTTTAAACCCCTTGTGTCTTACCGAGAACTCTCCCTCGGGCTCCTCTCCATCCTGTCATCTCTCTTTCTTCCTGATAACTTCTTATCGATCTCTCCCCCTTTGCCATGGCCCCCTCCCTGAAAAGCCAGCTCATGAATGGGGCAAAGGATAACTTTTTTCAGTGTTATTGTTATTGGGAGAGAAAAGACAAGGAATGAGGAGAGTATAGTAATTGTTTTTTGGTCGAGAGCCTGTGGTTTGGTGCCCGGACTCGTGACTTGTGATTTCAGTGCAAGAACCCTCTTGGCGCATGTACGGTATAGCCGCAGGCGCAGAAGGCTGTGGATTCGAACACCCCAAAATCAAGGGCAGGGAATGAGTCACCCCTTGTGATTTCAGTTGTTTTTAGGGTCACTAGAGCCATCAGAAGTGTCCCCTGGGGAAAAAAAGTAAAACTCTCTTTTCAAAGGCACCATGGACTTCTGTTCTTGATCAACCCACAGTGCAGGTCATCTAATAATGGTCTCAAGCGACAGGAAGGCAGATTTAGCCTGAATATCAGGGAAAACTTCTTAACTGTTAGAGCAGTACAACAATGGAAGAAATGACCGTGGGAGGTGGTGAGCGCCCCAATGCTGGAGGCCTTCAAGAGAAAATGTCAGATCTGCTTGGACTTAGATTCCTGCCTTGAGCAGGGGGTTGGACTTGATGGCCTTAGAGGCCCCTTCCCGCTCCATCATTCTATTCTGTGATTCTAGGAATACCGAAAAATGCTGCTATTCCTTCCGGGGCCGGGAAGGAACAAAACAACACTCTGCAAATCCCAGAAGGCTGCAGGAATTTCTTCAGCTAGCCTGTAATCGTTTTCAGCTCAGAAATAATGGCTTCTCTCAGACATAATGAAGATGGACAAGGGGCTAGGGAGGACTAAGGTCTCTGAGGAACTGCAAGGCATTATGAGTATGATAGTTTCCTGAAAGGCACGCAATATGGAACATAACAGGCAGAGAGACTACCAAACCCATAACGCCTTGCAGTTCCCATGGAACTTAGCTCTGCCCAGCCTACTTCCTCCATCTTCATCATGGCTAAGAGAAGCCAGTATTTCTCAGCTCTACGGTTGCAGAGTCTTGAATTTCTGGCAAAATTCCTTGTGCTATGTATGCAGCAGGAATACAGAGATTCAAAAGAGGAGAATAGCTTCAAGTCCCCCAGACATTCCACACCTTTCCCATTAGCTAGCACATACAGGTTTTAATAACCCACTCTGAGACATTTGTGGGAGGAAGAATAAAAATGTTCCGTTACTTGCAGCTCTGAACAGATCAACAGCAAACAAACAACGCGGCTTCCAATGACTAAAGGGAGGGAAGCAGCGCAGAGCAAGTAGGAATGACTGACTGGCGCTGGATAGGCTGACAGCCTGAAAAGGTCCTTCCCAGCCATCTCTACTACAAGCAGCATGCGAGGCTGCAAAAAAAAAAATAAATACTCCCGCAGGATCTGCTCTATTAGACTGGCTACCTAGAGTAATACATTCCACATTTTACTGCTTGCACTCTCCCAAGAGAAGGAGAACTTTCAACCTTCTCGCTCCGACATCTGCCCTGTGGGCAAGACACAACTCGATCACAGACAACTTCATGGCTGTGATCCATCTGCAGATGTAAATGTATTTCCTTTAGCTATGTTAACTGAATCTCCCTGGGAAGCAGAGTATTAAAATAACACCGCTGTTCATTGACAGAAGGACAGAACAGCCGGCCGCTGGACCAAAGAGGGTTGAAATGTCTCGGCAGCCAGCTTTTTCCATGGGCAAAAGATCTGAGGCCAATGCCGGCTTGATTCTTCCTATTCATTTTACTTATAGTTTTTTAAATCAGCCTGGAAACGGAGCAGAAACTACCAGAGATGACTCTAAACACAGTTAATTATATTGTTAGAGTCAGCAATCCTTAATAAATGAGATAAACTTGACATATATCAAGGGTTGCTATGCAAATGATCGCGGCAACTGACTTTGTTTAATGTCTACAGTAAAAATGATTTACTGTCATGGGATATCAAAGAGTCCCTTGGTATTGTTTTGTAAATCGCTTCTGGTGAATTGCTGCTACTTAAAGCATTGTTGCGTGCTTTTCTAATTATACGCCAAGATGCATAGCGGACCTGTGACCTGCAGTGTGAGTAACGTATTAATTAGGGACAGCTCATTAATTAGTGGTGATATGCCACCACAATATATACAATAATTTTTTGCCCTGTGTTCTTGCCATCAAGTTGGAATCGACTGATAGTGACCCTAATAGGGCTTTCAAGGTGAGTGAGATGTTTAAGGAGGGGTTTACCAGTTCCACTGCCCCAGTGATATATATATATATGGTAAATAAATAAATATATGGTCCCTTAAATATATATGGTAAATAAATATATTTCTGCAGAGATCCTGGCATTCCAGAAAATATATTTTGATGGGGGTAAGGGGGGATCCTTTTTTTTAAAGATTCCAATGCTCAGAATCTCCAGCCAGCTGGGATATTAACTTTGGTGTGTGAGGGATTCCAGATCTGTCATCCCCAAATAACGTCCCCAAATTCCACAGCCTGGAAATGATTTGTGAAAGAGTCCGTTGTCCCTCCTAGCAAGAACACAACCCCGCCCTTCCCTGCTGTCTCTCGTATGGCCCTGAGAGAGTTTGCGTTGACCATCGGCGTCATTCCTAATTGATGGGAATCCTCAGCACATCTCGTGCAACAGTGAACAAATGAATCAACATTTATTATTTCTTCATAAAGCAGTGGCTGTACTTATACTCAGCCTTGGATGTCAGTTTGACTAAAAGCTTCCAGCATGTCTCTCAGAGTCTCCTGTTTCTCCTGATCACCTGTTAATGAAGCCCAACTGCAAAAATGATGTATTATGGGACCAATCTTACCGTTGGATTCCTCCCTGGAACAAAATACAATTGTGCTCTCATGACGAACACAAAAAGCACAGATTAAGTGATAGATCGAGGTGTAAATCAAGAGGATCATGAACGACAGGGCTGTTCATTTTTTAGCTAGTGGTGTGCCCAAAGCCACCCCCACGCCTACTTTGTACCTAAATGTTGATCTAGCATGTGCTCTTTTACGTAGACACAGCCTGACCTGCTCTCTCCTCAGGTACTGTCTGTTGTTTCTAAATTCCCAGTAACGAACCAACCGCGTGTATGTTGGGGGAACCTTTCCACCATCAAGCACACACGCACATAATCTTCGAATGGAAGGCACCCCAAAACACGGAGAAGGTTTTAAAAGTGTGAAAGAGTGAAAATTCAGGTGGAGCATAAAAGGGGCAAGGGTTTAAAGGCCATCTGTCTCCCATCATTCCCATGTTCAAGGGGTAGGGGCGAAATTTGAGGCGGACGTCTCGCTGGGCATCAGCACCTCTAGGGCTTTAGGTCCGGTCCTTCTTGCCCCATGATCATGCTTCATCATCACGTCGGAAAAGTCATGCTGGGGCATGTGAAGGAAGAAATTGTGTAACTCCACTGGCCATTCTGTCTGGAGAATTCTGGGAGCGGTTGTTATTGTTACACGTGGTCAAGTCACATACCCCGACTCATGGCAACCCAATGAATTGAGTGTTCTCCAAATTTGGCCTGTCCTGGACAGCTCAGCTCTTGCAAACTCAAGCCTCTGGATTCCTTTAGGACAGTGGCGCCCAACCTTGGGCCTCCAGATGCTCTTGGACTGCAGATCCCAGAAATCCTGGCCATACAGCTAGTGGTGAAGGCTTTTGGGGGTTTTAATCCAAGAACAACATGGGAGCCCAATTTGGGAATCACAGCTTTAGGGAATCAGCCCATCTCGTATTCGGCCTTCGTCTTTTCCTGCTCCTTCAACTTTTCCCAGCGTGATTGTCTTTTCCAGAAAAATCCTGCCTTCTCATGAGGTGCCCAAAGTAGGACAGCCTCAACTTCAACCTTTTTGCCTCCAGAGATTGTTCAGGCTTGATTTGATCTAGGAACCACTGGTTTGTCTTTTTGACAGTCCTGAGTATCCTTAAAGCTCTCCTCCAGCACCACATTTCAAACTAGTCATTTTTATTCCCCTGCCAGCTTTCTTTCCTGTCCAACTTTTACAACCTGGGACCTGCCATCCAATGTAGCTCCATAGAGCAGTATTTTGTCCGAAGCCCCCCAAAAGCACAATTTGCTGCTTCTACCCTTTGCCACTGTAGATGTGATTGTGGCACACCTAAGAGTGAAAGTCTAGCCACTCCGGCCTTGGCCCTCAGAGTGCTTCGCACAAACAGATCGGTCATCTATTTGGCCTTTCCGTGTGACAGTGGCTTTTCAGTGGTCACATTCTGTGTTGGCCAGGGGGCAGCTGCTGACATGATGAATGCTGGTAATGAATGGTCTTGCCAAAGGTCGCATTAGTTATCCTCTGCTGAGGTATAGGATGATGCTTTAATACTCTAGCTGCCACCTTCAAAACACCATATAAAACTGTTTACAGTGTGATCTTTGTGAACATGAACACATTCCCTGATAATGACAAAGAAAGTCTGGAAAGCAGGTCCCTGATAACGGGGAGAACCGATATGATGAGAGAGAGCTGATGTTTTTCTCCGCACATCCCTCTTCTGGGGAAGGGCAGAGCTCATCATTTGGGCTTTGAACAAAATACGGTTCTGTGGAATACTTCTTTTTTAGGGTCTCAGTTCTGCGATCTGGGGTCACGTGGGAGATGTCATTTTTTAAAAAAAGAAATTCTCCAAATTTCTGGTCTGATGTCATATCAAGCTGAGTCCTGTGTTGGTCAGCAGGTCAACTAAGTGAAACACAGATGATACAGGTCAAAATCCTTTCAAGCAGCAGTTCCTGACCTTGGGTGTCCAGATGTTCTTGGACTGCAACTCCCAGAAGCCTTCACCCCTCGCTGTGTTGGGAGTTGTCATCCAAGAACATCTGGTAGACCCAATGTTGGGAACCACGGCTTTAGAAGAACAGGTATGCAAACGCTTACCTGCCCTGTGCAATTCACAGGACTGATCATCCAATTTTTTAAAATAACTTTGTTGATATCCTCCTGTTGAACGGGTGATGAGAAGGGACCGTGAATTAACTTGCCTCTCCCATTCTTAATTCCCTAGGTCATGGCGATGGGCGTGCATTATTTACAGCCTGTCCATCCATAAGGAAACCTGTAAACATCTTTGTGGTTGGTTGAATTGAAATGAATGCCTTTATTCAGTCTGTTTATTGATATTGCATGCAAGACATGAAGACATGGGGCTCTCTCCTGGTCCACGCAGTCTGCCTTGCAATCTCTGCCAACTGTTTGATGCCAGTTATGACAATCGAACGGGACCAGCCTCTGGTGGGGGAGATAAAAGATGTTTCTAGTAACTCTGACAAAAGACATCACGAGTTCAACCTTTGTAGCTTATTTTAATTGCAGAAGGGCAGGTAAGCAAGCAGGCTGAGCCAGCCAGGAGGTTTCCGCCGGGAGGTGCTTCACTCGGGTGAGTTTACCTGCCTTCTGTACAGCTGGAGCTGTTTCATACTTGCCTGCCTGCCATGCAGATGCAAGAACTTGGAGGGATGAATGTGTAGGTAACTAACCTTAGGGAAGGCTGTTTGGTTGTTACCTCTGGTGCTACCTGGTGGCAGACATACCACAGTTGTGTGAGCATCTGGCCTGTGTCCTGCCCCCCTCCCTTGTGGACCCTTCCGATTCCGTGGACTAAGGTCCAAGCTTCCCCACTATTCCATCCATCATTCTCTCTCCAATTCTGGAGTGGTTCTCCTGGCCACGTAAGATCTCCCGCCCATCTCCCATCCCTGCTCACACTTCTGGTTTTTCTCTCTCAGCATTGCGGGCAGAAGAACTCATCACTCTTACAACCTTTGAGCATGGATTGTCTAGGCATTATATATGCTCAGATGTGATCCGCACAAGAATACTTGAGATGCATGTACAGGTCCGTAGGCATGAAGCATTGTTGATTTGAGGGACCCTTGGTTGACTGGGGACAATGAATAGAAAGGATTAATCTTGAACCCTTTCCCCTTCTCTTTCATGCTCATAGAGTTCTTTCTCCCATCCCTTCCTTTTTTCTCTCTCCTTATAGTTTCCTTCTCCCTTTCTTCCCCCTGTAGTTCTTCAATTTCTTTAGAGACGGGCATGAATCTTGGTTTGGAGGTCCATTCCAGTTCATACGCACAGCACCACAAAGGCCACATATTCCATTCCCCTGCCTCCCCGGCTAATGACCGACAGACCAGCTGGTTCATGCTCCTCTCCTCCTCCTCTTTGGCGGTTTGACCAGTCCCTGGCAGGAGCATGGGCTTGCCTGTCCCGCCTCCTTCTCTGAGTGGGCAATCAGCCAAGGAGGCGGGACAGGGACGCCCGTGCTCCTGCCAGAGACTGGCTGAACAGCCAAAGAGGAGGAGTACGTGATGGCTGTTAAGTGGGGGAATCCAGCTGAGGAGGTGGGGAAAGGAAATGAGTGGCACCTGTCAAGGCATGTCTACGAACCAGCACGAACCTCCGAAACAAGGTTCATGCCCATCTCTAATACAAACCTATCCAGCTGTGTTTGCCTGTTATAGATTTCTTGAAAGCTAATAAAAGTATTTCTTTGAAATAAATTTTTAAATGTTGCAATATATTACAATCATTTGGAGTCTTAAGAAAGACTGGAGGTCTCGTTTCTGATTTTGGTTTTATTGCCCCTTGCGCTTCAGTGAGACACAACGAGGTTCCTGTATATTTATTCTGTCTGTGTTGCTGTTCAACACAATGTCAAAGAGAGAGAACAATGACGATGATGGCTGTAATGGGCTCTAAAAGCATCTGTCTTTTCCTTGTGTAAATAAACCAACATATGGATGACATGATGTTCACGTCAGCATGAAAGGATGATGTTTGCTGAGACACAGTGGGAGAATTAATGTATCTGGTCTGGAAAGAGGATATTACTTGTGACTTTGGGGGGTTGGTGTTGGCAGGCTTAGTGGCGCACAAGAAGCATTAACAACACAGGACAATGCTAACAGGACATTTTCCTTTTTTATTCATTGTGAAAAACTGTCATGTGTTAAGTAGTATAAATGTCACAAATTACGTTCTAAACAAAATACCATAAAATATCTGCTTTCCATCTTTTACAACAATAACAAAAAAATCAAGGATTTATATTTTTGTATCTCTCTCTGTTTTTATATATATATATTAAGAAAGCACTTTAGACCTTTACACGGACAGCCTGACAACAGAAGGTACTTTAAGCTGTAAACTTTGTGCAAGTTTTTTTTAAGGACAATGCATTAAAATCAAGCATCCATACCATTCCAGTTGTGTGTGTTTTTTTCCTGAAAATAGTCATTACAGAGATTCTTCAAACACTTTTTGACAACAGGATATTACAGAAACATAGAGCAAAAGGGGTTGATACCGGCAAGAATAGACAAAGGAGTATATCAGAATTATAATAGAGATTGATACCTGAATGTAAGAAGACGGAGCTCTCATTCCGGTTAGTACACTGATGGGTCAAGTATTGCCCGTCGCATGACAGCTGGGCATCCTGGCATCCGTTAGCTTACCAGGCACATCATGTGGTGTGTAAGGTGAGCAATCCCAATGATGCCATCAGGTCAGGACTTTGCCATCAGCAGAATAAGGGAGACACCCAATACTTCCTAACACAGCAGGACTGGCTGACCACCTTTGGAAGTTAAGTGAACTAATGCCCAATGCCTTTGAAAGAGAGTGTTGAGGCAGGGCCATTAATGGGAGTCTAAAAGAAGCTTGGTCCACTTGAGTAGTCAACCTGCCTCCCTCCCAACACACTCCGGGTCCACTCCTGCTACGGACGGCAGAACCAGAAGTGCCCGGAAGCTCGTTCCTGGTTCCCTCAAATTCTTATTTTCGATCAAAACAAGGCACAAGGTGCATCTTGTGTTTAAGGAGTCCAGAGGGGTTCTCCATTTTGGGCAGGAGAGGATTTCCAAGGCTCCAGGGGATGGACACACACACACACAAGGGTGAGGCCCACGGGTGGCTCAGGTCTGCAGGTCCTCCCTGGACATAAAGTGACCCACGCTTGCGCCGAAACGAAGCGTGGGCCCTACCGAGCATTCAATACAGAGGTGCAGTTTGTAGGATCTTCCCTCAAAAGCCTCCCCACCAAAAGAGAAAAATGGGGAGCCGGGAGGCGCAAAAAAGAGATCACACATGCATGCCGGGCTCACACACATAACATGCATCTGCATGGAAACCATGCTACACACGTGATATAACGTGAGCGGTGGAGAGGAGGCGTGCCTTCCGCTCCTACACCATGCAATTGCCAGCCTGCTATGTGGATAAACAGAGCCATGGGTCAAGGGCACCACTTGGAACTTGCACAGAGTATACCCCATAGCAATGAAATTATGGGTGGATTCCACCACTTGACACATGAGGGCCTCCTTTCCTACATAGAACACTGCCTTATTCCAGGTGGAGCATCTAGTTCAATCTGGTCCTCTTGGGCATGCAGTAGAGTGCTCCGAGTTCGAGGGAAAACAGTCCCTTTCCAGAAATGGAGACTCAAGTCACAGGACTCTCTGTCAAGTCTGACTTAAGTCACACCAAGTGGTTAACCTGGACTTGACTCAGGGTTTTTTTTTCCCAGTGATTAGGATTCAACATTTTTTTTTAAGAGACTCAGAAGCCACCCTCCCTTTTTTCCTGGGGAAAAAATCTCATTTTTAATAGGGACTCAGACTTGAAGCTTGGGACTTGGGACTCAATGCCTAAGAGTCGGACTTGGGACTTGAACCGAAAGATTTGCCAACATCCCCGTGCTTTTCCCATCATGAGCTGAGGTCTTTCTCATCTGACACGGGGTCTTTTTAACTGAGGCTGCTGGGAACTGAACTGGCCACAGCTCCACGGGAGAGGGCGCGGAATGACAGAAAGGGCTTGGAGATCAGTGAAAGAGCATGGGTTTTATGAGTAGAAGATCTGGGTTTCAGCTCACTAGTCCTCCAGGCAGACCTTGTCTCAAAACGCTACAGAACTCCTGACAGCAATGAAGACCCAGGACAGTGTCTGGCCCTCTATATTATTCCATTGCAACTCCTGGATGACAAATGATGAGAAGCAATAAGGGCTGACATTCCATGGTATCTCTTGGATAAGGCTGCCCACTCCTGGCATTGAAATGACCCATCGCGTAGACTCAGTTAGAAGGAACTATGAGAGGATTCAATGACTGAAATCCAGGAGTCAGTTGCAACCAGAGTAGACCCATTGAATCAGTGGAGATTTGGTAAGGCAACTCTTCCATAAGCTTCGTTGATTCAATGGATCTAATCTAGGTTGGTTATCGGCTAGATTGCGGCCAATATAAGGCAGTGTCTTATGTTTCTAACTTGGGAATGTTTACATGCTATCTATCACCCTAACCTTAAGCATATGTTTTTCCACCGAATGTTTATCCTGCACTCTCATAGCCAATGACTGCTAGCTTCTGTGCACACAGAAAGCTGAGCATACGACACTGCCCGCCCCCAACATTGCTTAGATAAGTGAGTATGTGGGAGGAAAGCAATGGGCTGATGATTCTTCCCATATGGCCTGTACACATAAGAAGTGGAGCACTGCTACCATAACATGCTTTTTAAAAAAAGAAAGAAAGGTCCACCAGGCAGTACCGTATTTTTCTGTGTATAAGACTATATTTTTATCTAAAATATTTAGACTAAAAATTGAGGGTCGTCTTATACATGGAAGTAAGCTGAGGAGAGAACAAAAACAAGTGGAGGGGAAAGCAGGGATCAAAGCGATCCTGCAGTGCTTTGATCCCTTTCCCCCTACACTTGCTAATCCCCACTTAAATGTCTTAATTTTGGATTAGAAAAGTGGGGGGCGCGTCTTATACATGGGGGCATCTTATACATGGAAAAATACGGTACATGGTTTTTGAGCTCACCCAGAGTTGCACAAGAACACAACTGTGTGATTGCACACCATTTACGGATTTCAATGCCATATTCACAAGTAGTGTTCTCAGTGTAATACACCGAGAACCTAGAAATGAGATTTTTGCATGGTAGCTCCTAAAATCAAGTTTCTCAAGCAGCATTTGTTTGCACATATACGTAAATTCCCACCCAGTAGTGATTGTATTTTTAAACAGAACCGACACTATCATAAAACATTTCCAAACCCACTCAGTGTTAGCAGAAAGAATGCAATCTTTGAAAGGAAATGCTTACAAAACATGATCATTGTTGATTTTATATAGATAAGTTATATACAGTGATCCCAAATACTTGCTTTCTGGTGACATTCAGTTGCTACTTCTATGTGAGAAATACAAGTCCTTTAAGTTTTTCAATTTATACCTGAGACGGGGTTGGGTTTTTTTTTTTTTTGTTTTTTTTGTTTTTTTTTTTTTTTTTTTGCATAAGGATGTCCTTCATACAGGATAATATTGTACACCTATGTGCCATCGTACATCTTCTGAACCAAAGGCCATTCACATCAAGTGGAACGTTTCCACTGATTTCTCTAGCATTCCATTCCAGACATACTGGTATAACCTGGATGGATTTAAACATAACCAGAAGATAAATATGGAAAATGAAATGGAAGTAAGCAGGTTACTTGATCAATGTGATAAAATGGCATTGTACAGGTACAGCTCGATTTTCAAAGTCCAGCAGATAATCCAAGGCACACCTAGTGAATAGTCGCCTAAACTTCAGTTTCCAAAATAAAACATGAAAAGGTTCAAACATTCAGAAAGTCAAGTCTGAGTGCTACTTTTCAAAACTGCTGCCAATTTTGTGTGTGTGTTTGTAATTTTGCTTTAGCCCGAGGGTTAAGCCGAACTGACTCTCATTTCCTCTTCTGTGGGGAGCTCCAGATTGTATATAGAGATGAACATGCACTGCCAGTTCAGTGGATGTGATGGCTCAGTTTTCGGCCGAAAAGGGTATTGGGCAATTCCCAGCCCCACCTCCTCTGGCAGGCGGCCAATCAGAGGCAGCACCCCAGCATCCCTGCCCTGCCTCCTCTGGGCACTGCCTCTAGTGGGCGCCTGCTAGAAGAGGCAGGGCTGAGAATTGCCCAATACCCTTTTCGCCGAAGAACAAACCAGCGCAAACTGTCAAACCAGCGGTACGTGCCCATTTCTAGGTGCAGTTAAAGTATGTCCACAGCATCCTTTCCAAAATACAACCCATAGGATTCTTTAGGGAAAGGAAATACATGCGAATAAGCCCTTGAGGCTAAACCCAGTTAAAACGGAACCGTCGAATCACTGGGATTCACACATGTTCCTTTCATTCAGTAGCCCTCCTGTATTTGGGACTGGATCGAGTTAACTCACAGATAGAGTTTTACTTTTTACCCAGGCAGATCTACTACACTTATTCCCCTTACTCTCCTGTGTAGTATCACGAGTACCAGAGATGGAGGAAGTTAGGTTTCTTTTTATCGGACTCCACCTGCTAGAACCCCACAACCAGCAGAGCCTCCTCAGTGCTGCTTAGATCATAATTAAAACACTTTGATATAGGAATCAAAGCTGCGCTCTCACATTGTCCTGAGAAGAATGTTCTCACCCAACTACGAATCCCTTGATTGCTCTGTATGGAGCAATGGCCATAAGATGATGGAACTGGCATAATATAATGCAGACACCTGGCATGTGCATAACTCAAGGACTGGGAGACAGTGAGAGAAACCAACCAACCAACCGCTGTCTCTAAAATTCTCTTAAGCCATTCAATCAGAATTTCCCAATCTAGATTTGTTGAATCGGCAGGCTTTCTTAAAGGAGTTCTGGAAGTGTTTGGACAGCATTAGGTGGCATCCAGCTATCTGGATGTTCACATTGACAATCGCTTCTTTTTTTTAACTTCAGGTAGTAGAAGAACTTGAAGACAGAACGGCAAACAAATAAACAAAACTACATATATTAAGGCAAATAGTTAGATACATGATCAATAAGCAACGGAAAAATAACCAACAGAAAATGACCCATGGCTTCCACATGGATGTTTTTACACATGCAATGATATCGTTGCATTGAGGTAACATCTTAAGGGCTCAGCTGGGTTCACAGTCACATGAATAAGGTGGATTTCCTTCCTCTGCAGCTTCGGAGATTGCCAAGGCAATCCCAGGGAAGGTATGAAATGATTCTTCAGGCGCATTATGTAGTGATTTCTCCTGCCTAGAGTCTATGGAGAAATCTTGCTATGCTGAGGACGCTTTCTCAATAGTTTGGACAAGTATAACCCCTCACCATTGGTCAAGCTGGCTGGATCTGAGGGGAGTTGTCGCTTAAGACGTAGGAAGTGCCCCAGCTCAGCTTTGCCTCGTTCTACACAACGGCAATAGCTCAGCCAGGGCCTGATGGATCAGACGCACAAGGTCCGTCTGTGCCACAATGCTGCTTTCCTACAGCGACAGACCACACAATCATTGCTTTCCCATTCTGCCCACGTGAGAAAACGGGAGGAGGCACTTGGGCACATTGAAAACACACGTTTAGTAAACATGCCATGCACAAAATGGCCAGTCCGCATAGACTGCCCAATCAAGAGAAATGTGGAATGTTCTATTGACAGATATGTACACCTTGATGAAAAATGTCTCCAGCGGAGGGGCCCTTCATGGATCCAGAAACTTCTGCCTCCCCTTCCAAGGGACAGCGACCACACTCAAGAGCAGGCTAAGGACATGTCCCCCAAGTGTTAAAAATGCTATTTACAGTGTCCAAAAGTGTCGTTTTAAAAGACTTATAGATTTGGGTAAGACATTCCCAGGTCCCTGCTAATCCTTAGGCTGATCTGCCATTTCTCTTTGGGCTTGGTCACATTTACCAAAATGGAAGGGGACCCAGTTATTGGTACTCTCCTTTATTTCCAAGCAAAAGTATTTGCGTCTTTTCATTTAATTCGCTTACTGGCAGGGTGTGTCATTGGCAGTGGAATGAGGAGAACGCAATCCACTTAGAAGTTCCCCCTCCCTATACCCTGTTCACGCAAATAGGTGCCACTTAAATCACGGTTTATTTCAATGGGGCTCACAGAGAACTTTCTGCTGAGTTGTGCCCTGTATAATTTTGCTCTGAAATGGGGCACCCAACAGAGATTTTCTTTCTTTTACCCGAGAAGCACTCTAGTTTACTCGACAGGCCCTGTACAGCTCCACCTACCATTCCCTGGGCTAGGGTGGGCATTACTAGGGAGTAAACCAAACCTTTTCCTGTGCTAGAGGGTAAGCCGCACCACACTGGAAAGAAAGAAAGAAAGAAAGAAAGAAAGAAAGAAAGAAAGAAAGAAAGAAAGAAAGAAAGAAAGAAAGAAAGAAAGAAAGAAAGAAAGAAAGAAAGAAAGAAAGAAAGAAAGAAAGAAAGAAAGAAAGAAAGAAAGAAAGAAAGAAATTATGGATGGAAGAAATTAAGGAAGGAAGGAAGGAAGGAAGGAAGGAAGGAAGGAAGGAAGGAAGGAAGGAAGGAAGGAAGGAAGGACGGACGGACGGACGGACGGACGGACGGAAGGAAGGAAGGAAGGAAGGAAGGAAGGAAGGAAGGAAGGAAGGAAGGAAGGAAGGAAGGAAGGAAGGAAGCCATGCTCTAGCCACACTTGAAGGCTCTTGAGCTTCTCCTCCTCCCAGCATTCTCTACAAATTTCCATTCGTTGCTCTACTTAGCACACCCTACCACTGATGGTTGACCACTAGTGGCTGAGCCCATTAAACAGCTGCAATACAGAGAGAGAGGGAGGGAGGGAGGGAAAACACCACGATGCACATGGACATTTTTAAAACATTTGCCAGCCATTCGACGCGGTTATTTGATAGGTACTTCATTCAACGTGTTACGTCACTATTTCACGAGCAGCCTGAAGGGCATTTCAAGTGCTTGACCCCTTGAAGAGGTTTGCAACATCATGCACCAAAACAAACGAAGAAACCAACAAACCAATGATGCCTTGGGAATCAAAAATAATAGGAAAATTAGCGGTAACGGGAGCTTTATTGTGAGGAGCATGGGGCGGAGGCTGGAAGGGCTGGGCTGGGCATCAAGACAAAGCAAGAAGATGCCCGTGCTTGTCAACTACACCATGCCACTTTGCAGGTGTATGTGAAAGGAATACGGCTGATAGATAACGGGGGGTTGTCCATGAGCAATATAATAATTGTTGAAGTTCCTGTCACTGATGTACGGAGCAGGCTGATAGTAGCATGTGACGTTGGCTGTGTTGGGGATGATGTTCTGCTCCCCAAGCACTTTGAGAGCCAGGATTGTGATCATGTTCAGGGTCTGCCTCCGCTCGTGTCCCATGAGGCAGACGGTGCTTTCGTTCACAACCCCGCGCAGGGTCATCAGGTAATCGTACTTGCTCTTCTCTTCCCCGATGAAGTGGTTGCGCAGGTAGGATTCGATCTTCCGCTGTTGCTCCGTCACGTCCGGGAAATCGATGAAGAACCTCGAACACATGTACCGTTCCAAGGATTTGATCTCGGCCTCGTCCACCGGTTTAAAATCCCGAACCAGGAGGTTGCTGTATTTCAAAAGGCCTCCCCCGCGGATCTCTTCGGGGTTTCTGGTTGCAATCACTTTGTACTTCAAGTGGTCCATGGCCTCATCGAAGTCTCCATACATGCTCTCTGCAAGAATGGGCGGGTGGGAGCCCTTGGACAGTTGGCTGTCTTCGTGCGTATAAACGTCCAACACGGGGTCCAGGATGATCTGAAAGGAGTCGATGCTAAACTCAAACTGGCGTCGGAGAGAGTTGACGAATTTCAGCTCAACGTTCTTCCCACTGTTGTTGGACAAAGAGATGAGGCTCCAGCGGTCATGATCGGTGGACACTTTGACCATCTTCTGAACGTAGGCGTCCTTCATGGTCTGCGCCGTGATCTTTTCTTTGTTGACGCATTTTGGCAAGAAGTCCAAGAGGCAATTCAAGACGGACTCCTTCACCACCTGGAATTCTTGCTCACTGGGAAGTTCAACCCCAAAAATAATGTCCAGATCCTTGTAGCTGGTGCCATTCTGCTTCACAAGAATGTGACTCGCTGTGGAGCCGTTCAGGCGAATGTCCCTGATGACGATGTGTTTCTTGACCAACTGCTCCTTGACCACACAAATGATATCCTTCAGCTTTACCTCCAGGGTTGGGAAATTCCCTCTTCCGTGAATGGGGATCACCTCTGTCAGGACTTGATCCAGTATTTTGATTTGTTCCCAAGTGAGACGGCTGAATCTGTGATCTAAGCCCTCAGTCATAATGGAATCAGGTGGCAAACTAAAAGAAAACAGAGGGGGAAATGAGTCAGGAACACCCAAAAATACTGGAAGGAAATGGAAACTTCAGTTGTAGGACAAATACAGAGATATGTATGGTTGCATTGTGAAGGATGGGCAATTTTATCCAAACTATGTCTTCTCCTGTCCTTTACCTCAGGATGCGTCAGCAGCTGTTCTCCATATAGGACCTTAATGTATAATGACAGAAAAATGGAATAGCAGATGGTGAAATAGCAAATTATTGAGGGAGCACCCACTGTGACTGTCTGTTACCCATTCATATGGGGTGAACCAAATGCAGTTCTCTGGATATTAGGAGACTCTATCTGCCATCTGCCCTCGCCAGCAGTACGAATGCAGAGGAATGCCGGGAGATGCAGCTGCACAACATCTGGAAAGCTATGCTTTCTGCTTTAGAGCAATCCCTGTGCAAGATGCACAACAGTGGAGCTGGTGGCTGTTTCCTTTGCCCTTTCTTGTGGGTTGAGAGCCTTGAAAATGGATCTTGCCGATCCTTCATCCTCCTCTCCCTCTCCCCCCCCCGTTTGTTTACACACACCCCTTCCTCAAGTTCTATACCTCCCATTCCACGGTGCCTTAGATTTCTTGCCTAGCAGAAAACAGAGATGAGGAAGAATGTGAAACTCCTAGAAAAGGAGGCTGTTGCCATGGAAACCAGATATAACGGAGAAAGGCATGATGCACTAGACGGAGATGCAATCAGTCGGCTGCCTCATGAGTCAGATGATGAGGGCGCACCTGACTGACTGGCTGACTTTAGCAACCCTGGATTCCTGCACCCACTTAAATTAAGGTACTGTAGTTGGCTTTTAAAAAAAGCACTGGTGCATCTTTATTGACTTGAGCAAATCCAGACAGTCTCAAGTAAGATTAAAGCATGCAGCTGCATATTCCTATGCGAGCTGATTCATTTCTTATATTTATTTGTTCATATTTATAGGCCACTTTTCCTCCAAAGAGCTCAAGGAGGTATTCATGGAGTTCTTCTCAATTTTTATCCTTTCAGTAATCCTGAGAGGTAGGGCAAGTTGAGAGAAAGGTCACCCTCGGATTTTTAACAACTGAAGAGAGATTTGAATCCAGGTCTCCCCAGGTCTAGCTTGACCACTGTACCACACCTGGCCCTTCCTAAGCTGAATTTCCTGAACCCATAGATGCATATTTAGGAATGCATCGCTTCCTTCAGTCATTTAAGAATCGCATTGGTTGATTCTGGAGTCTTTCAGTAGCATTTCAACAAACATATTAAAAATGATGGTGGCAATTTTACACTGTAAATATATTTTCATAATGGTTCCCAACGTTGAGTCCCAAGATGTTCTTGGACTACAACTCCCAGAAGCCTTCACCACTAGTTGTGCCGGACAGGCTTTCTGGGAGTTGTAGTCCAAGAACATCTGGGGACCCAAGGTTGGGAACCATTGATATAGATACTTATATCAGCAAGCATGGTAAACGTTTGGATTTTGATAAACATTTGTGGGTTGGATGTGTGTTAAAACAGCTGAGTGACAATTAAAACAGTTGAGAGATGTAGAAGAATGTCTATGAATGGATTGGTTAGTATGGTTCTTGGCTGGAAAGTTTTGTGTTGTATAAAAGCGGGGGCTGGGCCATATGTGGGTCATGTGATCACTGAATTCAGTAAGAGTATGTTAGGTTTAATGATGTTAGTCACAGCTCAGTGGGTGCTGTTTAGTGAAGTAGTGGTGGGTTATAGTATATTCTGTCTGGAACTTGTGTAAACGCAAGTGTGTATGTATGTGGGGGCGGTGGAGAAAACTGGATTGGTTTAAATTATAGAGGAAGAAAATTAAAGCTTATATTTGTGTGACAAAGCATTGGCGTTGTTCTTGTAGTTAATTTTGCCTGTCTGTTTAATGTTTTCATTTCCTTTTATTATTATTTTTTTACATAGGAAACTACCATGTATAGCTGGGTGGACAGCAGACAGACCATCAACAGCCCACCCTTCTATAGGCAGAATCACACTCCTGGAAGACTCCAGATGTCATGGGTTATGTTTGAATCAAAGTAAAAACAAAGCAATTAAATGTGCTGCATATATAATGCCCCATAATGCTTAAAATACTCTCTTTACCATTTAATTAGGCAGGCTACACATTGCCCTCTCCCCCCCACAAGCGAGCTGGGTACTCAGCTGCTGTGTTCTTTTTGAAGTTGAAAAAGGAAAAAGTACTTTTAAAAAATCCTGGGACTTTTGGCCATTTGTACTTCCATTTTGGAGGGAGGCAGACCACGGTGGGAGGGTCTGTAGTTCAGTGCAAAGCTTTAGACTTCCATGTAACAGGTCAGAGCCCAGCTATAACACCGGCAGTTAGATGCACCAGGTCAGTGATGGGCAAGCCCTTTGCTGAAATCTTAGACAACCCATCACCCACCAGATCAGCAGAGGTCATTATCCGATTCATCCAACTGCAGTCAGTAATTATGATAGACTGGGTGCCCATGGACTGAGTCACTGAAAAAAACAGTTTTATATGCCTTGTGTATACATAGGGAGAAGATGAAGGAGCAGACAACAGTAGACTGAACAGCTGGAAGAGCAAGGAAGAAGCCGCCAGCTTGCTTCACCATGCCCTAACCTTTGCTCTTTTGTTCATCCGACATAGCATGAATGAAGACGAGAAAAAGCCTGGAGTGAAAAATGGCCTGCTCCCTTTTAATAACAGGCTTTCAGGTCCTGCCCCATTAAGCTAATCATTCTCCCTAGCGAGTTTGTTTACTCTTCAATCTCAAGGTAATGCATGGGTTCCTGCCCCAAGCTTCTCATGCCATTATCATCCTACTTCTCTGACAACACGTGGCAACCCAAAGGGACATGCTCTTCACCTGTCTAATGGGCTGAAAAAAAAATGGAGCAAATTCCCTTAACAATATGTGAGAGATACATTCTCCCCATGTGCGCACACACACATTTAGTCAATGTGATCGCCTGCATAGAAAATGCAGCGGGAAAGCTTAAGCTTTGATGATTCTTGACCAGAGCCTGGAAAACCTATTTGGGTAGACAACACCTCTCTCAAAAAGAGAGAGAGATGTGGCATGATTCCTTGGACGCATCATGAGAAGGCGGCAGTGACAGCATCATCCAGAAAGCTGTCTTTCAGCTATCCCTCGTGGAGGATCGTGTCCAATTGCATCAGAATATTCAAATATCTGGTTCCTCTAGCACTTTTTGAAAACCAACAGGAAAAACCTCATTCACTATAGAAGCAATTAAAAATTAGTTGACCATTCTATGGGCGATGCCATTATCTCCCATTACAGGGATACAGGGGTATAAAGGTCCGATCAGTCAGATAGATAGTGGACTGGACTGTGAAAAAAGGGGAGGAGAAGATGCTGGAGAAGACCTTCATGGATACTCTGGACCCCCAGGAAAGCAAACAAGTGAAGCCTAGATTAAGTCAAGCCTAAACGTTCTCTGGAAGCAAAAATGAAGACACGGAGACTGTTGTGCTTTGGGCACATCGTGAGAAGAACAGATTCCCTGGAAAAGACAATAATGCTAGGCAAAGTCGAAGGCAGTAGGAAAAGAGGAAGACCCAATATGAAATGGACTGACTTCCTAAATGAAACCACCAGCCTCAGTTTACAAGAGCTGTGCATAGTGGTGGAGGACAGGACATTTTGGAGATCCCTCATTCATCGGATCGCCATGAGTCAGAGACAACAACTCGACAGTGCCTAGGAACGACAGCGACTTTTGAGCCAAAATTCTTTAAGCCACAGCCATGCCGACAGGAGCTCTGGCTCAAAAGGTGATATTTCCCAAGGCTGCAACGTATGTGGAGGTTCAGCAGCTTTCTCCTGCTGTGGTGCCTTGATCGAGCAGCACGTCTTCCTGAAATTAGCAA
The DNA here is from genome assembly GCF_051106095.1 of Pogona vitticeps. Taxonomy (NCBI): domain Eukaryota; kingdom Metazoa; phylum Chordata; class Lepidosauria; order Squamata; family Agamidae; genus Pogona; species Pogona vitticeps. The sequence goes on along the minus strand of NC_135793.1, from coordinate 5,728,833 downwards.
TTGAGTATTGACTTCCACTTCTTGCACCAACAGATTGTGGTGTTTGCAACATTTCTGGAGCAACAGATTGCCTCAATAGGGAGTCAGCGTGGCTTCCATGGTTTGGTAGAAGCAGCCAGCAACCCAGTCTCTGACTACACGAGGCGGACAGTTTATTTTTCCTTTTTTAAAACTTTTAGAAAAAAGAGTCTGTAGTGGAGAGCATCACCGAACTCTCTTGATGCTGCTTCTCCATTGACAATGGAGCAGGAAGTAACACGGGCAGCAGGTCGTAGCTATGCTCCTAGCAAGGTCCCAAATGCAGCATTGCTTAGCCACTACAGGTAACATTTCCTGCTCTGTTGCATTGCCTATCGAACATTTGCTATTGGAAGAAGCAGCAAGGCACCTGTACACCCCTGTACTACAGGGCCCTTTTCAAGTAGTTAAAGATCAGAAAATAAAACCTCTGTCCACAAAGCGTGAGACACCACTATCCCCAGAACCAAGTTCATATATAATGATCTCCCTTGTTCTTCATTGCTAAATGTCTTTCTGGATAGCGCAGTGGCTTAAGATCTCTGGCTGCGAAGCCAGATGGTTGGGAGTTCGATTCCCCCTTGGGCCTCCTTGAAAGGGGTTGGACTTGATGATCTATAGGGTCCCTTCCAGCTTCTGCAGTTTTGAGATTATAGTTTGGCTGTGCTTGTCAGGGCTGTAACTAGGGTGGAGCTGGCTAGGTAGCTCATTGCGTTAGGTCTCTGACTGTGGAGCCTCCAGTGAGCCTCCAGTGAGCCTCCAGGGAGAAGAGCCAGCCTGGGTAGCCTTGGGCCAGCTGCACAGTCCCAAGATTGCCCCTAGAGGAAAGGAAGGGTAATGCACTTCTCTATTGAAAGAGAGATGCCATACATCAAAATTGACTTGAAAACTTTTATCATCATCATCATCCATTTATTTAGATCTGTCCCAAAGGACAAGAAACACAAAGAAATGAAACACTGCTCTTTATTGGGCTGCATCTGGTTTGTGTAGACACAAAGGCCTTTGTGAAGTTCAACATTTTTTATACTGAAAGAGTGGAACATATAGAAAGTGTCACGCTTTCAATGTAAGTGTGAAACTCAGAAGTTGCACGCTTCAATTCATTTTAGGATTATGTTAGCAAAATATACCATGTGTATGTCCCCACGCCACCCTCCTGCTGCGAGGGCTTCGTTTCCTCAACCGTTTCTAGGAAGAAATGAACAGACGCAAACTTACAACGGCAGGATTCTTGCCAGGCTTGCACTTTGATAGAGTCAACGCAACGATGATTCAGTGAATCTGGCAAACATACAAATGGTCATCTTGCCACCAGCGAAAGCTTGGACCTCACAAGGCAATACTGCAAGGAGAAGACAAGCAAGATGAGACGTCAGCAGTCAGAAAAAGTCATCCATCAGAATTCTAACTTTGCTTTCATAACGGTGTCCTTTTGAGAGACAAACACCATCCTGTTGATTAATAAAAAACTCAGCACCCAAAAAAGGAGGACAGAAAGTGGAAATGGATTTGCATTAAACCATTCTAATATATACGGTATGTTGTTGCTCCGTGCTGTCAAGTCAGAACTGGCTTACTGCAACCTTAACTGGGCTCTCCGTGTGAGATATTTAAGAAGTGGTTTTACTCATTTTACTCCCCCCAGTGAGTTTCCATTGCTCAATGGAGATTTGAACCCAGGCCTCCTGAGCCCTAGTCCACTACACCACCCTGTTAGAGATTCTGTATATTTTGGTTCAATCACCAATCCATCTGGAGACTTCCGACAAGAAATCAGAATAAAACTGAGACTCAGAAGGGTAGCAATGGAGGAATTAGAAAATATTTATTTATTTATTTATTTATTTATTTATTTATTTATTTATTTATTTATTTATTTATTTATTTATTTGATTTGATTTGATTTGATTTGATTTGATTTGATTTGATTTGATTTGATTTGATTTGATTTGATTTGATTTGATTTATACCCCGCCTATCTGGACCGATGGACCACTCTAGGCGGCTTCCAATATAAAATTAAACAATAAAACACAACAAATACATGGCCAATACAAAACAACTAGAATAAACTAAAAAATAGGAAAAATAATAATAAGAAGAAAATCAAGAATTGGCTGGAGGGAAGGCCTGAATGAATAACCATGTTTTTAATTGGGTTTTGAAGATGCCCAGCGTAGGGGCCGTGCGAATTCCCGGAGGGAGATTGTTCCAAAGGCGAGGAGCCACCGCCGAGAAGGCCCGGTTTCATGTCTTCTCCTTCCGGGCCTCTCTCGGCGTCAGGCTCCTCAGCCTCACCTCCTGACTCGCGCGGGTGATCCGGGTAGACCTTGGTGTATAAGGATTTGTCACTGGAGAACAAAACCAAGATTGCCCACCCCCTTGTATTTCCAGTCAGTATGTATGGGTGTGAAAGCTGGACAGGAAAGAAAGCTGCTGGGGAAAAATGGATGTGTTTTGAAATGTGGTGCTGGAGGAGAGCTTTGCAGATGCTCTGCTGGAAAGACAAACCAGTGGGTCCTAGATCAAATCAAGCCAGAACTGTCTCTGGAGGGGAAAATGTTGAAACTGAGGCTGTCCTACTTTGGGCATCATCCCAAGAATACAGGATTCTCTGGACAAGACAATAACGCTGGGAAAAGTCGAAGGCAACAGGAAAAGAGGAAGACCCAATACGAGATGGACTGATTCCCTAAAAGAAACCACAGGCCTGAGTTTGCAAGAGCTGAGCAGGGCCATCATCGATTGGAGGCGACTGGAGGCACATAACTAGAACAAACTGATTTCATTCAATTCTAAGCCCTACAAGCTTAGTCTGGATCCAAAACGATCAGATATATCCAATTATTAGATCCAACTGGAGTATATACATTGGATCAACAGCATTTACATTAGGGTGAACCCTATAAAATGCGTGATTTTTTTTAAGGTGCCACAAGATTATCCCTTTGTTTTTGCTGCTGCCACCTTACATGTGCCAGGCTTCCTTCATTTGTATTTTCATTCATTCAGAAGAGTGATTTAATGGTTCTTTCCTAATTGGGATTAACAAATGGATTCACGCCTGTATACTTTGGATTAGGTTTCATGCTGATTATTCAAGTATACTGGATTAACTACTAATTTCTGCCCCCCCAAAAGCATCCGTTCAAAAAGAATAAGGCTAGTGGGGAATTATATAGTATCCAGTAAATCACAGCAGGACAAAACCAGATAATAAATCACCCACAGCCAAATAGATACTGTCTAATAGGGACAATTTGCCTCATTTAGACTATCATTATGCTCGTCATTAATATGCGTACACATTAATGTTCCAGTGACAGACATTATACTAATTAATCAAATGTAGTTCCTTCCTTAATTACATGAGTAAAGCATTTGCATTCTTAATCAAGTTGACTTAGAACACAGTGACACTCCCACGTACAGTACTTTGCTTAAACAGTTTTTTTTAAAAAAAAATAATTCCCATCTTTATCGTGTGCGCTAGCACAGAAATATTTTCATCTTAATTGTGTGGCATGACTGATGACAGGAAAAAAAATTGATTTCTTGTCACTCTGTTGGAAGACTGCAAATATCTCCCTGATGGAAATGTAACTTCACTTATAACACAAAGCTAAAGTTTCCCTCAAGTTACAAAAGCTACTTGCACAACACTTTTTCTTTTTGAAAAAAAGAAAAGAAAAATATAGCAGGAACCACCACCATCCCCATCCACTGGATTAGCACCTGTGACTTATCCACTTCCTGGAAATATTAAATTAAAAAACACAGAAATACATATTTCCACTGTGTGTTTACCAGAACTAGCCACTAGAGGGGGACAGAGTCAATGCTATGTTGAATATTTGCTACATCCACATTTTTTGGCATTGGAGGGGTGCATGGAACTGATCCCCTACACACATCATGGTCCTACTATAAAAAAAAAAAATAAAAAGGTGTGGCACCTCATAAAGATCAGCTGTTACATTTTAATGTGAGCTTTCAAGTCCACTTCCTCAGACAACTAATCAAATGCAGTTCCTTCCTTAGTTTCATGAGTGAAGCATTTGTATTCTTAAGGAAGTTTGCTTAGAAGACAGTGACACACCCACCTACTTTGATTAGACATGTGTTTATAACACAGTCCTTTTATGCAGAGAACGCCAGGTTCAAATTAACATCTGACATCTCTTGATGGAGCTGGGAAAAAACTCTGCTGCCAATTCTGGAGAGCCCCTGCCATTCATGGTAGATCAGTGGTACTCCATCGTTGACGTGCCAGATGTTTCAGCCATCATTTGTTGGGCATCCCAACCAAGACAATGAACAAACATCCTGAACAAGTCTGAAACATCCACGTACAGCAGTGCTTCCCAACCTTGGGGAATCCAGATGTTCTTGGACTGCAGTTCCCAGAAATCCTGGCCAGCACAGCTAGGGGTGAAGGCTTCTGGGGGTTTTAAGTCCAAGAACATCTGGAGATACAAGGTTGGATCAATTAGCTTAGTCTTGAATAGAAGATAAAAGTTTGAGACCCATTTCTATAGCTGATAGAAAGTTGGATGGATCAATCCTCTGACTGACCGGCTGACCATCTGTCCATCCATCTATCATACTTTTTTATGCCCTTATAACCAAGTTTAGTGAGAGCCCAGTTCTCTGGGGACATACAGCTTGCCTAAGAGGGCACGGGACGTTGCCCCACCAGCCATACATACACTGGTTGAACTTATCTGATCTCTTCCATGGGAAGCCAGTACCTGCCTGGCCTCTGTATCCAGGTGCTCCAACCCACTGAGCTACACAAGCACAAATCCTCTTTAAACTGGGAATGCAGAAGAACTCTGTCTTGTCCTCAGCTTAGACCCATGGTGTGTCTAGCCAAGAATTCTTGACTTTCAGGACACGGAATCCTCTCTGCACGCACATGCTATCTGGAGATCTCAGGGACCCATCACTACTCCTGAGCAATCCCTAGCATTCCATCTAGCCGATACGAAGAGCGAATGTTGCAGTTCAAAGCAGCTACGTTGCTCCCCTTAGGATCAAAAATATTAAGGAGTCAGGAAAGAGTTTGGGAATGCAGATTAATTCTTTGAATCCACAGCTCTTGGAAGCATGCTGGTTTGGGCCACCGATACAAGACAAAGGGATGCAAGCAGGACAGAGAGAGAGAGAGAGAGAGAGAGAGAGAGAGGTGAAAGAAAATAATGAAATCAGGAGAATTTGTAATGGAAAGGTGCAAGAGCCCTTCCAGTTTTCACCCTCTTGCCACCTGAGGAACCTTGCTGGTGAATGCTTTCTACGCAGCTTCAGCTGCCTGTGGTGACAAAGAAGGAAACGAACCCTTCATCATTCAGCTCCTTTCGACAGCTTCCTGGCAAAGCCAATAGTTTTTCCAGTGATTCATTAATGAAAATCTCTCCCTGCTGGAGAGGCTGGGAGGGAGGGGAGGGCAGACAGGGCCGGCTTGAAGAGGGCCGAGCAAAGCCCGGAGTGGGGGGGGGGTTCATTGAGGGAGTCCGGGGAAGCAGAATGAGGAAAAGCAAAAATGGGGAGGTGACAGAAGGGGAAGTCAACCTGGGAAGAGAGCAACAGCTACGTGCGCCCGGAGGAGAAGAAGTTATCGAACGACGAGTGCTAGAACACTGAGCTTAGAGAGAAAGATGCTGGAGGGACTGAGAGCCACACAATCTTGCCTTCTGCCCCCTCCGCCTCTTCGAAGGAGCTCAAGGCAGTGCCCATGGCTGTCTTCCTCCTCCACTTTCGCCCTACAACAATAACTTGCCAGGCAGGCATAGGCTAGGAGAGAGCATGGCCCAGGGTCATCACCGTTTTACTGCATGGCTTGGCGAAATCTTGATCCTCAAAACCCCCACCTCTCCATACAACTTTCTAATCCTGGAGCAGCACCTTGATGCTGTCCAGAGGTGTATGACTACAACTCCCATCACTCTGCACCTTTTGCCATGCTGGTAAGGGCTGATGTTCAGTTGACTATGACAACAGCTGGGGGAGAGGGGGGCACCCTTCTCCAGCCCCAACTTTAATGAACACAAAGGTTTTCCAAATAGAGGATATTCAGAAGCATTTTACTCTTCCCTTCCTCTAGGGGCGCTCTGAGACTATGGATTTATAATCATCTATTTTCCCCTCCTCTTTTCCAGTTCTCTAACTCCAGAAACAAATGTTCCTGGGCTAAATCTGATGATAGTCCCAGCTAGAACAGACACACTAACAGAAGCAAGATGTGTTAGTGGCACGTGATGCAAATTCCTTTGGCTTCAATGCATCGTCTCTGGTTTAAGGCTAACCCTCTTACTTTTTTATTACCCTTCCCATTTCCTAGAGTTGAGGAAAATGTCTGCAGCCTCTTCTCTACAATACCAAAGAGTATTCATAGCTTGGAGATGGTGTTTGAAAGGGATCCAGGGTTCCTCGTAGATCAGAGGATGCTGAAGTCCTGACGTGGCTAAGAGCCAACATCCATCTATGTATCCACCCATGTTCAACATCCATGAGGTTCCACATTTCACTCCCTGGGCAATGAAAAGAGCCCAGGCAGAAGGGATGAGAGAGATCCGGGAGGGTTGCTACCTCATCAGAGGAGGTGGCTTCAGATGCCCTGAAAGGCACATTTCATGGGTTCAAGAGAGCAACTCTATATCCCAATTATTATGTAGAAGTAATCTGGAAGAATCTCATAATGCAAACCTCAACACGTTCCCATGTTGGTATATTTAAAGTGCCATCGATTTATTTTGAGTTATACCCTGCCTGTGAATTCTTATACTTGAATCCATTTGGTCGGCCCAGTGAAGGTAGACCCACTGAATCTATGGAGCATACATACATACATGCAGGCTCACTGTTTTGTAGATCCAGTTAGCCTGCTCCTAGCTGTGGATTTTGACTACAGAAAGTGTATTGTTTTGCAAACTACATAGCAGTATATACATTATCAATAGACATTTACGCTCTGTCACAGCAATATATATGCATGTATTGTATCAATAGAGATCCACGCTTTGAAGCTCAGGAACTGCACAATGCCAATGTAAACAGAAGGATACTGTTGTTCCCTCTTTGAGGTTCTAACCCACGAAAAATAAATTTCACCCCCAGCCACATCCTTGATGACATCCAGGTCCTTAAGAGGCTACCTCATTCGCCTACAGATAAGAACTTTCCAGAGACTATAAAAAAGAGAAAAAAGTAACAATGGAACACCTGTAAGCTGCAGGTAAAGGAAGATGCTTTATTCTTCCTTCCAAACAATGTGTTTTCCAAATATTTTGGGTTATAACTCCTACGAATCCCACCAAGCATGAACAATGGGCAATGTGTTTGTCTAAAACATGTGCACCCGTTTGTACTTAGAGTCCCTAAGAGAGTACCTGAGAGAGCCAGATCATCTTCGTGCATAATTTACCCAAAAGATGAAACTTATATTCTACATAGCATGCTTGGTTCTTCCTCTGCTTTTTCCTTCGGCTATTATTATTTTCAAAGGGACATAGATTTTTTTAAAAAGAAAACACCTCTCTATAACTTAGCTCCTAAACCACTTATACAGAACTCAAGGATTCGTTATCCTTGATGCAAATCCTCCCAAGCAGCTGTGTTCCAGCTGTTGCTTTTCAGATGTGCTGAACCAGAACGCTCACCAACAACAGCACAACCAACAACACGTCCACTAGCTGACGTGGAGGATGCTGGTTGAGTTTGGTAGGAGCTGCGGTCGGACATACCTAAAGTGTACCAGCTATATAGATGCATCACTCCCGTGTCACAGAAAGCACAAAACGGATGCAGAGCTGTGACATCTCTATCCAAAAGGCAGACTTATAGAGAACATCTGGTTAACTCTGTGTTTCCCAACAACCTCGCAAAAAGTACATCTTAGACCATCCCCAAGGATGCTTTAGGACGGTCCAAAGATCCTGAAGCATTCGGGGGCCCCCACAGCACTTCTTTACTCAGAGGGGGGGGGGATGAGGGGAAAGTCTAATAGATCACTGCATCTTCTAGCCCTCTCCACTGCTGTTTGCTCTGCGAAGCAGCCACGCAGGAGACATTCGTGGTCAATGGGAGCCATGCCGTCCCTCTGTTTTCCCATGCCAGGGAGGAAAACAGGACAACGCAGGTTAGGGATCGCCCTCCTGCCTCCCCATTGAATCTCCCCTGAGAGGTGACGATGGAATCGTGGTCACCAGCCCCATGGGGTTTACTAGTGTGCCAGAGTTTAGAGGCTGAGGGAGAAAGGGACGTCTCGAACCCGGCCACCCTGCGTTCTGCAGCTCCTGAATACAGAACTTGAAGGTTCTCCTGGGAAGTCTTTGCTCTCCAGCATGTCTCTCTAGGACTGTATGGAGCTAGATCCAAGAGACAAATCTTGCGTGACCACCTGGTTTCCAGATTCTCTAAGCTGTAAGGAGTACAGCATTGAATGCCACACAGGAAGAGGAAGAGCTACTGGATAACTCAGTAGTTTAGGCATGCAGAGCCAGAAAAGTTGGGAGTTCGATTCCCTACTGTGGCTTCTTGACAAGGGCTGGACTTGATGATCTATAGGATCCCTTCCTGCTCTGCAGTTTATTCTTACTATTACGGGACAACTAGGTAGAGTCCCTCTTTCCACAGCTCGCCTCCTGGACATCACGTCTGCTAATGGCTATGACCACCCCGCCTCCATAGGCCAAGGATCACCGAGCATACCTCTCCAAGATACAGTAGGTAGCAGGGAATCCCCTTAGCCGATCCTTCTTCCCCCCCCAACCGCCGCCCCCCTACTCCTGCCCCTCCGCTTGGAGAGCCCAGCACTCACCGGGGGTGACTTGGTGGCGGCGGCAGCTCCGGCTTTCTGGCTCTCCCCCTTTGCGCCCCCCAAGCAAGCAGGCGAGGGGCTGGGGAGAGGCGCCCCTCACCGCTCTCCGCGTCCCGCCTCCTGGCCTCTCCGGGGTTCGGAGCCTCCCGAGCCGGGGAGGACGCCTGAGGTCGGAGGAAGAGCGAGATCGAAGTGGCCAGGGGTTCCCCGGGACTCGCCAGCCTGGGTCAGAGTCCGGGGAGAAGAGGGGGCTGGCGTGGGAGCCGGGGAAGCCCCAGAGGCGGGAGGGGAGGGAAAGGACAAGGGGGGAGAAGCTGCGCGAGGAGGCACGCGGGCGCCGGGGCTGCTGTCCGCCGCCGCGGTGGTGCTGAAATGAGCCGCGGCTCGCCCTGCCTCGCCCGCTCGCCTGCCCGCCTCCCCCGCGCAGCCCTTGTAGCGTAAAAGGGTGGCCATGGCAACCCCGCGTCACACCGTTCGAGGTGGGGCTGCCGGACGGGGCTTCCCTCTGGCGCCCCACCCGGTGGGGGATGGAGGATCGCGGGGGGGGGAAGGAAGGCGGCAGAGAAGGGGGGAGAGGACGAGCTCTTTTCTGGGGGGGGGATCAGATCTCCCCCACCCCAGAGAAAGGGACACCCACCCCCAGGCAGGTGCGCCACCCTCTCCTGGTTTCCCCACTTTCCACCTGGTCAATTTCACTGGCCAACATGGTTGCCTGCCTGCAGCTAACACAGGGCTGCTCCAGGGTTCCCACTTAGGGACCCTCTCCGTTCTTTCAAAGTCAACACTTTCGTTGGAAGTGGGTTCTACCCTTCGGGGGGGGGCTAAGCCCAGCATGTGGTGGTAGACTCTCCTTCCTCGGGGTAGGTTTGAGTAGAGGTTAGATGCCCCCCTCCCATCAGAGATGCTTTAGAGGTAGATCTCCTGTATTGGCAGAGCATCGGATCAGATGATCTTCTGCAGGGTCCCTTCCAGCTCTGCCATTCTATGATTCCCTGAAAGTCTGGGATCATCTAGCCGCGAGGCAGTCACGGTCTAGCCAGGTTGCCCCTAAGAGGGTGAGAATGGAATTCTTCAGGGCCAAGAGTGTGAGGACAAGGCAATCTTCGGGCAAATCTGTCACAAGGGGTGCCAGCTGAGCCTGACAAGGATTTCAGAGGCTGGTTAGTAGCCATCATGGCTGGTGGACAATGTGGGGAGGTGGGACAACCAGCCACAGCCATTGTGGGACACCCCCAAGGACTTGGGTTTCTTGGCTAAAGCTGCCAGAATGATAGCTTGGGAAATTCCCGATGAATTCTGGTAGCTGGAGTGAAAAAAAATCCAAATCTTCCATGCTTAATTATGAGTGCTAGAATCGTATTCTTCAAGCCAGAGAAATGGTACAGTACAAAGGCAGAAGAGGATTCCTCACCAGGTGCCCACAAACACTAGGACTCGTCTACCCCATAAGACTCGGGTTCAAGTCCCTCTGAAACTCACTGTGTGGGTGATCTTGGGCCAATCCCTCTGTCACACAATCACTTTACTCACATGGTGGTTCTAAGCATAAAGTGGAGAGGTCATCATTGATACAGGCCTGGAAAAATGGGGCAACCTATAGGTAGCAGGAATCTGCCCAAGACCATCTGCATCAACGTTTCTGTTTCTTCCTTTCATGGAAGTCCTCGGTGACCGTAACTCAGCACTGAATGTGATTCCAGACATTGCTAACACTGTGCTTTGACCCAACATCGTCACACTTCAATGAGATGAAACACCGATAGGATTGCTCAGCACAAATTAGAGAGGAACGCAACACTCATTTGATTTAATGTGTTTGCTCATTGCCGGCCAATGAGCTTAAGCCAGTTGATTCATCCCTGAGTAATAGTCTGGATGCAGGGAAGGAAAAAGGGGGCGTGCCCTTGGCCGGTCAGAGGAAGGCAGCTGGAATATCACATGGGCTATAGACGGAATAATGGTCAATAATTGACCATCTTAACCAATAACAAGGAAGATTGGCAAGTCTTTGGATGCAAGTCCCAAGTCTGACTCCAAGTCTTTGGCACCAAGTCCCAAGTGCCTATTACGAACAAGCTGTTTTCCCCTGGAAACTAAGATAAGGAGTGGGTAGACTCTGAGGTGTGCATCAACTTCGTCATTGGGGGGGGGGGACCCTCAGTCAAGTCTGAGTTGAGTTACTGATGCAACTTAAGTCCAACTTGACAGCAAGTCCAGCAGCTCAAGTCCCCATTCCTGATCAATAGTGTCCCTAGCTTCCCCCAGTTTGTACCCAGTGTGTCATAGTGGATAGAGTGATGCGCTAGGTCTCAGGAGGCCTGGGTTCAAATCACTACTCAGCTATGGAAACTCCGGGAATAGAAATGGCGAATCCACTCCTTAAATCCCAAATTTACCTTATTTATTTCTTCATTCATTCATTCATTCATTCATTCATTGGATTTTTACCCCGCCCCTCTAGACTACGTCTACTCGGGGCGGCTAACAAGGCTTGAAAAAGCCTTGTTAGAATTTCTCTTAAGTTGATTCCAAGTTGGCAGGAATATTTACAATGGACTCGTTTGAAATATGTTGGGAGATCTTTATGGATATTATAATGATAATAACATGCCATTGAGCCAATTCTGACTTAACGGCGTCCCTTTCCAGGTTTCCCTTGCTATACAGCATTCAGAAGTGGTTTGCTATTCCCTTCTTCTGAGGGCACCGGGTGGTTCTGCAGATTGCCCAGGGTTGCACAAGTTAACTCTTCTCCTAGGAAGTACAACGGAGAACTTAACTCCCAAACTTTGATTCTGCAGCCAAGTGCCCATCGCACTGAGTCAAGGACACCAGGGTACAGAGCCAGAGGTTCATAGTTTTCTTCTCTACTATGCCTCTCAGGAGAAGGCTAGCCTGGGTATCCTTGGGCAAGCTGTCATGGCCCCAGGGTGTCCCCAGAAGAAGGGACTGGTAAATGTCTCTCCCAGTCTGACTTGGTTTGAGAACATTTGGTTGTTATTACTATCACACCAAACCAAGCCTACTGGGCTGAGATCAAACTTTGGATGCATCACAAAAAAGGCAAGACCCACAGGAGAAGGCATAACACTTGGGAAAAAATGGATGGCAGTAGGAAAACCTAACATGACAAGGATTGATGCAACACATGGAGCTGCTGCTCTTTGTTTGCAATGAGCACATTCATTCGAAAGGTTTCCCTAAATTGGAAAATTGCATGCTTGCAGGTAACGGTAACATACATGGCTCTCCTGATTTATTAATGCAGAGGCAGGCAGCTTAAGCAGATGAGTTGAGCTGGACTTTCTACTGCTCAATATCAGTAGCAGAAGGCAGTGGGGAGGAGAGACCACAATTTGCCCCCAAACAAAGCAGTAAGGAACATTCTTGTTCTCAAGCAGGTTAGCGCTCCAAGAAACTAAAAAATAGCATGTACGCTCCTTCTGTCTGGTGCTATAAAACTATAAGCCCCGCTGCAAAAAAAAACAGCTGTAGGAAGCTGCAACTGCATTTTTTCTTCCAGCCAGATGTGAGATAAGTACAGTGGTGCTCACTAGATATGATAATCCGTTCCACTGAAATCGCTGTTTAGCGAACTCATTGTCTAGCGAAAAGCATTTCCCCATTGGAATGCATTGAAACCTGTTTAATACGTTCCAAAGGGGAAGAATCGTCGTTGTCTAGCAAAGATCAGCCATAGGAAAGCCGCTTTGCGAACCGCCGATCAGCTGTTTAAATAGCTGTCTTGTGAAGCTTAGATCCCGAAAACACCCGTTTTGCGAGTGCGGAGGGAGCTGTCCAAATCGTTGTCTAGCAAAAATCGGTTTGCGAAGCAGGGACCAAACATTGTCCAGCAAAATTCCCCCATAGGAATCACTGTTTTGCGAATCGCTATAGCGATTGCAAAAAGTCAATGTCTAGAGAAAAAATTGTCATGCGGGGTAACTGTCTAGCGAGGTGCCACTGTACACGCCTTTTTTTCTACCAGTTTTAGGTATGCTAATCACCTTGTAAACAAGATGCATGCTCCCTGTGTGCCTTGTTTTAAGGAAAACACTGTTATGAATGTGTGTTATGTGTGTGTGTTGTTGTTTTGCCATCTTTTAAATTTGGCAACTAAGGGGGAAGTTGTAGGCATACAGGGACTGTATGCCTGCACACAGTCAAAAACAAAGGAGGTATGAGAGCTGTGTGCTTCCCAGTAAGTCTTAATTGAAAATAATTTTGCTTTGCCAGCAGAGAAAGAGTGTATCGGCAAGAAGAGCACATAACATTTACAAAATCTTGCCAAATCCTGTCTTAACAGGAAAAAAAAACATTCAAGAGATCTGTTGCTTTTTCAGTGTCTCTGCAAAGTGTTTTCAGTGTACGAAATCTCATTTTCCTCCTTTCGCAGCTCTCGTTTGATGCCACAGCGTTTCCATCATCATTCTTCCATGACAGTCTATGCATCAAATTTGGGAGGCAAGTACCCAAAGGTTTTAAAAACATCTCAATCTCCTAAGCAGTTGATGAAAAAAAACTATCGGGGATCATCGGCGCTACCTTGATTATGAGTGACTTCATTTAAAGGAAAGGACCTCTTTAAAGGAAAATACCTTGCTACAGAAAAGCTGTGGTTTTTTTCTCTCTCCCCAAGAAGCACTAGAGATTCATTTTTATGTCTTTGTCTCATTTTAAGGGGTAGGAGGTGCAGATATAATAGAATCGGCAGAGCCTGCACCCAGATTTTTATCCCCCTTGGGCAGCTGTCCAAATTGAAACATGTATTTCTCGGTCCAAAAATATATATATATATCGCAACTAGTTTTGAACAAAGTATAGCTCTTGTTTGGAATGTTATAAATATAGAACCGATTAAGGTTACTGCTTCCCTCTTTGTGGAGTGACTCATTATCGGCTGACGTCACGACTGGAAAGAGGTAAATGTGCTTTGACGTCATATCGAGCTTCACAGCTGCATGCCTGTCAGCTTGTATTGATGTTCCATTCTGTCCCAGATCACAGTTGACCAGGCCCTCTGTTCTCTTCTGACTTTTAACAGCCGTGTATCATTATTGATTTGGCTGGTTTTTATTTTCAAACAGCCAGTGATCTCTGGCCATCATTTTCAGATACAAGATGCACCTTTAACCCCAGCCTGTTGTGTCAGGCAGAGTCTGTCGAGTTGCCAGTCCATCAGGTATTCATCTTAGAATGGCTCAGCTGGAAGGGACCCTATAGAGATCATAAAATCCAGCCCCCCGTCAAGGAGGCACAGTGGGGGAATCGAACCACCAACCTCCGGCTCCGCAGACCTAAACCAATGAGCTACCCAGCAGTTCTCTTTAGGTATAGTTGTGGGTGTATTGTTGTGCTAAGGGGAACTCTGCCCACCCACAAGGACAGGGGATCACTACACACAAAAGACCAGCTAATGACACCCATCAACCACAGGAACAGATAATCTCTTCCCCTTAGCACAACAATACACACTAATCACCCATCTACAGGAAAAAGACAAAAGCCTATCTCACAGCCATAAATACTGCACTCCCAAGCCAACTACACCAGAGCACAGGTTGCTGTCCTCTGAAGATGCCGGCCACAGAGACTGGCGAAACGTTAGGAAGAACAACCTTCAGAACATGGCCAAAGAGCCCAAAAAACCCACAACAACCATTAGCTCTCTTTAGGCATCAAGTACTGTTGGACTGCATCTCCCATTGCCAGCACACCCAAGGATGATGGGAACTGCAGTCCAACTGCCCATGCTGAAACAGGATACTTTTAGGACTGAGTTGCCTTCTTGGGGGGAAAATCCCTTTGTTCATTTCAGCTAGAATTGAGACATTGGATATATGAGATTCCTAGGAGGTCTATTCTAATTGTAAGTTTGATCCTTGAGCCATTCTGGATTTTTAAAGACAGAAAGGCTCAGGATGTAATAGGGATAGCTTAACAGGTATCTTTTCCAGGTAGAGAGAACTCAGAAGTGCTTTACCCTTCCCTTCCTCTAGGGGCAACCTTGGGACTGTGCAGCTGGCCCAAGGCCACCCAGGCTGGTTCTGCCTGGAGGCACAAGCAGGGAATCAAACTCCCAACCTCTAGCTCTGCAGCCAGAGACCTAACACAGTGAGCTATCCAGCCAGCTTGCCCCTCTCTACCACCCCCTCATTATTTTTGTCCCCCAACTCCATGTTGTGTGTTGCAAAAGCTGCTGTGACGTATGCACCCAAGTTTGAAGAAATGAGATTTCACCTGAACATTAGGAAGAATTTCTTCTTCATCAAGAGAATGGACTGCCTCAGGGGGTGGTGGCCTCACCTTCGCTGGATATTTTAAAACAAACATTAGATGGCCATTTGTTAGCAATCCTTTAGCAGCAACTTTCCTGCCTTAGTGGGGCTGTGTTTGAACCTAGGGACCCTTGGGATCCCTTCTACCACTATAGTTCTATAATATGCCATAGAAAGAGAATTTTGGCAACATCTGCCACATTGTTCAAAGCCTTAGAAGTACCCTTTTCTTTTTTTCTTTGCAAACAGAAACCAACTAGCACCTCCTGTTCCTTCCTCTTTTTTTTCTAAGTCTTTTGAAATCTCAAACAGACCCGAGGGGATTATGTTTATGTGGCAAATTGGTTTCCCCTTTCTCCTGATGCAATTAATGGCTTTGGGGCAAATTTTAGGAGTCATTTCAGCTGTCAGCCCCAGCTAGAGTACGCTAACTCAAACGAATTATGACTTCTATTGGTAACCTAACTGCTGGGTAGCTCGGTGGTTTAGGAGAGGCTGAGAGTTCGATTCCCCTGTGGTACCTCTTTGACAAGGGGCTGGACTTGATGATCTAGAGGGTCCCTTCCAGCTCTGCTGTTCTACGATTCTATCCATGACGAGCTTCGTTTATTTCAGCAGTTGTGCTCCAGCCAGGGCAGAGCTTGTTTTTTAGCCATAATTATCAGCACATCTTTGCTTATTCTTAAAAAAAAACATGATCCTTTCAGCTACAACTACGAGCATTGGAAGAATTTTGGAAACTTTTATTTCTTTATTTGATTTATCTGGCCCGCCGGACCACTCTAGGCAGCTATACAGTACGTCCTTGTGCAGTTTCATGAAATGGAGTGGAAATTAATTTGGCTTCTAGGTGAGGAGGAACAGTCTTCATGGGTCCCTGATCCATCTTGACCTGAAATGGGGCCACATCTTTGGAACCACAGCTTCCAGAATCCCTGGCCACTGAGAAATCTCAAGGAATGGTATGCAGTAGAATTTGGAGAACACCAACTTCCAGGCCTCTGCAATCCGCTAATGAAGGGGCTCCCAACTTTGGGTCATCCAGATGTTCTTAGACTCCAACTCCCCAAACCCTGGCTAGCTTAGTTGGTGGTGAAGGGTTCTGGGAAATGCAGTTCAAGAACATTTGGATTACCCAAGGCTGGGAGCCGCTGAGCTAATACTTGCAGTGTCATGCCCATTCTAACTAGGAGCTCTTGCAATGACCAGGACCTGCAAATTGAAGTAATATACAGCCAGACAGTCCCATTCCTGTATTAATGAACCATTTTCACTTTGTCTATTATCTGTATCCTCCGTCAGTGATGGGGAAATATATATAAATCTACTGGCCGTGTCTTTGTACTCCAGGGTCTGAGGATGTGGACTTTCATCGGCAAAAACCTTCATGGAAATAAAAATCGGTAGCCTATAAAATGCTACAATATTTTAGGTTCCCTCCTCTTCTGTTTCCTTTTGTTGAGACAGACTAACATCGTAACTTATTTGGAAACTAACTGGGAGCATGTCCTGTTGATAGTGGACTTAATTTCTGAGCATATACATGTAGGACCAGACAGAAAGCAGCTCAGGAGAGAAAGGGAAGGAGGAATATTATGGACTAGGGTATCGGCTCCCTGAATCTTGCAACCAGCAGAACATCAACTGTTTGCAAAACCAAATTACACATGTAACTTGTTTGCACAGCCTCTTCCCACTTCTGCTAGGTGACACAATATTAAAATTTAATCCTTTAAACACACTCACACACCCCTCTGGTTTATGAAATGTGGGATATTGTTTCTGCGTCCATGATTCAAAATGCCAGGAAAGGTTCCATTGCCATCATGCAAAACAGATTCTAAACTTTCCATAGTAAAAGCCAGCTTGCATGTTGACAGTCCCCAATGGCAGCCATCCAGATGGTCTACATGATCCCCTCTTGGGCTCACCAGTGTTCACAGACACCAAGAAAGGGAAAATGCCAGGACCAAACTCCCCCCCCCATCAGTTAGTCACATCTCACCCAAACATAAATTAATTGCTGTGGTTGTTTTTTTCAACAAGATATTTATGGCTTGCCTAGAAGAAATTCTCCATTCAGACACACACATCTGACTTCACAACTCAAAGGTGACCCAAGACAACAGGGGACACGGTGGGTTTGCAAGGTAAAAGGAACTGTATTTTTAACCAACAGCAGCTAATTTTTCTTAAAAGTCGCAATGATCTGACTTGGAGGCAGACTGCACACCAAAATAAACCAAACATAGTCTTACTCTCTGGAGAAGAATTCCTGGAAAACATTCCCATCAGCAAGAACATCCATCTTCCCACTTCTCCTGCACAAAACTGCCAAGCAGGTGCAAATCTGTTATAGCTTCTCCATAATCTGTGAAATGGTATGCATTAAAAAAAGTGCATTGATGTAAGATATCCGAGGTGTCCCTGTGGTCTGATGCATCAAGAACAAACGAGCCTTGTGACACTTGAATGATAATAGATTTTACTTGGCGTAAGCCCTTGCAGACTTACTAACCCACTTCATCAGATATATCTGGATCACATTCCACAAGAGCTTATGCCCAACAATGCAGGTGAGTCTTCAAGGGGGAACAAGATCCTTCCCTTCCACATTTCAAGGTACAGCTCAGGATCCAAAGGATGGTGCAATTTTCGTTTCTTCCCTCTGAAACAACAGTACAAACCATTGAAGAACATCTGGGCCGGTTGGGCAGCTCAAGGAAGCGTGGGGTTGCCTTTTCTCCTAGGCAACATGAAAAAATCAGGGTGTGTTTTTTTTCAGGAGAGTCGAAAAGAAAACTCAATCCCCTGGAGAGCCCGCACAACTCAAGCTGTTCTCAGAGGTTGACTCGCCATCCAGCAGTTCCTCTTCTAACTCCATCAGCTCCTGAGCACTGTCCCCTCGGGTTAATTCACTTTCTAAGTTCATCAGATCATGAGTATATTCGACAGTTTCTACCATGTCTTCCACCTCATCGAAAACAAGATTGGCAAGGGATCGCCGGGAAGCAATAGACCTTCTTTTCCCGCTGTTCACCATCGGAGAGAAACAAAGATCGGCCAGAGGTCTCTCGGACTTTGGGGTTGACATATAGTTTCCATTCAGAGGGTTCATGGCAGATGTCTCTCTGCGACGCCCACTCTCATTCCGTTCTGTTAGAAGACTCTCATCTTCCTCTTCATCATCTGAAATGATTCTTCTCACAGGTTTCTTCTTATAGGTGAAAGAGGTCTCGCTGTTGTCCATCAACCCATCAGAGGCTCTAGAGTTGTCCGCAAGCACAGAACCAAGACTTTTGCTAACCTGGAGGCTTCTCCCACTTCTGTTTTCTCCTCCCCAAGAGTGAGACATAGACATGTCCAGTTTCAGCTGAAATCCCTCATTTTCTATATCCTCCTCCAGTGACATTTCTTTAGTTGATCTGTCTTGTAGCATCTCTTTGGAAGACTCCAAAATAAGGTTGAAATCAGCCTGGAATGAAAGAGGAGCAGCAAAGCCTTCACTTCCCAATGCCTTTTCATCCGTTCCGGATTTCTGCACTGCACTCCCCTCTGACATTTTATGGGTCTGCAGCTGAAACGACGTTGCCGCATCCAGCAAATTCATTTCACGTGCCTTGCCATGTGGGGTCGTAGGAACATCGAGAGACATTTCAGCTTGGGCCTGTGGCTTCTCATCTCCAGAAACATATTCAAAGGACTGCTGAAATGACACCATTTGGGCATCTTCCGGTTTGCTGATTCCCTCGGCAGGTGGATCACCAGAGGTCCCAGAAGATCCAGACCTGCAGTTTTCCTCAACAGATAAGGAATCGACAGGATGAGAAGACTCTACAGTGTTCACTTCCTGGTTTTGCCCATATTCTTGTAAATCAACTGATTCTCTGCCTTCATCCTTACAGAGTGGTATCTCCATGTTAGTTTTGTTCCAAAGCATTTGATCCTTGTCCGCCTCTTGGGAAGCTGGGTGATGGGAGATCACGTTAGATTCTGGACTGCAGTTTTCCTTGTCAGGTGAGGGAGCATCAGGAAATGGGGATATGTTGCTTGGATCACCTTCTCGCTTAGGTGCATGTAAACGGCTTGATCGGCGTCCTTTCTTCTTGAAGGGTGACCTGCTCAGATTAGATACATCCTGAAGTATCTGCTCATCAGCCACATCCTCAACAACCAGACTTTTGGAGGGTGACCTGCTCAAATTAGATGCGTCCTGAAGCATCTGCTCTTCAGCCACATCCTCAACAACTAGACTTCTGGAGGATGACCTGCTCAAATTAGATGTGTCCAGAAGTATCTGCTCTTCAGCTACATCCTCAATAAGCAGACTTGTTATTTTGGAGCTGATGTTGATAACTTCATCATAGTCATTGTCATCCTCTTCAGTTACAAGATTGACAACTTCAGCATTGGTGGGTTCAATGGATGCCGGGGGGACAAGCGAATGGTTCTGAGGAGCCTTCTGTGGTTTCCTCTTTGGCTGAGTGGCCGATTCCATTTCTTTCAGCCATGCCCCTTCGGTTGAGTTTTGAACGTTCCCCAACAGCTGCTCCTTCAGTTGCGATTCCAACTGTACCAACTCTTGCGCTTTCTGGACTCTGTGCTCTATGTACCTGTAGGCATCTTCGTTCTCAGCTTCATCCTCATGGACCGTTTCATGGGCGTACATAAGGTCATGGTCGGAGAGGCCAAATATATCCAGGGAGTGGAGGTACGCAATGTGCTCATCCAGCCGACTATCCGTCTTCCTTTGAGTAGCGTGCAGAGACTGCAGCTGAAGCTGCGTGGACGAACTACGAGTATCTTCCAGCGTGAAGAGCTCTCGAAGTTCTTGCATAGTGAAATATCTGTATGGGTTCTTTTTGTCCCCCGTGGTTTGCCGTATTAGAGCGTCCTTGAAGATCTGCCTTCTGTAGATTTTCTCTTCTACGGTTCCGCAGGTGATGAGCCGATAGATCACAACGTTTTCTTGTTGTCCAATTCTGTAAGCCCTGTCCACGGCTTGAGCGTCCACCGCTGGATTCCAGCTAGGATCAAAAATCACCACCCTGGTAGCAGCTGTTAAGGTCAAGCCGATCCCGCCTACTTGAGTCGTCAGCAAAAAGACAGAGACATCCCTGTTATTCTGAAACACACTGATCCTTTTCTCTCGTTCCGTCAAATGAGTCACTGTCCCGTCAATGCGCATGAATTTAAAGCACCGGCGCCTTAAGATGCGCTCGATAATATCCAGCATTTTTCTCGACTGGGAAAAAACCAGCGTTCTGTGTCCTTCCCGTTGCAGCCTCTCCAGCAGGGTCACAAGGAAACCTAACTTTCCAGATTCCTTCATCAAAATCTCATCAGAAACATGCTCGATGTTCTTGTCAATGCTCAGACGCGCGTCGGCTTCATTCTCACTGCCATCCAGTTCATTATAACCGGACGCTTCTAGACCAAGTTGACTACACGCCCGCGTGGACAGAAGCCTGGGGTGATCACACAGCTTTTTCAGGATATTCAGTTCAGCCAGCGGGGAACGTGTGGTCATCAACACCTCCTTGATATGGTCCAAGGAGAGGAATTTCCTATAGATTTCCTCTTGCACAGGTGCCAAGTAAACCCACACAATGAAGTCATTTTTTCTGGGAAGAGAAGGCATGGCAGGAGCAGCGCCCTTACTCTGATTTTCAGGAAGGCTGCTTTTTAGCGCTTTCTTCTGCAGATCCTCCTTGCTCCGTCTTAGAAAATAGGGCTGGATGATGGACATCAAATTTTCAGACATCTTATACCCCAGCGCTTTCTCTCCTGGCGTGGCATCTTTCGCCCTCGCTTGCGTGATGGGATTTTCATACTCCATCTTGAAGGTTTTGCTGGTCCCTAGGAGGGAACCTTGACACGCAAAATCAAAGAGGGCCCACAGTTCTTTCAGGTTGTTTTGGACCGGCGTTCCCGTGAGCAGAACGCGGTTTTTAGAAAGGATGGCGTGCGCCGCTTTTGTAGTTTTCGAGGAGGGGCTTTTGATCTTATGGGCTTCATCGAGGATGACGTAGTCCCAGACAAATTCCTTTCCCCGGAAACTAGCGAGGTGCTGCCAGTTGTTCAGAAGCATGTTGTACGTCGTGACCAAGACTCCGTTCCGCGTCTGGATCCGTTCTAGATTTCTGGTGCGCTCAGCCTTGGAGGTCCCGTGGAAGACTTTCGTGCGCAGTCCTGGAGTCCAGCTGGCAAACTCGCGCACCCAGTTGCTGACGAGGGTGGTCGGCACAATGAGCAGCACGGATCGGACCCGTTCTGCATCAAACATGCCCGAGAGGAAAGCAATGACTTGAATCGTTTTGCCTAAGCCCATGTCGTCTGCTAAGATCCCACCTTTCTTTCCCTCTCTGTACAGACGGTACAAGAAAGCAACGCCTTCTCTCTGGTGCTGAAACAGCTTCTCGTGCATGTCCTTGTACAGCATGAGTCCGCTCCCGCACACATCCACAAAGTCATCATCCTCCTCCTGATCCAAGACCAGTGAAGCCAGGGCCTCCTCTAGTTTCGCTATATTCTTTATCAACTTTTCGCTGGAATTGATTTCAAGGGCTTGTTTGAATAATCTGATGGATTCTTCCAGATTGCCCTCTCTCGCTTCCTGCTTCCCTCTGGAAACATAGCTGTAAAGAGAAAGAGAGAGAGAGAGAAAAAACCACACAAGTTAGAAATGCAAAAACAGTGAAACAAAACAGCATACACATGGGAAAGGCAGCTGCTCCAGTTTTTTTCCCCCAGTTCACCCAACAATTATGCTTACAAGGTTTATTTATTTAGAGTGGCATCTCATCTTTCTCCCGGAACAAGAACCTAAGGCCCATAACGTAATTTTTTTTAAAAAAAAAAACTAGATACACTCCATAACAGTCTAGCATCATTTGCATTAAATTTTTCTAGTCACTACTTTTATATTTATACTTTCAACCTACACATACACATACACAGCAGTTTTGGAAGAAAAATCAAAATCTAATATGTAAAATATTTTAGAAAACAGATCGAAAAAGCCTGTAGCTCAATGAGACAGCCCAAGACCAATGGAAATTAATTACTTTAGGTGCATCCTAGCTTAGTGGTTCAGGCATCTGGCTGTGGAGCCAGAAGTTGGGAGTTTGATTCCCCCTCGGTGCCTCCTGGGAGAAAAGCCAGCCTGGGTGGCCTTGGGCCAGCTGCACAGTCCCAAGGTTGCCCCCTAGAGGAAGGGAAGGGTAAAGCACTTCTGAGTATTCTTTGTCTGGAAATCCCTGGAAATGGGTCCCTATAAGCCAGGATTGACATGAGAGCACATGATGATTATTCATTGATGAAAGCTGCAAGGCTACATTGAGTGAAACAGGACCTGTTTCTGAGTAGATCTGCAAAGGTTTATGCTGCTAATCTACCTAATGTTTCATCTAATCTACTTTAAGATCTCAAATGAAAGTGGATTTAATTGCTGCACAGGAATAAGACACACTTCAAAACCTACAGGTGGGCAATACTTTTATCAGGCTCAATTACAAATTCCCAAAATACATGACTTTTCATGTTCACCAGAAATCTCATGAGACATTTTTTTTAAAAAAAAGGAAAGTTGGGGAGGGGATGGAAATCCATAAATTTTGCTAGGTGTTTTAAACCACAGTGCCTTGGCATTAAATCCAGGGCCAGGGTAGAAATAAGGGCCTCGATGACTCAGAAGACTCGAGCAGCTGCCGCATAAGCTCCAGCAAAGCCCACTAGGATGAAAACAACTTGAAAGCTTGCTAAAGGTATAGCTTTTTTTGTCGTTTCGAAAACTCCACATTTGGCCCTTCGGGGGATGATCTATCGCCGGACAAGGACGTTTGCCAGCCTGCACAGAACCCCTGCATTAACCATTTCTCTGCCCCCACCTTTATTGGGGCTTTTGCATCTGGTCAGTTGCATCTGGTGGCTGGAATACCTACCCCCCCAGCCTCCCCTTGCCCTGCAGAAGCCCTTCCAGCGGGGAGATGGGGGGCGGGAAGGACCACAGCCTCTTTGAGGAAGGACCGAACAGCAATGATGATGACCGGCCATTGTTCGTCCATTTCCTGGCCAGATGTGGGTCTCAGGCAAACAAGCACTGTGGCCTCTCCCATTCTTTTCTTCCTTCCTCTTGCTCCATCTATAAGGGTTCCTGCCCAGTATTGGGGAGGGGCTGCTGTGATGTTGAGGGAACAGCAGGGAACAGGGTTGGCGTTTCTTCTCTACCTCCAAGGGTCGGAGAAGGGCCCCCCACACTGCTTTGGCTAGAGGACCTCACCATCAATATCGAGCTTTGTTGCTCTTGATGCGTCCGTTGGGACGGTCTCTATGCTTCCGCTGACGGCTGTATGGTTGACCTGCAGTTCTATCCTCAGGTGGCTGCTGTCTTAAAGAGTTTCCAGAGAAAAGTCCAGCTATCTGAGCCTGAGATCGAACTCAGGTGGTGAGCAGAATCTTCACTGCAGTACTGCAGTTTAACCACTATACCACTAGGCTCTGGGAAAAGGGAGTTAGAAAACATGGCCATCTTCTTGTTGGGTTAGCCAGCACTCATAAGGTAGCTAGTTGACTCTCCGGTTCATTAAGGCCCCAAGTGCCCTCTTGGAACCGAGTTTAATACAGTCTCGGTGGCTTAAAATGTCTAGCCAAATTTATCCTTTATCCAAATGGAGGCACTGCTCACCTATGGAACATGTGCTCCATTTTAAGACAAAGCCCAAGACTTGTGGGTGACAGGTAGATTCCCCCTCCTTTCCTCCTTTGACAACCAGCAATAAAGAACTCAGCACTCTAAACCTTTTGTGTAACATAGCATTAGAGCATAGGACAGTGAACGTGTCCTTATAAATAAATGCTACTAATTTGTGTGCGGTGATTTAGAGTTGTGGGAGGCTTGTGAACTGGAAGTTCTTAACTCCCTTTACCATAGCTTACCATATTTTTCGCTCCATAAGACGCACCTTTCCATAAGGCGCACCAATTTTTTAGGAGAAGAAAACAGGAAAATATAATCCGTTTTCTTCGCTCCATAAGATGCGCAGACTTTCCACCCCCCTGTTTTGTGGGGGAAAAGTGCGTCTTATGGTGCGAAAAATACGGTAATTTCATTTTTGCATATTTATTTTACTTAGTTTTACAAAACCTTTTAATGTTCCAACATCCGTTTGTTATCTAAAGCTGAAGTATTTGATACAGTGGTTAAAACTGGGGTTCAAAACTTTCTTAGGCTTGATCCTCTTTGACAAGCATTCCAAACTTATAAGCCATTCAGACATTCCTCTTCCAATAATTTTATCGGAGATACTGCCACTGAGGACAAGCCATCTCTGAACTTTTTCAAAATGAACCAACTTATAGCGATCCTGATAAGGGCTTCCAAGGTATCGGAGATATTTAAGCAGTGGTTTACCCGTTCTGCTCACTCAGTGAGTTTTCATGCCTGAGCAGGGATTCGAACCCAGGCCTCCTGAGTCATAGTCTATCACTCTATCTACACCACACTGGGTATCATTATGCCACATTCCAGCAAAGACTGAGTGATACAACAAGCTATGCACTAGGAAAACATGTCATTATTGTTCTCAGCTTTCCAAGTAAATGTTATAGTGCTAAATATACATTTTAAAGTTACACACATCATCCCAGATATCCTAATCCTGGTACCGCTGATTTACGGATCTTACATTCCATTTTAAGACGGGTGTTGCTGTTATGCGTTATCAAGTCACCCCTGACTCATGACGGCCTCATGAATGAATGAGCAATCTCCAAAATGTACAGTCCTCAACAGCCTTGCTCAGCTCTTGCAAATTCAAGCCTGT
Source organism: Pogona vitticeps (assembly GCF_051106095.1). NCBI lineage: Eukaryota > Metazoa > Chordata > Lepidosauria > Squamata > Agamidae > Pogona > Pogona vitticeps. The sequence continues at coordinate 5,703,892 of NC_135793.1, read as the reverse complement.
GGCTTCTTTTAGGGAATCAGTCCATCTCGTATTGGGTCTTCCTCTTTCCCTGCTCCCTTCCAACTTTCCCAGCATGGTTGTCTTTTCCAGAGAATCCTGACTTCTCAGAATGTGCCCAGATTAGGACAGAGACAAACTGCAAATCACGCCCCACTGGTTGAAAATCACAAGGTAAGTCTAACAGATTATAGTTGGAGCTGGAGAGACATGGGTTCAAATCCCCATTTGGCCTCAAGGTGTACTATGTGACTCCAAGCCCCTCAATCTCTCTTATCCTTATGTCCCCCTTTAGCACAGCTGCATCCTTCCTTTCTAAACCAAAAATCCACGAGTAGAGCCCATAAAGTCCTAACCAGAGAGACAACAGCAGCGCAAGCTCACGGCATGGCATTGAAAAACATACTACTCTGAATGGTTGAGAAAACCAAAGAAAGTGAATAACGGCTTTACTTTAGGTTTCGATTTAACCTGCATAGCCAAAACAGAGATATTTATTATTCTTTCAAAACACCAGTCAGTCAAAATTATAAAAAACATTGACTGGTATTATATAAATACAGATACAAGTTTTAACCCAAAACCTAAGTATTTTGGTTTTAAAATAAGTTGTTGTTAAGATATTTTTGTTTATTGGTTTAGGATTTTTAAAAAATACTTCCCCCCATGCACACGTGTTCTGGGAATTATAGTTAAAAAATAATAATTTTCCAGCCTCTGAGCTGAATATTAGTCATTCGTGGTAAAAAGGATTAGGCGAAAAGTGTCCAAAATAAACATATATAATGTTTATTTAATATTTAATGTTTATATATTCGAGTAAACATTAAATATTTAAATAAACATTAAATATTTAAAATTTGTATATTCGAGTAAACATTAAATTCATATACATATATGCAGATCCACCCGCCCCAAATCCGGTGCAGTAAGTGCTTCATTTACCTCCGGTATTGCTCCGCCTGGGCAGGATCCGCAAACTCGGCCATGACTGAGCAACGGGAAAGAAACACTTCGCGTAGATTCAAACCTGCGCGCCAGGACTTCGCCCCGCCTCTCTAAGCCTATCACGCAGCAGTATGTAAATTTCTGGAGGGCCATTAGCCATTCACAGCGGCTCAAATTTGCTTCCCCCCCCCCTTGTGGATGTCGTCATTCACAAGAAAGCGGGGCCTCGCCCATTCATGTTTATGCCAGTCATTGACACTCGGCTGCCTCTCCGTAGAGACGAAAAAAGTAGAGGAGCAAGTCAACGGTTTGGAGGACGTGATTCCGGGTTTCTTCTCCGTCTCCCCTCCCAAATAGAAAGAAGAGTCCTGTGTAGCACCTTGAAACCGTCAAATTGAGTATTATTAGGGTGTCAGTTTCTGGATGGATGGGTGCATTTCTATTTCCTCCTCGCGCTCCACAGAAAGGCAGACTCGTTGCCCAACTCTCACCTCCAGCCAAAGCATATTCGTTCTAGTTCAGAGACTCGAAATGTCCGGTGGGATGACTGGCGAGGACTCAGGAGGCCTGGGTTCGAATCTCCCCCGTGCCATCTCTCCCTTACCTTGAAAAGCCTTGCCAGGGTCGCTGTCAGTCGGTCCCGACTTGACAGCACGGAACACACACACAGCTGAATGAAGCCGGGTGCGGAAATTGTGGATTTGCAATGCTACAACCTTTTACCGGAGAGTAAAGTCCCTGGCTGGGGCCCCTCGTTACTTCTGTTTTGACTCTTACTAATTAGTTACTAGTTACTTTTCGTTCCCCAATTTCGCCCCAGGACCTCAACCTATAATGCCACAGCCCCCGCCCCCCCTTCAATCCACCCTCGCCTTTTATGGATCCAACACACCAATATTATATAGTAATTCGAGTCGTTCCTTTGCTCCTTTTCACAGGCGTTACGGTATTTTCATTTTAAAGGCACGGCCCCTTTAAGCGGCCGTAACGGCCCTCTGCAAGACGACACCCGATTGGCTGAGAGCGGCCGGGAAGAAAGAAGAGAGGCGGGGCGAAGCGATTGGCCCCTTGTGCGTGGCGTGGGCAGAGAGCAGCGCTGTCATTGGTTCGGGGTTGCGGCGCAGGCGCATTTGTATCTCCCTAGAAGGCTCTTTCTACCCCCTCCCCGGCCATCCAGCTCGTCTCCCTCGGATCCTCCAGCCGTTCTTTCCAGGCCCGATGGGGCCACGTGACCGGATGCCGGGGGCGGGCTGGGCGGCGAAGGAGGCGGAAGCAGGAAGTAAGAGGGGAAAAAAAGCGACAACAACACCCCGGATTCGGAGGAGAGGGAGCCGCGCTCGATCCCAAGCGCCGCCATGTCCGCCATGGAGAGTATCCTTGGGGGGGGCGTCCGAGGGGAGGGGGCGAGCTTGATTGACAGGGGCGGGGGGCGGGGCTACTCCACAACAAGCCCTCCCAAATCCCTCCAGTCAGGGAAGGGGGCTCTTAGGACACCCCCACAGTAAGTGTGTGTGTGAGAGAGATAGTGTGTTAGTGTGACTGTGTGAGTGTGTGTGTGTGAAGTGTGCCACTTCCTCCCCCCCCAATTGCATGAGGTCCCTTAAACCCAATGACAGGGAAGGGGGCGCCCTCTTGGTGGGAGGGGGGCAGCCCCATGGGACACCCCCCCTCGTTGGTGAGTCCCCGACTAGAGGTTTCCTGAGGGGATTTTGCCTTCTGCGGGCGTCTCGCCTTCCTTCCCCTGTTCGGTATGCACAACAACCCTGTGAGGGAGGCCAGGAGGAAGGACAGGGGCTGACCAGCTGGGCCCACTGGGGTCGGGGGGGGGGCTGAGCCAGCCCTCCGGCCAGTCCAAACCTCTCCGGAGGCCCTGAAACCCACACACACACATACACACCATCTTGGCAGGGACCCAAACATGGGTGCTGATGTGGGTCCCCATTTTGAACGCGTCATTTGTTGGACTCTTTTATTATCGTGCGATATGTGTCGTTTCTGGTTTTGCCTTTTAATGACTTCAGATGCCTCGGGTAAAGATAGATATAGTATTTTGAATTAAGTAAATAATATAAGCAGCTTAAAAGCGTTTTTAAGATTTTAAATTATTTGTCGGTACACAGCTTGAGGAGAACGGAGCCCGCTCTGCCTGTCTGCTACAGGCCGGCAACACAATACCCACAGAGGTGTATTTGTGTAGAGAACAGGAAATCACAAAGAGTTGTAGCCCACAAATCAAGAACCAGGGCGTTTCTGTACAAAACTTCATTGTACTTCAGTGCCTGTGCACAGGACTTAGTGGCCGCCATACAAACTTCCTGGTTTAAGCTGTTCTTTTTCCTTTTTTTAATATGTGTCAATCCAAAACAGGGGGTGAAATTCTGTTGCTTAGTGCACTATAGTAGATCCATTGAATCAGTGGAATTGATACTAGCCCGGCTTTTCTCCCCTTCTGGTTCAACTTCCTGGTCTAATGCCTCTCACATGATGGCTCATAAAGTAGCAACTAATGATGCATCGTGATGGCATCTCTTGCCTTTGGCATCTAGAAGTTGATGCTGTTTTTCCCTCTTCTGTTTCAGTCTTCCACCATTTGTAACAATTGGGGATAAAAATCATACCTCCTGGTTCCGTTTTCCCTGTGGTGCTCTGCGTTTATTTATTTCAAATATTTTTACTTCATTTTTGTCCCTAGAAAAGAGACCGGGCAGCTCATTAAAAGACCGTATGTAAATCTAGCAGGGAGTATACAAAACTGCAGAGACAGTCTCTCATTTAAAAAAAAAAACATTTTTATTTCATTATTTGTTTTAAGAAACCGCCACACCTGGGTGAGCAACTCTTAGCAACTTTTTTCCCTTCCACTTTTTGGAATGTTCTGGATTTTGTGGCTGTTTTTAATGGCCAGACTGATTTTGGATTCATTCCCCAGGCAAAAAGAAAAGAAACACTGACTGAAACAGATGTGGTACTTCTGTCCACAAGTACATTATTTTTGGACAGATAGTTTAAGGAAATAGAGATCAACAGGATTTAGAGCCTTTGTTTGCTGCAACCTCGTAATTGCCCTGGAGAGGAGCTGATATTATTATTATTATTATTTATTTAATTTATATCCCGCCTATCTAGTCGTGGTGGACTACTCTAGGCGGCCGATACCTTTCAAACATAAAAATGATGTATTCTCTTTTGCCTTACTGCGAGTAAGTTTATTGCTTCTAAACAGGAAATGCTGTGCTTTTAACAAATAAAGAGTTTCCAACTTCTAATGCCATGGGGGAAAAGATTCCATACCTGGTATACGGAGCTTTTCAGAGTATTTGCAATTTAATTGCTTGAGATCTGCAGGTTACTTTATGAAAACTTAGTAACAGAACTAGTGTTTGAAAGGAAGAGGAAGAGAAAACATTGGGGGGGGGGGGAGTGGAAGACCCATGACTTACATTGTATATGTAGCTATAGATTTTTCTTTTTACCATATATCTTCCTTAATACAGTAATGTGTTTTTAGGGGCTTTTTTCTATTTGCTTTAAACTTTTGGAACTATTGTATATATTAAAATGGAAATGAAAGCTACACAGTTTCCTCCATATACAGCATCTGAGGTTTGGATTTCAGTGCGCTGTCTCAATGTCAGAGTTCTGTGCGCAAAAGTCTCTTGATGTAGCTCCATGGATGAAGTGGTTGAATGTCAAAAAAGGTCACTTGTGTTCTCAGTCATAATGTTACTTGATGCCTTATCCTTAACTTGAACTACAGAACATCTCTTTAATCTGAAGTTTGCTGCCAAAGAGCTTAGCCGAAATGCCAAAAGGTGTGATAAAGAAGAAAAAGTTGAAAAGGCCAAAATTAAGAAGGTGAGAACGTTGAACAAACCAGTGTGTTTCATCTGTTTTCTGTATAACAATGAGCGAACAAGGTCTTCTCTAGTAACTTTACATAAGTGTACACAAGTAGACTCTGTTAAGGGACAGTAATAGTGGAGATACTTTTTTTGGCTATGATGTGCTAACTTTAAAAGCTAGACACATTAGCTTAGTTTCTCAGGCTAGGCTGAAATATTGTCTGCACAACCCAAATATATTTGGACAGTGGCTGAGAATTAATCCTGTTTAAAGGTCCAAAGTAGCTTTCCAAGTGGGTTTGGCCAGGGGAAGAGTTGAGTTTTGTGAGTTCTAAACAAAAGACAAATGACTGGCCAGAGGTTCTTTAAATCAACCACTTCAGGGATCAGATCCACTCACGTGTATCACTTCTGAACTCCACGAGTGTTTCCAGGACTGTTGTGAACTTGGATGCTGGTTAGAGATGGATACAAACTGCTGGTTTGTTTATTGGCCAAACAGGCCCTTGGTGCTTCCCACTCAGAGGGGTGCCTGGAGGAGGCGGAGCATGGAAGCCGGGCTGCTACACTTTGCTTTGCTACCTCTAAATGACCACCATTCAGAAGAAGTGCCAGACCCCTGTTTGGCCAATAAACAAGCCAGCACGAACTGCCGAACCATCGGTGTGTGCCCATCTCTCATCTTCCTGCTGTTTTGTCTATCATTGGCCACCTTAGTTGGATGACTGTCAGGCTTTGCCAGGAGTGGGCAAAGTGCTGGGTTTTTCCCATTCCTTGCCTTTGATTGTGCTGGCTAGGGCTGACAATAGCATCTGGAAGGCTACACTTTGCCCAGCCCAGCCTGCACTGCCATCTAGTTTATAGCCATGTGTGCACCTGAAGCTGTCTTATCGTTCGAAAGCCAGCAGCTGTTCTAGAGTCGCATCACTAAAGTTGTTGACAAGCTGTGTTCTTCTCCTTAAAAGGCAATTCAGAAGGGCAATACGGAGGTTGCGAGGATACATGCCGAGAACGCGATCCGGCAGAAGAACCAAGCCATCAACTTCCTCCGCATGAGCGCCCGGGTGGATGCTGTCGCAGCGAGAGTTCAGACAGCGGTCACCATGGGCAAGGTCAGCATCTCTCCTGTGTTCCTGTACGCAGCATTTTTGGAGCTATTGCTCACGAGTCGAGTAGCGGCTCTGTATGCCGAGGTCCTTGGTTCAGTCTGTTTGCGGGGCTTTAAAAGTTCGAGAACGGTTGTTAGTTATGGCACATCACCAAGCTCTGTGGATCGGTGGCTGGAGCTTGTACAAGGCAACTTTCTAAGTTTTGAGGCTAGCGTGGCATAGATCCACAGGGTTTCCAGAGTTTATGACCGAAATCTGTGGGATTTCACATGTTCACCTTACTGTCTTAGAGAATTTTCCCACCCCAAGTCTCTTTAAGAAGCAGCTACTCAAGATAGGGCAATCACTGGCAGTGATTTTATTTCTGTCTTGGTTTTTCATTTAATGTAAATAAAGGTGTGTTTACCATGTATGTTTTTTTCCTCCCTAGGTTACAAAGTCGATGGCCGGAGTAGTTAAATCTATGGACGCTACCTTGAAAAGTATGAACTTAGAAAAGGTAAACTCACAAACTGGGGTGTTTAATTCTCCCCTGACCTTATTAATCATGCACCTTTTATCTTGTTCAGTTTTTGGTTTAACCCTGTCTGCGTCTCTACAGATCTCTGCCTTGATGGACAAATTTGAGCAGCAGTTTGAAACCTTAGATGTTCAGACGGCACAGATGGAAGACACAATGAGCAGTACGACTACACTGACAACACCGCAGGTAAGCCTCTGTTCCGGCAGAGTCACTTGCCAGGAACTTGCCGGTTTTGTCCAGCTGCCTCCCAGAACCAGTTCGTACATTACAGATGGTCTCTCTTTCTCGATCCTTGTGAGAGAGGCTTTCAGAGAAAAAAGCTGGCCGGACCAAGAGCAGAGCTTGGAGACTTACTTTTTTGAATGAGAATTGCTAGAATTCCCCAGACAGTTTGGCTGATGGTCATTCTGGCTTTGGAAGTCAGGGATTTATTGGGGTTTTTTTTAAGTGTATCTTTTTTTAGTCTCTGAATCTAAGAAATTCCTCTTTCTTCCATCCCAGAGCTGGACAGTTTCTGTGTGAACCAGATAGTGAAACACTATCAAAAGAATATAGTGTTTTTTAAACTGTCTGGAGGACCTTGAGCTGCTTTGGATATTTCTCCTAAGATTTAGCAGTGGGCAAACGAGAAATGGCAGCAGACTTTGCTTGAAAGGCAACTTGCTCACCATTGTTGATTCTGATCCTTAGGTAGCCACCAGGGTCTCTGGTGTGGCTGAAAAGGGCCGGTCTGCCATTGCGTCTCATTGAAATATTTTCCTATATATCCCGTGACCCTAGAATGTGTCCCAGAAACTTCTGTGCTGCATAAGGGAATTTCATTCATTTCAAATGAGCAATCGTTTGCTGTGTGGGTGTGGTAGATCCTTCCGGTGCACAAAGTTGAAAGCGTCGCTTCAGTTGCTTTGCATTTCTGTGTTACATTTTGGACTGACTTAATCCTCTTTTTTTCCCCCTCCCCTAGAACCAAGTGGATCTGCTCCTGCAAGAAATGGCCGACGAAGCTGGGTGAGTGGGTGCAAGGCTGAGATTATGGGTACTCAAATGACATTTTCCCCTTCGGGAGGCAACACTTGCAAGGCTTTCTCTGGTGCAGTAAGAAGACTGTAAACAATGTGGTAGACTCATGACAGTGTCGCACTGTGTTTTTTTTAAAAAGCCTTTGCCCCTTATCCTCCTACTGGGAAACCTAGGGGTGTCACAAATGCTCCTGAACTTTCATTCCCACCAGCTTCAGGGTGGAAGGATGATGAGAATTACAGTCCGGGAATGTACGGAGGACCAAAATTCCTCACCCCTGTAGAAAGAGAATACCTAAGCCATGACCTCCGCAGTGAGGTGAACTTGTGGATTGGAAGATAAGGCGGTAAGTGGATTTGTCTTGACTCAGCATCTAATTGTCTTTCATCTTCCTCCTTTTGCACAACTAGCCTTGACCTGAACATGGAACTACCTCAAGGACAAACAGGTTCGGTTGGTACAAGTGTGGCATCAACAGAACAGGTAGGCTTTTTTTAAAAAAAAAACTCCTTTGCTATATCTTCCCCTGCTCTCATAAAAAACAAATAAACCTGTTTTTCATTTGTTGTAAGACTGCCTAGAATAGTGCACTGCACTAATGGGGTGATATAGAAATTAAATAAATAAAAAAAATATTTATTTCTGGGTTTTTCCCCCTTTTACCATGCTGTGTATAGCATTTGCTATTGTCTGCAGTTTTCAGCATCTTGGGGTGGGGGGGCTTGGAACCAATCCTCCATGGATATGGGGGGGGGGGGTCCTACTGTATATGGCAACAGCCCAGAAAGGAAAAGAAATGAGGGTACGAAGTGTTAAGATACTAAATCCCTACCTATGGAAGTATATTCTTGAAGGCCATTTTTGACAAGTTCTGCCTTGGCTAGTTTCCTAAATATTTGGACCCACCTCTAATGGAAATTTACTTATAAATTTAGAAGCCCAGTTTAGAGTTCTGTTTATAGTTAAGAGGTGGTGCTGTGCCTTTTGCTGGGCCCAGCCTCTCTTTTCTTCAGCTGTTGATGTGGTAGAGTTATAAGGCTTGGTTTCCTTTCACAGCAAATTGATCATATGTCTTGGTTGTTTTGAATTCTGCAGGACGAGCTCTCTCAAAGACTTGCACGCCTTCGTGATCAAGTGTAACAGAAAGCACTGGATCTGCCGTCTTCGGTGTTTGCTTCCAAAGCATTGTGTACATAAATCAGAGCCTAACCAGGACTTCTCTCTGTGATCTGCTTAGATATTTAAAGAGCAAACTAATGAACCTTTATCTCTCCTTTCTTCCCTTGCCGCTCTTTCTATAAACCATGTTGTCTCGATGGTTGTGTGTCCTTTGGTGTATTTTTAAGAATCCTGCAGAGTACCTTTTTGAAACTGAGGATTATTTTTTGCAAAGATCCAGATTAAAATTTCAGTCTTATGAAGTATCACATATCAGACTGAGAAGAGAGCAGCATTTTAAGCATATATAACCTTAAATTATGCAGCAGGGTTTTAAATTATGAATAATATCTACATCTGAGTAACTGAGATGGGGTGTCTTGTTCACTCTTGATTTAATTCTCTCACTTCTTGAAGGCCAGGAGCAGTTGGACAGAATACGTTGTTCGTGTGTATTATGTATTGTTTAAATATTCACTGGTAAACTTTCCTATATGTTATAAAACAACAAGTCAGACTTAAATCAAAACAATAGTTGTTATGCTGTCCTCATTCTTGAAAGCTGGCTTCCATCAACTTCAGTGCTAACGGAATAAAATATATTTTTCAATAATTTACCCTAGCTGTCCGTGAAATACATATGGCAATTAGGAACGCTTCTTCAAAAAACAGTTAAATTTCAGGAATGCTATTTAAAAGCCCATTAAAATCCCAAAAAAGTTGGGATGTATTGTGGCAAAATGGCAGTTACTCTGGGAAGGAATATGGGATTACCCTGATATACTTTTCCCTTAATAAAATATTATGAACTTTTTTCCAGGCCTTGGCTATATAAGTAATCTAATGGCTGCTGTCATATTGGACACAGATTCTCTAATGGCCCAGTCCCTTAACCTGTCCTCAAATGTTGACCAAAGTGCTATTTTAAGGAGTGCCATTAAATTTAAATTATTTCATTTATTTCCTTAAGCACAAATGAAACAATCCTTAGGGCTCTTTAGTTTGTAGCCAATATATTAAGATTCTTACCAAATCCCAGTAGGGCCCAACATTTATAAAGAAGACCATTTCCATGGCAGACTATGGGTCTTATTCTTTTATCCTCATCCACCATAGGTAAGGCGAGTCTCACTGTAGATAATGACGTTGGACCATCATCCCGGCATTCCTTCACCTTGGCTGGGCTGCTTAGGGATCTGGGGCATTACAGTCTGACAACACATGGAGACAAACTCTTTGCTCATCCTTGTGAATCCACCAGGGCATGCTACCCCCATTCCTCAGGCTTCACAAGAACTCTTTGCGGTAGGCAATGATAGGAGATGATGAGTAGCCCAAACATGGGGATTTACTGGGTACTTGCTCCTTGATTTGTCCAGCCCTGGCCTGATACTGATTTGGGGGTGGTGGTTTATAGATATGGTTTTTTCGGGCTCTTTGGGCGTGTTCTGAAGGTTGTTCTTCCTAACGTTTCGCCAGTCTCTGTGGCCGGCCTCTTCAGAGGACAGGAGTAGCACTCTGTGCTCTGGTGCAGTTTGTCTGGGAATTGAGTATTTATAGCTGTGGGATCAGCTTTTGTCCTTTTCAGGGGATGGGTGATTATGGGTACTCAAACGAAGGTGCTACTCCAGTCCTCAGAAGATGCCAGCCACAGAGACTGGCGAAACGTTAGGAAGAACAACCTTCAGAACACGGCCAAAGAGCCAGAAAAACCCACAACAACCATTAGATCACATCCGTGAAATCCTGTACTGGCCAGGATTTCTGGGAGTTGTAGTCCAAGACCATCTGGGGACCCAAAGTTGGGAACCACTAAATAAAACATGACGGGATAGCTCAGTGGTCTTAAGCATCTGGCTGGGGAGCTAGATTCCCCCACTGGGCTTCCTTGATGAGGGCTGGACCCGATGATCCAGACAGTCCCTTCCAACTGTACAGTTCTAAGAAGACAACGGTGATTATGATGAACCAAGGAGAAGAAGAAGACTTGTATACTGTAATAAAAACTCCCATTTTCCCTATTCCAGTCTACTTGCATTTTCCTGATAGAACCAGCAGAGGGGAGCATAAGATCTTACTTTCTGTTGGTTGAAGTTTGTTTGAATAACCAAGGCGGAGAACACCCAGTCCTGTTACTTGCCTATTCAAGATTTAGTCCTTACCCTGCTTCCCATTCAGCTGTTTTAAATGCGACTGTTTTACTTGCTTACTAAAATAGGTTCACATCGAACAATTCTAAGCTGCTTATTTCAACTTCTAATTGGCTATCATCCTCACCCACCAACTGCTTTAGTTTTAAATTTAAGAACATTTTAACATCTTCAGAGTTGCCTATCCACCCGTATATCAAAAGACATGTATATATATATTTCAAAATCAATCCTCATAATAAGCATTTTATAGGGTTACTGCATACCCAGTGTGGTGTAGTAGATAGTGTGACAGATTAGGACTCAGGAGGCCTGTGTTCGAATCCCCACTCAGCCATGGAAACTGGCTGGGGGAGTGGAACGGGTAAACCCACTCCTTAAACATTTCATCTACTCTGAAAGCCTTATTAGGGTCTCTATAAGCTGGTTTTGACCTGTCGGCACTCAACGAGAATAACATACAGCTATTATAAGGTGATTATTTCTTCTTTTTTAGAGAGAGAGATTTGTATTATTTTGGTTTAAACAAACCAAGACCTCCACTCCAGTAACAGGTGGAAGTGCAGCTAAAGGTGGGTCGAGTTAGAGATCTCTAATCATCATCATCATCATTGACCGTCAGAGCTGGATCACTGAATCCAGCCCCTGTCAAGAAGGCCCAGAGGGGGAATCGAACTCTCAGTCTTTGGTGGAGTCGTCCTGGGCGCACAGGGTCAAAGACCCAGGACTTTATATGTAACACGGACTCTGATAACATCTGCCACCACCCTCAGGTTCCCTTGTGCCCTTTTAGTTTACCTGCAGTCCTTTCTGTAGCTAAGAGAAAAACAGAACACCATAACACCCCCCTAGCTAGCATGGCCATATGCAGCCTGGAGAGTTTGGCCGTCCAAAAAATAACTTTTCCAAACCCCAGTGAGTCCACAGCAGAGCCAACATTTGAACCGAAGAGTCCCTAAGCTCTGCTGAATGCAGAAGGAGGTGGACGGATTTCCCTTGTATCGGAAGCATGTCTTCTTTCGAGAAGCCTCCTGGCCTGGCCACTCCAAGAAAGGCCAAAGGCGCATCGGGGCCATCTGCAACCAATTTCAAGCACCCGCCCAAGCCCTTTTACCCCCCCCCCCGGGAAAGTATGTTAGCGGGCCAACAGACTTCGTCTTGACCTTTCGGTCCTCTCTGTTAGCAAAGTCATGCTCAATCCTTGCGGATGTGTACGTACGCAGGCGTTCTCTGAAAAGCACACCACTTGCTACTCACAGCATCAAAAACCTGGTGCTTGGTGGGATGATAACGAACTGTTCTCTGCTCTTAAAAAAACAAAAAAACCCTGACCTAAAGGAAAAGAGTAAGAGCCTGATCATCATCCAGAGACACAGTGGCTCCTACTCAAATCTTGAATCAAGGTTTCATCCGAAGATTCTCCTAGCCTTTGGACTGAACCCATATTTTCTGATGATTTGGCTTTTTCATAGCCCATTATGTAAGTTAACACGCACTCTGCACGGAGGACAAGAAGGGGGGAAAGAGAAGCACCCTTCCTTTTTCCTGGCCTCACATGTTCTCCATCAGCGATAGAGGGCGGGTGGGAAGGACTGTCTACGGCTGTTCGATTCCAAACAGAAGGTCTCACCTAATAAAGAAGGCTGGAGATAGGGCTGAAACCATCCACACCTAACTAATTGTCATTGATCTTATGAGCAATCTTCAAAAACGTCCTGTCCTCAACAGCCCTGCACAGCAAGCTCTTCCTTTAGGGAGTTGGTTCATCTTGTATTCGGTCTTCTTCTTTTTCCTGCTACCTTCAACTTTTCCCAGCATTATTGTCTTTCCCAGAGAATCTTACCTTCTCACAATGTGCCCAAAGTAAGTCAGCCTCAGTTTCATCCTTTTCGCCTCCAGAGATACAGTAGCTCAGGCTTGATTTGACCGAGGACCCGCTTGTTCCTTTTTCTAGCGGTCCAGGGTTTTATCCATGAAGTTCTCCTTCAGCGCCACCTTTTTGGAAAGAATCAATCAAAGTAATAACTGATGCTAAATGTGGAAAAAAAAAGAGAGAGCAGGAAAATATAGACAATTAAGGCAAGAATCAAAGTGAGACGTTCCCTAATTGAAAGACCAGTAAACGTACAGGGAAGAAGAGAAACCATAATAACAACAGAGCAGTCAAAGCTACAATTCTTTAGCAAATTAATTAGGAAAATAAGCATATTCAAGTACCCTAAGAGAGGGGAGATCTCCTGGTCATCCCTCACACATGGACAATAGAAAATGACTCTGTCCTCCAGTGTCAGCCCCTTGAATTACTTCCATAGATAAAAATGAAAGTTCTGCAGTTTTCTATTTTTTATCCTATTCTTCCTCGGAGCAATTCAAGGTTGGGGGTCAGCCAGTTTGAGTCTCACGACACTTCAGCAGAGGAGAGGCAGCTGAAAGAGAGTCAACGGACCAATATCACCATCTGGATTTTTTTTTGATACTTCAAATGGGATCACTTGGGCCCGGCTCTTACTTTTTAACTCAGTTCTCTCCCCATTTGGGGTGTCAATCAAATGTATTATTGGAGCTACGCTGTATGAGGATGATGGGAGTTGTAATCCTACCCCACTGGACAGCATCCAGCAGATGGTAGGTGAAGCCAGTTTGAGCCATATTGGCATATATTCGAATTAGGAAGCAAAAACCATCCATGATTCAGAGAGGGTTTTTATTTCTGGTCAGGCTAGCTGGATAGCTCAGTGGTTTAGGTATCTGGTTGCAGAGCCAGAGGTTGGGAGTTCAATTCCCCCTCTGTGCCTCCAGAGAGAAGAGCCAGCCTGGGTAACCTTGGGCCAGCTGCACAGTCCCAAGGTTGCCCCTAGAGGAATGGAAGGGTAAAGCACTTCTGAGTACTTTCCCTGGAAAACCCTGGAAAGGGTCAACATAAGTCAGAACTGACTTGACAGCACGTGATTTATTCTTATTCTCTGGTCAGGAAAAAAAATCATGGAGGAAGCAAATTTTCAAATTTAAATGCATAGTTATAAATTCAGTTTTCTCAGCTACCTTTTTTCTGTATGGCTGTCATGACAACATTTCACATGGTAGGTGTTTCCTTGCCACAGCTTAGAAAGGTTAACGCTCTCTCTCTTACACACACACAAAGCAACCAAATTCATTGGCCACCCTGGCTGATAATTCCAGGAGATCTTTTCTAAGCCAAGTAACTTTTCCAAAGGAACTTTTTCTGCCTCTCCCTCCACCTGGTGCACTTCAACCTTTGCAACCATGAGAAACTACCCATCAAGCCATTTGAAACTTAGAGCAAGGACAGACTTTTCCATCTGGCATGTTGTAAATTAGTTCCAGTCTACAGAAAAAAACACTGGAACTAATTGCAATGACCTGGAAGTAAGCAAGGAAGGAAGAAAGAAGGAAGGGGGGAATCCTTGTACAGCCTGACACGTATAACCTTTTAAGCTTCGAAATAGATGGTTCCTTGTAGCTCCTCAAGATTAGGGGCATTGCTTTGGTGTTGGAAATGATAATCACTTCTAAAGATTTCAATTTGTTTTCCTAGCAGGTGCCTTTCTCATCACCATATCAAATCTCAGAAGGGATAGAAGGAAGGAAAAGGGAAAAGAGATCTATCTATCTATCTATCTATCTATCTATCTATCTATCTATCTATCTATCTATCTATCTATCTATCTATCTATCTATCTATCTATCTATCTATCTATCCATCCATCCATCCATCCATCCATCCATCCATCCATCCATCCATCCATCCATCCATCCATCCATCCATCCATCCATCCATCCATCCATCCATCCATCCATCACATCTTTACATTTACTAGATATTTTTTAACAAATAAGTTATAGCATCACTTCTTATTCGAAAGAGATGTGTACAGCCATGTTTCTTAATTGTTAAAAAGAACAATTTGGAGAGGCCCGAACTTATAGGCAGTCCAATAGGTATATATTGCGATTAATTCATTTTAAAATTTGTACATTAAATTTGTACATTACACATACAAAGAAGAGGGGGAAAGTAGCCCATTCTTCTGTTCTTTTTAATTGCAACTAATTCTAGGAATGCTGAAGCCTGCTGCTTGTTGCGCTGCTCTTGTTAGGTTGGTTACACGACAGAGTTGCATATTATGGTAAGACCATTTGACAGACACGCCAGAGTAAGGAGAAGCGAGGAAGCAGCTGGTAAACAGATTGAATGGGTGGGATCGTTAGTCACACTTCTGGAGTTTTAATTGAATTACCTTTGACAGTGAGCAGCCAACCTGGTGGGTGATCTCCTAAATTAAACTGACGAATGGGTTTCCCCCCCAAAATCAATTAGCAAATGAGACAAGGGACATGGGCACATCCTGTTGCTCTATGGAGGAGCCAAAACAGAGTTAGAATGACAGCAGCAACTGTCAGACCAGCGGAAAAGCAAGTCTCCCCTACCGAGGGTGACCTCCTTGCTCCCATACATGAAAGAAAAACAGGAGCCCAACAGGAGCCGGGAAGCAAGACCAGAAAAGTCATTTGAGAGCCATTTTGGCTGAGATAATACAGGATGCTCCCGAAGGATGTGATTAATGCCGGGCAGTATATTAAAAAGGAGAGACCCAGGAAAGGCAGAAGGCCGTTGAAGAAGCGCCGTGTCCAAGGGATAAGGAATAACATCTGCTTGCTTGTATTTAGAGAGGAGCAGGTAAGCCTTTGAGTGGGTTATGCGTTGTTTGGATAGCTTTTGCCCATGAAATTGGAAGCACAGCTTGGCCACGTTGGCCACCAATGAAAAGGTATTTGGAACTGGGAAGACGGAGAACAATTAATTTGTTTTCAGGTTGGTTGGCGTCAAGTCCTCCAACGATTGCTACTCAAATGTAGACAAATGTGTGGCTGTACAAAGTAACACCTATACCGTATATTTAAAACCCAATTAAAAACATGGCTGTTTATTCAGGCCTTCCCTCCAGCCAACTCTTGATTTTTTCTTACTTTTCCTTTTTATCTTTACTGCTGTTCTTGTTTGATTATTATGTATTTGTCTATGTTTTATTATTTGATTTTATATTTGGAAGCCGCCTAGAGTGGTCCGGTGGGCCAGATAAGTGGGGTATAAATTAAATAAATAAATAAATAAATAAATAAATAAATAAATAAATAAATAAATAAATAAATAAATAAATAAATGTACCACGTAGAATCATAGAATCATGAAGTTGAAAGGGGCCCATAAGGCCATCAAGTCCAACCCCTCAATGGAATATATACATATATATATATATATTCAATTCTTCTTTTAAAAAACCCCACTGGTTTATGAATGTGGGAGATTGTGCTTCTTTATTCATGATTCAAAATGCCAGGGAACGGCTTAATATTGCTGCACAAAGTCAGGCTCACATTGGCACCAGGAAAAAGGATGCCAAGCTTTACATAGCAAAGAACAGTCTGAATGTTGAAAACACCAATGGCAGCAGTCAAGATGGTCTACAAGAACCCATCTTGTGCTCATTACTAGAGATGGGAGTATTTGTATACGAATATGAATATCCCCGCACAGGTGGCGGTAATGAGGGTACAGCCCCATGAGGCCAGATGGTCCACTCACCGATCCAACGCAAATGCCATGATTCTACCAATGGCTCTGCAGTGCACGATCTGCTCGCCACTCTTCAACCTTGCAACGAGGCTTTTCCTCCCGCCTCCTGCGAGGAGTGGCGGGAAGATGTCTGCACAGGGGGTCAAACAATTTTACTTTTTAAAAATCATAACTCAAAAACCTGTCGCCCAAATGTTTTCAGCCCCCCATTTTTACAGTTGACTTGTGGAATGCAGATTTGCTCTGTTGCTGCATCTACTCTGCACTCTCATGCAGCAATAATACATAAATATATACATATACATTAGGGGGATGTGGTGGCGCTGTGGGTTAAATCGCAGAAGCCTCTGTACTGCAAGGTCAGAAGACCAGCTGTCATAAGATTGAATCCACACAATGGAGTGAGCTCGTGTCGCTTGTCCCAGCTCCTGCCAACCTAGCAGTTTGAAAGCATGTAAATGTGAGCAGATAAATAGGTACCACCTCAGTGGGAAGGTAATGGTGTTCTGTGTCTAGTTGCACCGGTCACATGACCACAGAAACCATCTACGGACAAATGCTGGCTCTACAGCTTGGAGATGGGGATGAGCACCGCGCCCTAGAGTTGGACACGACTGGACTAAATGTCAAGGAGAACCTTTACGTTTACCATTTAGCAAGAATTACCTTAGACAAAAGGCATCTATTCTTCAAGTCTGTCTCATCTATTCAGTAATAAACATACCATTTCGTAACACTCCTTCTTGCAGAGCTCCTTAAAATCGGCCCCAGATGTTTTACCCTCAATAAATTGTAGGGAAGATAACTGGATGGTGGTAAATATGAGATCTTCAGTCTGTCTTAATCCTGTGGGACAGATGTGCTCGAGATAAAGGCTTCTGCCCATTTCTTTTCTTTCAGAATAGCAGAAAGCATTCAGCCGACCTCTCGCAGAAGCCATCCTCTCTGTCTCGGTCACTCTGCAGGAAGAGAACATTTAACAATATTGGGAAAGTAGAAGGGATATTCAGAGGACATTCATTTTTAGATCTTAATTACTGTAAGAGGGGTTTTTTTAATGCCCACATTTTTCTTGCTTCCTCGCAGAAGTCAGAAAGTAAAGAATGCCTGGTGTACTATAGGAAATGGCAGACATTTAGGCTTCCTCTCTGTCACCAGGCTGGACTCAACAAATGCTGACTTTTTAATATTAAGGGTTTCAAAACCAGCCAGAATGATTCTGCTGCTATTTTGGATTCTTGTAAGAAATGGAAGCAAGGTGTACATAACTCTTGAATTCAGTAAGTGCCTGAGTTTTGAACCTTTTGACCTCAGGGGAGGGGGGGTTCATAAAAGTTGGGTTCTGCCCTTGGTGAAGTCATTCCCATGATCAGCCCCATACGGCTGTGCAAGCGCTTGAAATGAGCCCGTTCTTTCTGGTATTTGTATCTCGTTCTGCAAGCTACGCTCATGGCACCGAAATTACCCCAATGGTTCTGATCTGATGCCAAAACTGATTTCAGGGAATTGCCAACTGTCACGGCTTTGGGAGAGAAAAGCTGTAGTGGGCACGAAACAGCCCGGTCTGAATGGTTTGGAGGAATTCAGAAAATAAACACACTTGTGCAAAAAAAGGGGGAGGAGGAGGAAAGAGTGTTGTCTTCCATTCATTTGCGGTGACGTCGGACATAAAATAACTCAACTAGACAGAGCGCTCTTCCCTCTCTTTTAAAAGAACAAAAGCAATTGTATTGATGAATCTATCAATGAACCAAGTATGGGACACGTGTCAGAGGGTTGTCCTTTTAAATCAATGAATTGGCTGCCAGCCAGTAATAGATCATAAATCAATGAAATTCAAACCATGGAATCAATGGAATTTAGGAAGCCGTTGATTAAGCAAATCCCCACTGATTCAACAAGCCTACGCTGGTTGTACTGGAGTACTGGAGTTCAACCATTTTGAGATATGCCTTGTTCTTCTCTTTCGTCAAGGCGCCTCCAATTTATGGCAACCCTATGTTTCACTTGATGGTGAGTACGTAGAATGGAAAGGGGGCACCGCCATCTTGTTCTTCACTTCAGATAGCAAAATATCTTGGTCTAGGCCTCTGGGCATGGTCTTGTTTTAGCCGGAAGTCACTCGTGGAGAGCAGAAATCATTACCCTAGTGTCATAGAGGCCACTGTCAGTTCTGATAAATAGGTGTTAAGCAGCGCAGGGAGACCCTGGGATCTTGTGGATCCACCACTTCTGGAGGTTTCTAGAGGCTGCACTTTGCCCTTACCTTTATTTATTGTTATATCTATTATTAATATACTGTGTTATTTTGAATGAACTTGTTGTGTTAGCCACCCAGGGTAGGGGTGTCGCCATTGTAATTGGGCGAGATAAAAATGTACCGTATTTTTCGCACCATAAGACGCACTTTCCCCCCACAAAACAGGGGGGCGGAAAGTCTGTGCATCTTTTGGAGAGAAGAAAACAGATTATATTTTCCTGTTTTCTTCTCCTAAAAAATTGGTGCGTCTTATGGAGCGGAAAATACGGGTAAATGAATGAATAAATAACTTGATGCAGCCTCTTTGGTAATAAAGTAACTGGCTTTTGAGCTAAATCTTGAGGTAATTGGCTTTTGAGCCACAGTTCACTCCATTGGAGGGGTTTTTGAGGGGCTCAGTTTATTGTGCTTTTAATTCTGTTTTTTAACATTGTGAGCTGCCTCAAGTCCCCTCATTGGGAGAAAAGTAGCTTAGAAATAAGACAAATAAATAAAACAAAATAGGCTGGAGCACGTATTTGTGCCTTTAGAAAAGAGGGAAGGGGAAGAGTCGGGAGAAGAGCAGTTTTCCCTCTTAATTACATGACATTCTGGCGATCTAGGTCAGGATACGGAGGGCTCTCCAGTCGCCCCGAAGCCTGCTCCACTGTGCATTGTCTCGTTCGTTTCCAAAATAATGATAGATGACAAGCTCCGAAAAAGAAGGGTGGGCGGATAGCGAATTGCGAATGTCTGCCGAACAGATGACAGGCCCTCGCATGGGGGAAACGCGGGTCACTCCAAAGTGCTGATTGACAGCTGGGGGTCAGGATGTGGAATGTCTCTGCCGGACGTGGTCAAATCATAGGGAGCTGCTGACAGCTTATTCTCTAGTTCACTTCCCCTGCGCTCTGCGGAGATTTATGTGGCCATTTTCGGAGGTGCTAATCAAATTCTGCCTTGCCGAGGACCCCCCTCTAAGTGGTGTGGCAAATCCAATCTATCTCTCCCTCTCTGTCGGCTAGCGGAGTTGCAGCCAGCCTTTTAACAATATTTTGGGTGGGGAGTGTTTGGGGAATGTTATGTGTGTGCATGTGTCTGCTCTCTGGGTGTCTGTGAATTTCGTTGTATGGGTATACTGTGTATCTACTTACAATGACAATAAATTATATTATTATTATTATTAGTACAGAGTTATAACTTTGGTTGTTGACTCCTCTGCAGAAACAAAAGCAGGAGGACAGCAAAGGCATAACTGGGTTAAATAGGCCACTATAGCTATCAATGGCTGGATAGCTCAGTGAGTTGGGTGTTGGACTGCGGAGCCTGAAGCTGGGAGTTCAGTTCCCCCATTGGGCCTCCTTTGGCAGGGGTTGGACTTGATGACCCATAGAGTCCCTTCCAGCTCAGCAGTTCTAAAATTATTATTATTTAAATGAAATAAATTCAGACATGGAAGCAAGTGAAATTAACAGATTTCTTCATCCAGGACCAAGGCTTTGAATGGATAACTTTGAAACTTTGAAATTTTCCGTTCCTGTTCTTCTTTGTGGCGGGAAGTAGCTATGCTGGCTGGGGATCATGGGACTGAGAATCTTATAACAAATGTCCCATGCTTCTCGTTCTCGCCAGGAAAGGATGTGGTGCTTTTTTTTCCTTGCAGGGAAACCAAATGTTGACAACGTCCAAACTGAAGCTAGGAAATTAGCCCCCAAATGGAAAAGGAACGTGAAGAGCAGTAGAGCATTGTGCCCAGAGATGCATTAGATTTTTTTTCCTATGTCGCTTCCCTCAAGCCAAGAGGAGTCCTTAAGTGAATCGGAAATCCCAGTCGAGCAAGGATGGAAATGAGGAACCCAAAAGCAGTGGCCAGTTTTCACCACTCCATAGTTTACTTTTAACATGTTGACACACACGTGGAACAAAGATGTTAAATCCCTCTTTAAGGTTCAGTTCTAAGAAGCCCAGGCAGCTTCATCTTGGGAGGCCTTGCTAAATGTTGTGTGATTGTTTCTCATGCCAGACCATCCATGGCTATGTGGGGCTGCCAGTGAACGTGTTGATCTTGGATGCTGATGGGTTTTCCCGTCCAGAAGAGAAGTCAGTGCTCTGAAAAAACCTTTCACCTCCGTCTTGCTTCTTTTCTTTTCTTTTTTTAACAGGCCTGTTGAACAGGTGGCGGCTGCTTATCCCACACAAATACGAACAAGAGGGGACTGGTTTTGGGAAGGCCGCAAACTTTCATGGGATGTGGCAATTAGGAGGATCTAACAACATCCGGTCAGCTTTCTGGACCATAAAGAAAGCTGACCGCCGAAGAATTGATGCTTTTGAATTGTGGTGCTGGAGGAGGCTCTTGAGAGTCCCCTGGACTGCAAGGAGAACAAACCTATCCATTCTGAAGGAAATCAAGCCTGAGTGCTCATTGGAAGGACAGATCCTGAAGCTGAGGCTCCAATACTTTGGCCATCTCATGAGAAGAGAAGACTCCTTGGAAAAGACTCCCTGATGTTGGGAATGTGTGAAGGCAAGAGAAGAAGGGGATGACAGAAGACGAGATGGTTGGACAGTGTTATTGAAGCAACCAACATGAATTCAACCCAACTCTGGGAGGCAGTGGAAGACAGGAGGGCCTGGCGGGCTCTGGTCCATGGGGTCACGAAGAGTCAGACACGACTAAACGACTAAACAACAACAAAACAACATCCCAGCAAAACAAGCATTGATTGCTTTCTAATGCCTTGATGGCTCACTCGGTACCTGGCAGAACATTTTCTACTGGCAAGAACTGCCCATTCTGCTGGTTTATCCCAGGCGGGATGTCTGAGGGTGTTGACACCAAGAGAAGCCCAAAGAGAGAGGACTAGGAGTTGGGCCATCTTGGTGGTCGCACCTAGACTTTGGAACCAACTTCCCCCGGACATCTGCCAGCCCACCCCACTGACACCCTCCAAAAAATTTCTAAAACCTTGTTTCTTTAGACAAGCATTTCCCTCAATGGAAACCTATTTATTTATTTCAAATATTTTAACCTGGCCATCTCCTTAACAAGGACTCAAGGTGGCTTGCATTACTAAGAAGCAATATTTACAGCTAACAAGATGGAGCCACTCTGGTCTCTTGTGGGAGGGAGTTCCAAAGTCCTAGAGCAGCAACAGAGAAGGCCCTACCAAATGCACATGTGAAGGTGGTGGGACTGAAAGTTCTCTTCTGAAGTTCTTAACACCCGAACAGGTTGGAACCAATGTTGCAGGAGGCAGCATGGCAGAGGCCGAGAAAGCCATTATTGCGTTTCTGCAAAGCTCCAACACTGGAAGCTGTTTCTGGTTTTATGAGATGCCAATTGGCAATGTCTGCTGGGACCATCCCTTCCTTTTGCCTCTTTTCTATTTTCATTTTTCCAAAGTGACTTAGCGCTAATCTGTGGCAGCGCTGACTTTGGAAAGCAGGTATTTGTTATCCTTATGTTGTAAGCCGCCTAGAGTGGTCGAAATGACTAGATAGGCGGGGTATAAATACAATCAATCAATCAATCAATCAATCAATCAATCAATCAATCAATCAATCAATCAATCAATCAATCAATCAATCAATCAATAAATAAATAAATAAATAAATAAATATTTTTAAAATACTGTTTGGAAACAACATGCACCCAGTAGAGGGGTACTAACACCTCTGAGGCTGTCCCTTTGCATTGCATGAGTCAAGCTACAGGGCAGAAAGTAGAGGGAAAATATACTAGCAAATCAGAGCACTTTCCTCTGGGCTAAAGACTCTGGGGTTTTTTAACAATTTTCTTTATCACTCTCAGTTTCTTTTCAAAATGAAGCACAGAGATTACATCGTTTCCCATTTTTTTCTTTCAAGGAGCTTACACACAGTACCATTTCTCTTCAAGGAAGGGGCTTAGATGAGGAACCGATCAAACAGCTTCCCATCACAAAGAGAAACAGTATTTCACCGAGCATCATTCTTTATAAAAACTAAAAAACGGACCCAATTTTTCCACTCTCTCTTTCACAAGTCCAAAGGCCCTTAGCATGCAGCTGTTTTGTCAAGCTTTCCCGAGACTCGTTCTGTAAATCTTTCTATTTATTTGCCAGCTCTGTTGGGATTCTGCAAGTCACCAAATTTTTGCTTTTAAATAGCCAGGTGGAGCAGCCATAATTCGAAGACTTATTTTAACGTCAGATGTCAGTGATAATGGAAGCATATGGTTTAAGCATTTAGAACGGCATGTGGTTTTGCCGACAGACTCTCGGCATTTCATACTGACTGATGACAACTAAGAGAAATCCCAGGGTTAAATCTCAGATCTGACCCATTCCTATTCTTAATGACCATATTTGACTATACAGCGATATCCAGTTAATATTTATGATCACGTTGCTGCTGTAATTATTGCAGCCGTAAAAATGTAGGCCAAATGCCAGAGATTCAGATGGATTCCAGCAGTTAAGGAATGGTGATGGACTGATGAACTGTCCACATTATGCTACGATATTTAACCATTAAATAAGACTAAAAGACAGCACATTTATAGGCTTGTAAAATTACCTTTTCTTTGTTACGGAGAAACAAAACTTACAGCTCAGTACATCCTAGCAACCATTTGGGATTATTATGATGGAGGTTATTCTCTCTATGTTTGGAAAGTCATCCTAGTATATCTTATAAAACAGAATGTATTATTTTTAAATATTCAGTTTTTCAACAACCACCAAATCTCCAGTTTATGAAAGTGGGATATTGAGCTTCTGTATTCACTATTCAAAACGCCAGGTATTGTTGCACCATATCATGCCTGAATTGCCAGCAGGGAAAAAGACTCCCAAGCTTTAACATAGTCAAGGACAGCCTAAACGTTGGCCACACCTCTGGCAGCAGTCAAGATGGTCTACAGGATCCCCTCTTGTGTTCACTAACATTCACACAGGGACTTCAAGCAAGGGAAAAATCTGAGAAAGTGACTCCTGTTTCATCAGTTAACTACTTCTCACTCCAACACAAAGCAATTCTCATGGCTGTTTTTTTGACAAGTGTGAATGGTATCATTTGACTTTTTTTTTTTAAAGTAGGGGTAGAGCTCAGAGTTAGCCAATGTTGTTACTGGAAATCAAGAGTAAATTCATCAATACTGTGTAAAAGAATGATAATGAAGAAAGGCAGGGTAAAAAATTCAACTCATTTGAAACATGGTGATGGAGGAGAGCCTTACAAATGCCACAGACAGTCAGAAAGGCAGAAAAGTGAGTGCTCAGTCAAGTCAAGCTTGAACTCTCACTAAAGCAAAAATGACTAAACTGAGGCTACCCTGCCATGCACATAGAATGAAAATACAGAACGAACTAGAAAAGAAAATATTGCTAGGGAAATGGGGTGGGGCTGGGGAGGTAGCAGGAAATTAAGAAGACCTAACATGAGATAGACCATCTCAATAAACAAAGTCACTCCGTTAGGCAAGGCCTGAGCAGGACTTACTGGAAAAGATAATATTACTAGGAAGGAAGAGACAGTAGGAAGAGAAGCATGTACTGTGCATGCTCCATTCATAAAAAAGTCACTCTTTTCCCCTTTCGAAAGACCTGTTTTGAAGATCAGTATTTCAGCCCCTGAAGCCTGGATTCTTTCCAATTAAAAAAAATTGTGGGGCAACCATTCTTTTTCCAGATAAGCAAGATTGGGCTTTTCAATTTATATGAGCTATTTTAAATTTGGTGATGTTTTGGGTCACCTATTTCTGAATGGGAGGGGGTGTAAAACAGTTTTACAGTTAAAATGTATAACTCAAATACCCTTTGCCCAAACTTCCCAAAATTTGGCATAGATCAAGAGCAGATGACATGCTACCGCTGTTCCAGATTTGGTGCTGCTATGAAGTCTAGTTTCAAAGTCTTAATTTTTTATTTGGGCTGCCCGCATGCTTAGAGAATGTTGATTTCCTCTGCTCCTCATTAACATAGTGGTGCTATCATGCAGCTATAATAAAAGGAGATGATGCTTGTTTCACCATCTCATTCTTGGAGAATGAGAGAGAATGATGAGATAATTATGTGTTGATAACTGATACCACAAGTGACAACAGCAAAGGATCCATACAAGTCGGTTGAGTACCATTTTTTAAGGAATGTTGTGTCATTATTGTTATGTGCTGCAAGTCGGAACCAACTTATGGAGACCTTAATAGAGCTTTCCCAGTTTGGTGCAGTGGACAGATGACAGACTAGGACTCTGGAGAACAGGGTTTGAATCCCCTCTCAACCATGGAAGCTCACTGAGGGGGTGGAACTGGTAAAATGACTCCTTAAATATCTCACTTACCTTGGAAGCTTATTAGGGTTCCTATGAGTCAGTTCCAACTTGATGGCCTAGAATACAAGAGGGCTTTCAAGGTATGTTTGATATTTGAGTGATTTTTACCAGTTCCACACCCTTAGTGAGGGTCTGTGGCTGAATGGGGAGTCATTGGAGGTGCCATAAAAGAGACCGAAAATGTCTGGTAACGATTCACCTCCATGTCCCTCTTTTCAACGAAGGTGCTCCGTAAACAAAATGTAGATCGGATATTGTCGGCCTTAAAAAGTTGACTTGGAGACTTTGGCCCAGCTGTGAAAGATGCTCAGAGTTGTAAAGGAAATACGACGTGGTAGGTTCGGCCTAAACTAAGCAAGCTGCGTGTGCTGAGCCTTTCTCCAGGCGGTGACACGAATCAAGTGAACAAACATTGGCTCCCTTTCTCCCCCGTCGGCTTCTTCCTTCCCCACATGACCCTTTTTCTCCCCAGAGGCTTAAGAACATCTTGAAGATCAATTTGCCAGCGCATGTCAAGGAGTCTCCTCCCCCGTCGTTCTGGTATTTCCTCACAAAATGCGGCGTTGATTGGCATGTGTCTGTTGAGGGAGCCGTATCCCGTTTCAAGGAAAATACATGTCAGGTGCACATGTCAAGGAGGGGTGGAAATGGGGCACTCAAACTGCTGGAAGAATTAACAGCCTTAAATAATTTGATTTCGTTCCGTTGATTGACTGGTGCAAACAAGCACGTGGAATGCTGAGTTGAAGTGATTAAGTGTGATGGGGCCTATTTTTCTTTCTCCCAGTGCCATAAAAATAATACCAACTGCACGAACCACAAATTAATACCCTGCTTATAAACACATTCTGCGGATTTTTAGTTTTAAAAAAATGCACACAGCAGAGGGAAGCAAGTAGGAACCAACGATGATTGATCTAAAGGTGGGTCCATGAAGTTCACAAATCTACCAATGCTGGTATAGAAGAAGCAGCACGGAGGGGTGGCAGGTCTTACCAAATGTTTCCCATGCAGTTTGGGAAGAGAGAGATGAAAAATGCACATGTACACACACACCTTTACAAGGAAGCATCTATATTTGTGTTGTGGGTATGAATAGAGCAACTACAGTGGTGCCTTGCAAGACGATATTAATTCGTTCCGTGAAAATTGCTGTCTTGCGAAAACATCGTCTTGCAAAACGCAGTTCCCCATTGGAATGCACTGAAATCTATTTAATGTTTTCCAATGGGGGAAAACCATCCTGCGAAGCATCGGTCTAAAAAAAAAGTCTTTTGAAGCATAGACCCAAACATCGTCTCACGAAAATTATCCATAGGAAAAACCATCTTGCGAAGCTCAATAGCGATCACAAAAACCCATCGTCTTGCGGCTTAATCGTCCCGCGAGGCAATCGTCTTGCGAGGCACCACTGTATTCTGATAACTGAGAAAGGAATGGAGTTGAGTTATGATGTTTCAACTTGGTTGGATGAGATGACCTGTGTTTTCAAAGAAGGGGGGGGTAACATAGCTTCACATTATCTGTTTAATATGCCACACGCCTTTTAGGGCATAAATATTTCCTGTTCGTTTTAACTTCATATCAGAGGAGAATAAGAGCGACAGCCCCCTTATTAGCTACAGCTGCGGCTATGTGTTAAATGTAACCTACAGAATTAGTCTGTCAAGCATCTGGAGCTGAAGGGTATTGTTTTCCATCCTGAATCTTGCCAAAAAAAGTTGAATAGAGAGTTTGAGAGAGAGAGAGAGAGACTAACTAAACAGAAAACAAAATATTAAATGTTGTAGCAAGATGTTCCAGCTTCTGGCTCATCCGTTTGCTCTGAATAACAGTGAATGGTTTCCAAGGTAGTATTTCAAAGCAGATGAATGATATGGTTGCAGACTTTTGAATTTCTGGTAAAATTCCTTTTGCTGTGCAGAGATCCATAGAGAGCAGCTACGAGTTCTCCGGACAGCCCACCCTTTCTCATTAAATTGCTCTTAAAGTCTCAGTAATTTACTCTGAGACATTTGTAGGAGAAAGAGTAGAAACATGTATTAACTCACAGTTGCTTGAAATTACAGACTTGTGTTCTGACTGCACACATACTTAGTAACCAACTGAACTGATCAACAGCAAACAAACAACGGCCTCCTGACTGAGGATAGAGAGAGAAAAGACACTCAGCAGAGACGTGAGACTCTATTTGAATTCAAAGGCTGGGAGAAACCATTGGTTAGTGCTGGGAAGATAATCACCCCAGAATAGTTCCTCTCAAACAAACTATGAGCAACAAGAGAGGCTTCAAATAATTTTATAAGTCCTAATGTTATAAGGGGTGCTATGCTTTGGGTTCAAGCCAAGAAGCGCTAAAATACCAAGTCTATAAAGTTCACCATCAAGTCCAAAGATGTTTTCCCAATCATCAATAAGTCCACTTTTCTCTTGAAATGGCAGTTGTTGCCTTCCTGTTGGACACCACAATATATCCTTGGTAAGGCAGGTATTTCTGGATTTCACTTTTTTATATGACTGTTTTCTTTGGTATTACAAATGCAGTTTTATCCAGAGAGCCACGCCATGTACAACATTCTTCACTGTCTGTTTGAGATGGCAGCATTTCCTGTTGAAGGTAAGTTTGGGCCTTGGCAAAGGTCTGTGACAACAACGTTGAAATTTTAAGTGGGAAGGGGGACATCAAGTAAAGGATGCTCTATGCTGCTCCTAGATATGAATTTGATAGCTGGATGGGCAGAGCTGACGTAAGATGTGAAAATTTCTAGGCATCCCTGTGGTTCATCCAGACCATAAAGGGACTGTCAAGGTGAAGAAGATGACAGAGGAGGACAGAGGCAGGTCGGAAAAGACCTTCATCCACCTGATCAGGTATAGTCTGTCTTTTAATGTATAGATTGCAGATTTAGCATTACACATTTATAGCAGTTTGAGGTATATGTTCCTTAGTGGAGATGGGCGCTCTAGAGCAGTGGTCCCCAACCTTGGGCCTCCAGATGGTTTTGGACTTCAGCTCCTAGAAATCCTGGCCAGCAGAGGTGGTGGCGAAGGCTTCTGGGGATTGTAGTCCAAGAACATCTGGGGACCACCCATGTCCATAGAGCAAACCTCGACAGCACCCTAAAAAGCAGAGACATCAACTTGCCAACAAAAGTCCGCATAGTCAAAGCTATGGTTTTTCCTGTAGTGATGTATGGAAGTGAGAGCTGGACCATAAAGAAAGCTGATCGCCGAAGAATTGATGCCTTTGAATTGTGGTGCTGGAGGAGGCTCTTGAGAGTCTCCTGGACTGCAAGGAGAACAAACCTATCCATTTTGAAGGAAATCAACCCTGAGTGCTCACTGGAAGGACAGATCCTGAAGCTGAGGCTCCAATCCTTTGGCCATCTCATGAGAAGAGAAGACTCCCTGGAAAAGACCCTGATGTTAGGAAAATGTGAAGACAAGAGGAGAAAGGGACGACAGAGGACGAGATGGATGGACAGGGTCATCGAAGTGACCAACAGGAATTTAACCCAACTCCGGGAGGCAGTGGAAGACAGGAGGGCCTGGCGTGCTCTGGTCCATGGGGTCACGGAGAGTCGGACACGACTAAACGACTGAACAACAACAACAATCCCTGGAGGGAATCATCAAAAAGATAAAATAGAAAAAAGTCAAGAGAACTTAATAATGCCCAGACAGGCTCCATCGCTCAGGAAAGTGCTTTAGAAAAATGCATACAGGTGTATTTTTTTGTTCAACGGGAAACAAATAATCATGAGGACAGGTGTTTATTGAAGGCATGTGGCTGTCAGATTGTAAGCCATTAGCTCAAGAGGACCAGCTAAAATTATAGGGAAAATATCGGGGAACGGATCTTCTCTATTAACATTTTAGGCCATGTTTAAGCTGCTAATTATCTTGAAATTATTCCTCGAGGTCTTCTTCTTAGCATCCGACATCCAAGATGCATGCATTAATAAGGGCAGAAACTGGCCTTTGCTACTTAAAATCTAGACTTACAGGAAGAGGTGGGGAAGGAAGGTCTTCTCCTCATTGCATTTAACATGAGGGGCTATTTTGGACTGAAAATCTGTTTCATTTGTAGGCTTGACTTAAAGCAGATGGACCTGTCAAAGATCACTCACACAGGTGAGCCAAATTGAGCTGATTAGCCACTAAGTGTTCACAGCTGTTCACTTCCAGCGGCCAAGGAAAGGGTCCCAGAGATCACGGCTGGGCGGCGAAAAGATGAGATCGGAGTCACCGCGGTGAAGGAGAAAAGCAAGACTTCACTGCAAAAGGGATTCGGTTGTATCAAGCTTTTGGAACCTGCAGCCACGTGGGCAACAGAAGGACATCATCCTTACCAGTTCATGAGCTGTGTCTTCATGGCCACTGTGAAACTAGCCCTACATTGTGAGACAGTCAATGGAAATAGTTTCCCTTTAATTCAAGATGAGCTAGGCTGGTTAGGAAACATTGGCATGTGAAAGGCTCTACATTTAGGATTCTAAACTGTAAGGCACAGTATGGCTTTGTAGGATTTCCAGTTCTCACTGGGAGAATGTTTGGAATAGTTGAGTGCAATGGACTAGTGATGACCTTAGAGCCATGGAACAGTAATAGCGAGAGATGGGCACGAACTGGTTCGGTGGTTCGTGCCAGTTCATTTAGCAGCCACTGTGCTAGCATTTAATGCAATTATTCGTTTCCTTTGGAAAACTTAATTTAGAAAGAAAGAAAGAAAGAAAGAAAGAAAGAAAGAAAGAAAGAAAGAAAGAAAGAAAGATGCAAATTATCCATTGCAAAACTTGAAATATTGATTCCTCTTCATTACACCAATAATTGTAATGGTAAAGTTGAGGGGGGAGGGGGAAAACTCTCAGGTCTTGACGAGTGACTTTTGGATATAGGTTGGAAGCTGTTCTGAAGAAGGGAGAGAGGCAGAGAAATAGGTTGTGAAAAACCTATAAAATACGAGGTTCGTTGTACCGAATCACCTGCGTGGTGTCTTGGTCGGGAGCCAGGATTCCCTGAGGTAATCCATAACATCTGCAGAAACTGCACCAAGTCAATATTTCTTCCCATAAATATATGGAAGGCCAGGAAACACTGTGCCGAAACAGCTCTATTTCTTCCTTTCTACGTATTTCCATCTGAACGTTTATAAATTTCCTCGGCCCCCATATGGTCAAGGTCAACTGGAGCCTATAGCCTAGGAAATCCAATGGAAGGACATCGTTTTATACAATGGCTCCACTTCTCTTGATTTTCATTGCACATTTGCCCGTGGGAAAAGACAATAGAAGTACAGGAACCATACATGTTCAAGCTTCTGTTTTTCTTAGACTACCTAACACAGCCTTCCTCTGTAGTCTTCTTGAAGCGCGTTAGGGATTTTTAAAAAGATACATTCAATACAGGACATCTATCTGTTCTGTGTATGAGCTACCTGCATTACTCAAAGAAAACAGTGCGAGGGATGAAGATGCCTTATGCTCTCAGATGTTTGGCCTTTCTAGCTCATTAATTTCTAGCGTCTAGCTGGCTAGATAGCTCAGTGGTTTAGGTATCTGGCCGTAGAGCCAGAGGTTGGGTGTTCGATTTCACACTGAGCCTCCAGGGAGAAGAGCCAGCCTGGGTGGCCTTGGGCCAGCTGCACAGTCCCACAGTGCCCCTAGAGGAAGGGAAGGGTAAAGCACTTCTGAGTATTTCCTACCTAGGAAACCCTGAAAAGGGTCGCCATAAGTCAGAATTGACTTAAAGAATTGGCTGAAAGAGATCTTTATGGGCTGGGCTTTCTGTCAGTCTATCGAGCACTAACCAATCATTACTTCTCACCTCTGAATTCAAAGAGAGTCCCGCCTCTCTGCTGAGTGCTCTTTCCCTTTCTTGAAGCCAGTCTGTTAGTTTGCTGTCAATCTGTTCACAACTGCAAGTTATGAAACTTTTAAAAATTCTTCATCTTATGAATAACTCAGAGTGAGTTACTGAAGTGCCAGTTGATGAGGAAGGGGTTGACTATCTGGGAGAACTTGAAGTTATTCTCCTTGGTGAATCACTGCACAGCTAAAGGAATGTAACAAAAAAATGCAGAGCTTTGCAACACAAATGTGGGTTGCGTATGCGCTTTGTCAAATCACATCCTTCGTCATATATCTGTCTGAAGCATCCATGACTTGCTCCTTAGCCTTCGCTCTCACACCAGCTTTTAAAAAGAAAATATCAAAAGGAAGTTTTGAGATTTACTTTCAGCTTTGCATTTTGAAACTAGCACTTTCCATCATGCTTAGAAACAGCCAAAGTGGTCTGTGCGTTCACGTACGACCAGATGCACCCTTTCTGTTACGAAATATAACCAATATTGAGATGTAAGCGCCCGTGTGCAGACGAACGTGTGTCTGTATCAATCTTACAATAAAAGGAGCAGATCAATGCTGTGTCTAAAGACATCTGTTTCCTATAAAATCCATTTATATATTAGTGTGCCGCACAAATTTGTAAACATGCACTTTGGGACAAATGATTCCAGTTTTCTACGTTATTGAAACAGTCTGTCGGAAAGGGTTGAGCCCCACATGTAAATAGCTTTCATACCGGACAGGTTTCAGATAGCACATGTACCTATTAGCCCGCTCCATATTGTCATCCAATCCAGGTTTGTTTGTACAATTCCGATACAAATTATCATCTAATTGCAGACCAAAGACGAAACCTGCATTTGAAGGGACGGATATCAAAAGAACCACCACCGCTCAGGCGAGCTGTGCGTTCGGTTTCTTTTAAATTTGTACCATAAACATGACTCCATTCTGGCGAAACCAGCTGGGGGACTCAGCTTGGATACAAATGTGTTCTTTAATTTGGGCTCCTGAAGGATCAAAACGCCCGTGCATTTCAAAGGGGTTCCGAAATCACAGGACTTCAAATGCTGTCAAACCCATTCACTTCTGTAAATGGAAGCAGACACTGCCGGCGGGGGGGGGGGGGGAGACCTTTACTTCATCTTCGCTCATGCAAAGTTACAATATTTATTATGTGGCGAGCTTTTACGAAACTCTAAACATGTGGGTTATGGAAAGATATAGGAGACAGTTATGCCCCTGCTCGGAGGAATGTAAAATATACAGTCCTCCAAACTACCATTTCTTGTCCTATGCCCAATTTAACAATGGCCAGAATCCTTCAGTTCAATTAGGCATCCTTCAGTCTCAAGAGACTATGGCAACGGGCTCTGAATGGGGGTCTTGGAACAGCGCCTAGTTTGGCTGAGAAGGCCAATTCGAGAGTGACCATCCCTTCCACACTGAAGACAAGTACAATCAGTCCTCTGTCCAGCTCCCTGATTTGTCTGGTTTTGGGACTGCCTCTTCTCCTCAGCCTGCTGGACAAGGGTCTCTTCAAATTGGGAGAGGCCGTGATTCACCGCCTGCCTCCAGGTTCAACGCTCAGATGTCAGGGTTTCCCATCTGTTGAGGTCCATTCCTAAGGCCTTCAGATCCCGCTTGCAGATCTCCTTGTATCGCAGCTGTGGTCTCCCTCTGGGGTGCGTTCCCTGCACTAATTCTCCATACAGGAGATCTTTTGGAATCCAACCATCAGCCATTCTCACGACATGCCCAAGCCAACGTAGATGTCGCTGTTTCAGTAATGTATACATGCTAAAAATTCCAGCTCGTTCTAGGACTGCTCTATTTGGAATTTTGTCCTGCCAGGTGATACCAAAAATGCGTTGGAGACAATCCTTACAAGAAGGACTAAGCATGTAAGTGGAATAGGGATGTCTCATCTGAGCTCCCAGGAAGCACTGGGGTATCTTCCTTTTCTAACAGCAAACTAGACCTGAACTTGGCTTAGTCAAGGCCCTGAAGGCTCAGATTTTCTCCAGGTGAGCACAATTTAACAAAGCAAAGTGTACTGCTTCTACACCACCCCACAGGGCTTAAAGCAATTTCTCTGTGGTCTATAATTTAATCCTGCAGGCTACACACTGGCCCCCTCCCAGGATACTCAATTTATCGACCTCAGAAGAACAAAAGGTTGTGTCAACACTGAAACGGTTACCTTGAGCCTATTGGGATTGAACTCAGGTCTGAATTTGATATTGGGATTGAACACAGGATCTAGAATTTTATATTTTCACCTCCTGTACAGTGGACCCTTGACTTACAGACGGCTTGACTTACAGACTTTTTGAGTTACAGACTTCTCTGGCCGCAAAATTTAGGTTTGACTTGCAGACTGAGATTTGACTTACAGACCAGAAAAAAACCAAAATGGAACAAAAACGGCCTGTTACGGGATTAATCGGTTTTCAAT
Organism: Pogona vitticeps; assembly: GCF_051106095.1. NCBI lineage: Eukaryota > Metazoa > Chordata > Lepidosauria > Squamata > Agamidae > Pogona > Pogona vitticeps. The sequence continues at coordinate 5,670,691 of NC_135793.1, read as the reverse complement.
GCACTGTAGGTCAATGGAGACTTGACTTACAGACTTTTTGACTTGAGAACCGCCTTCCAATACGGATTAAGTTCTCAAGTCAAGACCCCACTGTATTCATCCAGCTTCAAATTCAGACCAGACCACCCTTGGGGATCCTTCCAGCCCGACACTTTTACATGAGTCTATGAGGCACCATATGAGGGTGGGAGAGAGAAGGGAACCCCTGGCCAAAATGAGGAGGAATGATGGGGAGATCCTCCTTTCTCTGCTATCTGAAGCAAGGGGTTCTGGTGGTCTACTGACCCTCAGAAGGCCAGCAGCAGAAGCAGCAAAAACAGCTGTAGGCGAGCAGCGGGCCTCACCAAAAACCCAGGGCGGAGCTCCTTACTGGGGAGGTGAAGAACTTCAAGGTGAAAAGCCACAAAGATCTTTGGCTGGCCTTTGGAGGCGAAGTTCTCCGAAGGAGGAGGAGGAGAGGTCTGTTCGTGCTCACCTGATGGGGCCTTGCAGGTTAGAGTGCAGATCCTGCCTCTCTGCATTGACCCCAGGGACCGCCTTAAAGCACACCGTGTGATGGTCAAGGAGGTGCTTCTGTTGCACCTGACAGGGTGTTATATTAATTTTGGCTTCAAAATAAAACATCAGGGGATGTGTTTTTTTTTTTTCATGTACAACCATCTATATTTATTCAAATACAGTCCTGTCCTCTTCTTCCGGTTGCTGAACAAAGGTAGAGGGCAGAGTTTCCCTTCACTGGGACTTATTTTTGGGGTAGGGCTTATATGACGAGAATCCTGAAAAATCTTACTAGGGCTTATTTTCAGGTTAGGGCCATTGGCAGCCCAGCCGATGGAACCACCACAGAGCCCTGAGAAAGCCTAGACTAGTTTCCAACTCCCAGTCTCTGATTTAAGGGCATAAAAGGTTTACAAATGGCCAGAGGAAAGACAGGCTGAGGGGGAGAAATCACTCAGCCAAGGGCGGGGGGGGGGCTGATAGGGAGGTTCCTTCTCAGGTAGGGCGGGTGAAATGCCCTAAAGCGAGGACTAGAACTCCTATCCATACTTTACTGAATGCATCAACTGCTAGTTTCCCCCCCACACCCTCAGTGTTTTAAATACAGCAAAGTCTAGAAACAGTCAACAGGTTTTGTCCGGTGGCTACGAAAATGTGACATTTCCTTCTGCTGTATTCATCCAATTGCAAAAGTCATTAAGGAAAGTGTCTGGTTTCATAACCACCAAACGATCATCTGTTTCTGAATAGAAGGGACGTTTTTCAGGGTTGCAAATAGTGTTATTTTATAGATCAGCCATACACCAATTAGCAATACCAGGCCCTGCGGCGCATCTCCTTGCCAACCCTTCGGTTTGCATGTAAAATTCTCCTGCAAAATTGAAGTAATTCTTTTTTAATGAAACATCCAAACGTTCTGCTAGAAAATATGTTGGTGAAACCTGTTGATCTCTAGAGAGTAGAACCCTAACTCTATCCCTCGCCTTGAGTCCTCAGAAGGGAAGCTGGTATATAAGGAGACATTGTGTACGACTACACAATGTAGAGCGCATCACGAGTAAGCCTAGACTTTTTTTCACAGGTATTCTTTACTTCTGGTTCAGCTCTTTATCTGGCCTTCCAGATGAGGTTCCGATACATCCCATAATGCTTGGGATGCTCTTCCAGAGATCATGGGATGGATGGGTGTATATTTCACCTCTGGTCCAGCCCTGAGAAAATCTTCAGAAAGGGGCTTCTCTACTACTCTCTTTTCAATCACAGAAGAATTGGGGGGGGTGCGTTTCCATCCTTTTTTGTTTTTTGGGGGGCAGGCAAGCTATTTTGGGCTTTAGGGAGGAGGGACAGCATTTAAATATAGAATTGCACCCCTTGTAAGCATCTGATGGGGCCGATCCCCCCCTCCCCATGGATTAGAGCCCAAAAGGAACACAACACACAGCCACCACCACCCCCAGGGCATGTGACCCACAGCTGTGCAATTCCTGCCCCCTCTTCTTGGCAGACAGAGAGACAGACCCTAAAAGCTGACTGGCCAGACATCCAGACTCCCTAGTTTTCCTTCTGTTTCTGTTCTATCTGGAATCTGGTCTTATATATTCATTTTCTAGCTTTTCTGCTTTGTTGGTGTGATATTTGTACCTTGTTGTGTTGTGCTTATTTTTGCAGAAGCATCAGTAGCAGAGGTAGGACTGCTTTGAGAATGAGCCCTTTCACATGATAGCTATGAAGCTTAAACCTTGTATTCGCAAAGGCTTTCACGGCCAGAATCTAATGGTTGTTGTGGTTTTTTCAGGCTCTTTGGCCGTGTTCTGAAGGTTGTTCTTCCTAACGTTTTGCCAGTCTCTGTGGCCGGCATCTTCAGAGGACAGCACTCTGTGCTCTGGTGTAGTTGGCTTGGGACGTTAGGAAGAACAACCTTCAGAACATGGCCAAAGAGCCCAAAAAACCCCACAACAACCATTAAACCTTGTTATTTGTTCATCGGGTGAAGATGGAGAAGAATAAAAGCCCCAACTGTAGGATTAAGTGCTTTACTTGGCAGAGAACGGTTGGACAGCGAAGAGGGAGAGGGCGCCGAAGGATCAGTCTTCAAAAAGGTCCATGAAATAAATCTGAACAGGGAAAAATATTATCAAATCACCACTTGAGGAAATAGGAAAATACAGTCTTGTAAAAATAACATTTTTCAGATGGCGACATCTCCGTTATCTCCTGATCTTAAAATCTTGCTGGAAAGTGCAAATATCATACAAATAGATATACATTTTAACCATGATTTTTTAAAATGAGCTAATAAATTAGCAGTTGTGTCTTACACACAAAATGTCTCTGTTTTGGGCTGTGTCATCGTCTTCTGTTAACTTGGATGGAGCCGGGCCAGCATTTCTATAGATACTTGGTGTACTTTATTTGGGAGAGGAAATGGGGGTGTTAGGATATTTCTGAAAACTTCACACTCTCTCCAAAAAGTCCCTTTGCAGGTATATTCACCAGAACATGGTCTTCCACTTTTCATGCTTTCCCCTCGCCCTACACACACACCTTTGTCTAGCAGTGGCTGCTATTTCCCAATGAAAATGTTTTGAAACGATGCTACACCTTGGACATTTTTATGGGGAGAGGGATATAAAATCAATGATGGAGCTGCTTACTTTTTCCTCCCCTTCTCCTATCCCCTCCCTCATCCACCTGTGCCCTAGAGCCGTGGTCCGCCCCCCACCTTGGGCCTCCAGATGTTCTTGGACTACAGCTCCCAGAAGCCTTCACCATGACCTCTGCTGGGCCAGGATTTCTGGGAGTTGAAGTCCAAGAACATCTGGAGGCCCAAGGTGGGAGACCACCACTCTAGAGGACCTCCAAAGCAGATTTTGAGGGTCACACGGGGGAGCTGTAAGGTGGAGGGGGGTTACTACCAGCGAAGGGGACTCAGGTCATAGGACTCACTGTCAAGTCAGACTTGACTTGACTTGGATTCGAGTCAGGACT